>NC_092512.1:26751359-27080525 GCF_047511675.1 Marmota flaviventris | reverse complement strand
AAAAAGTTCTTTCTAGAGAAATTTCTTGAAGGCAATTGTTTATCTTTGTGCCTGCCTGAGTAGCACGTAAAGCTGGAGCAATCAATAAACTAGACTAAAGGCTTAAAATGAAAAGCTGAGGAATGTGGTGTTCATAGGGATTTGTGAAGCTCTGTCATATAGCTAGGATCCCAAAAGGCACACATGTAAAGGGTTGTTTGCATGCCCAGGGCTACCTACATGTTTACAAAAGACCTGATGTAGCCCAAATACTTCTGCTCTAGCTAACTGTCAGGTTCTGTAAGCAGCAACTGTAAACACAGGCCAAGTTGTCAACTGTCTGTCTTGAATAACGTAGGCATGCCTCCACATGGACTGAAACCTCTGAAACCATGAAACAAAAACAAAGTTTTTGTCTATTCTAAGCTGTTTTAATCAGGTATTTTGATCATAGCCACAAAAAGTTAATTAGCACAAATGTCATGGCCTTTTTGGGGCTTTCTTATACATCAAAGGCCTGATTTGAGATAAATCAGTAAACTATATTAAGAACCACAAGATTTCTTGTTGTCCTGCTGACATCATTTATTTTCCACATGATGTGGCAGGGTTCTATGAGAATGAGTAGAAATGACCTAGGCTAAGTGCAGGCAAAGTTACTTCTACTAGATAATAATTGTTCAAAGCATATGTTTAAGCAATAGAGAGGTAAGCTTTCCTGACAAAAGAAATTGAAAACACCTTGAAAAGTTGGAATGGAGCTGTAAATGAGATACTTTATTTTTTTTTTCAATGATATATCAAATTTATATGGATCAGCTAATTGTCATTTTATGTGAGGCTCATGTATCTAGAGATCATCAAAGATTTCTTAGTATTTCTTATTCCTTGCAGATTCAATGAACTGAATCAGACCTATCTGATATGGTGAGGGGGAAAGGAGATGTCTCAGACATATGCTCTGTATGATAATGGAAAAAAGGGTGGTGGCGGGGAGGATGAACACATGCAAAGGGCCTTTAGGGCCTTAATAATAATGAAGAAGTTAGTACATAGGCTTTGACAGTGACCTCAAGGCATAAGGTGACTTCCATCTTTCTCAGGTTTCCCCTGAAATTGGATTTATGAGTCAATGTACAGCTTGAACTTGTTTTTTCACTCTCTTCTACTCCAGCTTTGTAGCAGTGCTAAGGAGAATGGGTTGGTATCTAATAGTCAACAATCCATATTATATTTATATTCATTTCCCATAGAAAGATTAAAAAAAAAAAGACTAAACCACAAACATCAATTTACAAGTGAGTTGGGTGAGTCTGTTAGATAACAATGTCACCTGGTTGCCACAGGGATTGATTTTTTTTTTTTTTTTTTTTTTTTTTTTTGTGCTGAGGATTGAACCTAGGAGCACTTAAACATTGAGCCATATCCCAGCCAAGTTGCTTAGGAGATCACTGAGTTGCTGAGGCTGGCTTTGAACTCTCAATCCTCCTGCCTAAGCCTCCAGAGTCTCTGGGCTCACTTAAATTAAATATATATGCAAAGTGGCTCCTGTTTTGTTAGTCAGCTTTGAGTCACTGTGACTAATGTACCTGCAAGAACGACTTAGAGGAGGAAACGTTTATTTTGGCTCATGGTTTCAAAGGTTCAGTCCATGGAGAGCTGGCTCCATTGCTGTGAGCACAAAGTGAGAAAGAACATCATGGGCATGATGGAGGGAAAGCTGCTGAGTTCACGGGGAGCTCCACTCTCCAGGGAAAAAAAAATATAACCCTGAAGACATACCCTTAGTGACTTGCTTCCTCCCGCCACGCACTACCTGCCTTCAGTCACCATCCCGTACAGTAATTCTTTCAAATTATTAAACCATCAAGTAAATCAATCCACTGATTAGGTGGAAGCTCTCATAATCTAATTATATCACCTCTAAACAGTCCTACATTTCACATGCATGAGCTTTCTGGGGACACCTCATATCCAAACCATAACACCTTTTTGTTGTTGTTGTTAATATTTTTTTAGTTGTATTGGACACAATACCTTAATTTTATTTATTCATTTTTTCATGTGATTCTGAAGATCAAACCCAGTGCCTCACATGTGCTAGGCAAGCATTGTGAGCCACATCCCCAGCCCCACAACACCTTTTAACGTAACATTAGTACATCTGTTTGTAAAACAAAAAAGAAAAGTTCTTACTTCAGAAATGAAAGCACTGATAGTGTTATTTTGGAATCTAAAGTCAGGAATTAAATAAGCAGTTAATTAAATCAGGGATTAATAATTGGTTAAAATCCAAACATTAAGAATAGATCATTTATTAGCTAATTAATAAATTGGGATTAATTAGATTTAGGAATTGATTAAATTGATTTCTGACAAGTTTTATAAACCTAGTCTTGAATTTTTTTATTAAAAAAGCATACTTTAATATTTTGCAATGGTTACATACTTGACCACACCTAAACTTCCTATTTTACAATGCTTTGCAAAAGATAAATTCTTTAACGAATTTTAAATATTTAATTTCATTTTCTTGTGCTACATTGCCAGGTAGTGAAGGTTTATAAAAATAGTGTTTTGATTGTTTATATGAACTTCAGTATGGTTAGTTGAAAAGCAGAGAAAAAAATACTTTATTTATTATAGTCTGACTTATTTCAAATTTTATTTATTATGTTCTACTTAGTTTTGTTTCAAACAGAAAATTACCCATATTCAATTTTTGAAAGTTTTCTCAAGAGACACAATTATTTTGTGAGTGTCTGGTCTCTTTTTAGATGATTTCCAACGAGGAATGAATTATGAGATCTAAGCCATTATGTCTTTCCTGTGTTTTCCTCCATCTCTTTCTCCCTCTTCCCTCTCTTTTTTCTTGTTTCTTCTTTTCTTTCTTCTTACGTTCCTCCAGACTCCTTTCTGTTATGTAATTGTTGTTGTGCCATTTTTTTGCTTTTAAGGATATGTGCTGTAAGATAAAAAAAATAATATTGGAATTAGCAAGAGAATATGTAGAGGAAAAGCAGGCTCAAGTATGTAGGGTGGTTTGGAACAAATGATTATAAGGTACTTGATTCTTTTCTGTTACCTTATTTCTCAATGTAGTGGAAATGATGGAGTGGGTAATATTGTAGCTAAGAAAGCAAGCAGCATACATTTTCTAAGAACCTACAAATTGACATGATGTGTCAACTTACATGAATGAATTAACCTTTATCTATAAAAGCTCTCCATCTGTGAAATGGGGGCAAAACGTTTGTCACTGAGGTCAGAGAAATCTCCTCAGATTAATGAGATAATATTCTCAGAATCTTTTGAGATTGTAGATTGTAGGAAGAAAGGAAAAGAAAAAAACTACAGTTTTAGAAAAAAAAATTAACAACACTTTTTCCCTAGCAAATAAAGTATATTTACATGAATTTTAGAGATTTAAAAATCCTTTTAAAATCCTATTTTAAATTATGTATTTCATATTATAAGTAACAATCTATAAGCATTCATGCATGTATTTCACACTAAGCATTATTGAAATGAAATCAAAACATGTTGATATGAATCAAAACATACTGAAAATATATCAAGTTTTATTCAACAAAATATTGGAAAAATTTTGACAATTTATGACTAATTTTAAGTGGGTAGATATGAGACTTCTTGAGATACCTCATTAAATGTGTATTGGATAGCACGTTTTATAAACACAATAAATTTCAGTTAATACAACATCATTGTCATTATTATCATAATTTTCAACATATATAAAAATTTAGCCTACCTAAATTCCACTAAGAGTTCCATGAAACTTTTTAAATTAATTCTTCTAACTCCATTTATATTTTATATTCACCATTTAATTAGCTTTGGGTCGGGGGCATCTAGGATTGAACTTGGGGGCACTCAACCTCTGAGCCACATCCTCATCCCTATTTTTGATCTTCATGATCCTCCTGCCTCAGCCTCCTGAGCCACCGGGATTACAGGCATGCACCACTCCACCTGGCTAGTTAGCCTTTATATGCTACTTTCAGCCATTTCATGAAATCTTTTGCCTATTACTCTCAGTTGAAAAAGTAGCATATTTTTTTTTTCAATGAATCTGGACTCCATGGAATTAATGAAAAATAAGGAGCTTGTGTTTAATAATCATTATTACAAGGGCAGTGTCATAGTTTAGTTCTGAAATGTTCCATAAAGCTTCATGTTCTAAAGACTTGGTTCCTAGTCCATGGCTTTATTGGTAGGCAGTAGAACCTTTAGCAGGCAAGTTTGGAGGAGGAAATGACATCATTTGAGGCATGTTCTTGAAGGTGATGTTGGTATTCCTGTCTCTTCCTCAGAATAGAAACTTCTTTATAGTTGTATATACAATATCTACAGTTAAAAATCACACAAAGAATATTTTTAAGATTATTTAAACAAATACTGGATCATTAAAGATTAGTTTCTAAATAGAGAATCAACAACAACAACACAAATTGAATGAACCTACACCCCAGATCAAGTCAACTTTTCAGCATCATTCCAAAAACTACATGACACAAATTCCCGCTCAACAGCACGTGGAATTATCGCCTGAATGTACATAGAGTTTGCCAGCTCTGCATTTCTCTTACCATTAAATTAGAGCATTTCTTGCTATTTTTTCAATTACATTTTCATCTTTTATATTATTTGCAACTTTAGGTTTTTATTAAGTGTTGCTCCTATAACTGATCAATTTGAAGAAAGTAACATTGACTATGTTGACTATGGCTTGAGAAGTATTTCAACCAAGGCAAATTCCATCTATTTCTAAGCATTTCATTTTCCTAAGGAAATTTATACTAAATGCAATTTATACTAAATGCAATTAAAAATATATAATATTAATAAATATAGATTTACCTATATACATATAAGTATATATGTTTATATATTAATATATGTGTTCGTATACATGAAAATACATATACATGTATACATTATACCTATGTACATATGTACATATATATGTATAATGTACATATATACAGACACATGTATAATTTACATATATAGTATTGTTATAGATAACACAAATATTATATATTATATATGTGCATATATGGTATTAAATGAGTATATATACATTATATGTATATGAGTACATATACACATATAAACAATATGTATGTACATGCACATATTTACTTGCATATATATTTGCATATATACATGTATATATATCATATATTTACTTGCATATATTATTATATTTGCATATATACATGTAAATATATATATATATATATAATATATATCCAAATCAATTGCATAAGAAGTGAATATTAAAATTAAGGTCAAGCATACAATTATAATATAAATATATACATGTATGTATATGTGCAAATCAATACATACACTTTATATATAAGTATATAAACATACATACTTTAGTAAATATATTCCACTGATGTATACATTCTCTATATATCATATATGGATGTCTGTACATACACACATAGTGAGAAATTGACACTTTTAAAGTTTAAGTAGCCTTAACATATTGCTATATTTTTCTTTAATTTTTCTTTCTATATTTTTAATTCTCATTAAAATGTTGCTTAAATAAAATTGCTCTAGACAGTGACTATGAAAGCTCTTTAAACAATTGTTTTTATTTGTAGGCACTAACTCACAAGGATATGAAAAAATGTAATTTATCCAAAGGAAAATTTGAATATCATTTATTAATATACATAAATTATGACTAGTTTTTCCTATCAGGGACTTCTGATTTACTTAAGAGAAAGTCCAGGATCTTTACGAGCTGTTAAAAAGAAAAAGTAAATTTATCAAATGCAATTATTTTTCTTTTTTTTTAATATTACATTACACTATGGTTACAAGTGTCCAATTTGTTTTCCTGGATAAAATTATCTAAATTAAACTTCAATTTTATATTTTATATTATATATTGTGCCCCAGTTTGTAGGCTTTCTTCATCTTTAAAAAGAATAAAATCAATAGCATAAGTGAATATTAAAATTGAGTTCATGCATATACAATTATAATTATATTAATATGTTTTCATCCTAATGGCAATGTGTCAGGACATCTACACAAAAATTTGAACAGAGTTTGCAATAGTAAAAGTAGCTTAATTATTACAATGGTAACTTCAGCATATTTCAGGGTTTGCTTTGGTTATACTGTGTTGTTCATGAAGTGGGTAATTAATCCAATAAAGAGTCATGTGACTTAATTTATGAGTGCTCAGTCACCCCAACTACATGATTAAACTCCTCTATGAAAATTCTATTTCATTTTGATATGTACAAATGATTGCTAAACCAGTAGCATATGTAGTTAGTTTTCATTTTGTCCACATTTTAAATGAAGTGTATTGCTTCAGTTTTTAACAGAACATTTTAAAATACAAAACCATTATTATGGTTCGGCTGGAATAACTTTTATGATTTATTATTGTAGTGTAACATCAGAACTAAACCTGGTGTTTTGTACTATACTAAAACATTGTGTTTTTTTATGCATTACAATATTTCAATAGTAGTGCAATAGTAACCATATAATATATTGCCATAATATATCATCAAAATAGTTCCATAAGAAAATTAATGAGAATTATGGAATTTATTAAACTTTTGTAAAAAAATAAAATAAAATAGCTTTGTGGACTATTTGTTATAGAAAGAAAGAGATAGGAAGAAAGAAAAATGCACATAAATTATGCAAACTGTATAACATAATAAATTATAAGGGAAAAGAGATTTCAGAAATAAAAGAGAAAATGTAAAATATTTTGCTCATAATTTTTTCATATTAATAAACTTCACCATAAAATTATGACTAACAAGAGAAAAATATATATTTATGTTTGAGTTTTTATTTTGAGATTTTATAGAGTGCATATTGTACCTATCCATCAGATGCATTGTTTCCAAACTTAACTACAATAAATTATGTTTACAATAAATATACATTTATTATAAGTTCTCTTTGTATAGTCTTTTATTAGTAATAGCATTATAACTTAGAAATTGAAATATATTGATTACTTTCATTCCATTCTTATATTTTAGGCTCATTAAATTTTATTTTTGTGCCACTTTATTTTCTAAATACAAATTAAGTATAATATCTATGTTATAAAATACTTGATCCAATAAAGAACAAATTGCTTATTTTATTAGCAGACTTAAAATTACAAAATGTCAATTCTTGGCTTTTGTGTGAAATGTTTATGTTAATAAATTATTCATAATCACGAATACATTTTGACAAGGATTTGTAGCTTGTGTGGCAGAACTCTAAATCAACTTAGTTAACTCATCCTAGGGGGAAGGTCACTGAGATCACAGTCCTTCAATCTAGGCAAATAATGTGGGCAAAGTATTTATAATCTACCAAAAACAGCTTTAGAAATAAAACATGGGTTTATGTAAAAATTTAAACCAAGATTTTTACTGACTCTAATGTCATTATTCTGCAGTAACTATCCTATTCCACAAATATATTTTTTGATTAATTAAAATGTGCCTATTGCCTGACTCTAATGCACAGCAGTAAAAATGTGCATAAATATGAATGTGAGAGTTATTCAATGGAAAGAATCCTATATCATCATGAATTTCAACAAAATAAGCAAAATATAAGGTGTCCTTTTGATTATGTCTGTATTCTTAAAATTAGTAATTACATAAACTAATAAATGTTATTTAATATTTAGTATTATATTTGTAATTTAATTATACTCTTTACATGGAATACATCTTGCTCCTGGTCATTATGGTAATTTTAATATACTAAGTATTGTTTTATGTTTTTCAGTATGCAATATTTAGGCATTGCAGTTTATCATCTTGATAATTTAGTATTAGTATTAGTATTAGTATTTAGGTTTCTGCTTTTTGCTAAATGTCCCTCTTTAATAAGTCTTTCAGGGAAAAAAAAACTGTGACAATGTTTACATAAGTTAAATTAGGAAATAATTTCTAAATAAAAATAAGAAAAAGACATATTTAAACCTAAAAGAAATTGGAAAATCATAAACAATAAAATTGAGTGTTACCTTCCACACAGTGGAGTAAAGATTTCAAAAACAGTGGGTAGTTTCTAAGCAAAAAATTCTTGCATCACACTGATCGTAACAAAGTTTTCATGTTATAACTTAAAAAAATCATGAAGTTTAAAAATACCTTGAATAATGGATTGTCATTTTTTCTAGTGTCTTCAGCACTGTAGTTAATTGGTTTCCTCTTGACAGTATTATAGGTATACCACTTCTTTATTACAACAAACAACAAACAAAAATCTAATGAAGTTAGACAAAATATCCAAGAATTTTTTTAGTGTATGTTAACTTTTATTGCTTCTTTATCCCTTTCCTCTCTTAAAGACTTTCACACATGTCTACCAGTTCCCATTTGTTTCTCCTTCTTATGAATAATTCTACTGCTTTCATCAAAATCCAAAATCATTTGCTAAGCAAAAGACACAAAATTTAATGCTAATTTCACTTGTTCACTTAACAAAATTTGTCAAAATTCTTTCCTGAGAGAATGCAGTTCTAGTTTTCTTCCTACATGTCTGTTTACCTCTATGTCTTTCTTGGATTTCTTTCCTGTGCCCATTTAATTTTTTTTGATATATGGCAGAATTCTGCCAAAGCTTTCTTCTCTGTTCTATGTATATATGTTCACTCTTGTGCAATTCTCTCTGAAGACATTCTCTGAACTCTACTATAAGAATCCCAAGCCAAATAGCAGAGTAATTCAGTTGACACTGACATTTGTTCTCATAGACTTCTGTTTTTTTTTTTTTTTTTTTTTTATTGGTTGTTCAAAATGTTACAAAGCTCTTGACATATGATATTTCATACATTAATGTCGGTCATCATCTCTGTGAGTGAGCCATCTTGGCTACCTAACACTTTTCAGCCTTTAGATGAGTGTGTCTCTATGTGGCCTCTATGTGTAACTTTTTTTAAAAAAACTGCAAGCTAAAGCCACACAGCTGAGCCCAGTGGTGAATACTGATAATTAACTTGATTGGATTGAAAAAATACCTAGAAACTTGGGAAAGAACACTTGTGGATGTGTCTGTTAGGGTTTTCCAGAGTTGATTGACATTGGGATTCAGTGAGATGAAGACCTGGCCTGAATGTGGGCAGCGCTGTTCAATAGGTTAAGAGGCCTGGATAGATCAAAAAGCAGAAGGGGGAAGCTTGCTCAGGAATGCAAGCTTGATTGTTCTTGAGTGGATGCATTCTTTGCCAATTTCATTGCCTGCAAATAAATATCAGACTCCAGCTTCTTCAGCCTTTGAATATGGACACAAACCAGCCACTCTCTGGGTGGCTTCCAGGACTTCATCCTTGAAATACAGCTGCATCTCTTGTGCCTCTTTTTCTGAGACTCCTGCTCCTTGGAGTATGGAGCTACTAATTTCCCTGACTCTCCAGCCTGCAGAGGGCCATTTTGGGAATATCTAGCCTCTGAACACGTGAGCCAACCTAATAAATTCCCTCTTATAATTATATATAATTTCTATTGTTTTTTTTTTCCTCTGGAGGACTAAGACAGACCCACAGAGCCCACTAAGTTTAAAGGAATTTTTTATTGTGCAGTGATATATGACCACTAAGAAAACACATCAGGAAGCTCCCCAGCACCAATCATGGATTTTATTTTGTGTTACAGAATTAAGAACTTTGATTGTATTAAAATTTTTTGAGGAATATTATTTACATATAATAATTATTCTTTTCAGTTAAAAACTTCAAAATGTATAAAGCATAATGAAATAGTAATGTTTAAAATGTGGATGGTCTTTCTGATATTTACTATGTGGCAGGTAGACTTTTAAAAAGTATTATGCATTTTTGGTTACCAGAACTTCTGATCCTGTGCTGTTACTACTACTGAGTGGATGACTTTTCATTATTCCCTAATTTATGTATCTTTAAATTACAGCCATGTGACTCAGATACTTCCTAGATATATAATGTAAAGAAAAGAATCTTTTGAGTAACAGAAGAAAGAAAATACAAAAATCTCAATTTTAATCTGGAGTAAATTGTCTTCTATATTAGTATTTGGGGAAAATTATGAATTGATAACAAAAATGAAAACAATTAAAAAATATTCTCCTATCTTTTTAGACCCTTATCATCAGAAGCTAATGATTTTTTAAAATCCTATAACTGTCTGTGTAAGCTTTCAAAAAGAAGTCTACCTTGTATTTTCTAGGAGGGTAAATTAAGCAATAAAACCAACAAAACATGTATTTGACAGATTTAGCCTTTTCTTCTCTGTCTCATTTCCCCAATCATTTCATGTGCTGGCAATTTGTCTCATGCAGTGTGTGAATAACAATTACGGAAGCCTGTTCATGAAGTGTATTTTACATTGAATGGCAGCTCAGCCCTCCTCCTCGCTTTTACTATGTTCGATTCTAATGAAAGATATTTCTGGAAACAGCAGATCTGAAAGGTATTGGTGAGGAAATTACATGAAATCAGATTAAGAATAAAAGAGGCAATTTTATTTATCACATTTTAAGCTGATTTTCTCAGTCAGAAAATCAAAGCAACAGTAGTACATAATTTGTGATCCAAATGTATTTATTACTCAAACATCTTTTCACCATGATTTTGATTATGTTCCTCATACTAGAGGTATTTTAAAAGTAGTGAATAATTTGCAGGATATGTTCTTTAGAATGTTTTAAACTTGAATTTGTGTGTGTGTGTGCCCGCATGCGTACATAAAATATAATTTAAAGTATGTGAAATCTCTTTAAACATGTATGTGATGGAAACAAAAAAATGATGTATAAGTGATTAATAGTTCAATGGTTTCTCTACACATTCCACTGTTATGAATACTTCTTTAGTTGCTATATTTTTTAAAAGTAGCATATTAGATAACTATTTAAAAAACAGTTACTTTCCAGAAAAATTCCATATAATGATGAAATTTAATTGTGGTAGTAGTTAACTATTCAATTTTAACAAAATTCTTTATAATTAAATACAACCACAAACAAGTAAGAAATACTGGATAGATCTGAATAAGATCAGTATATTGTATAAATGTCAAATTCTAGCATATTATTGATATGAATTTATGTGTTATTATAATTGCATTTGAATTCATAATGATCTGAAACAATTATATGCCAACAAACAGAACAGCCTAAAGAAAAATGGATGAATTTTTATAAACATGTGACCTACCAAGACTGAAACATAAGTTTGGGATCCTAATGATGGGTAAAGAAAAGGAATCAATAAACGTATGTCTCTCTTGAAGTTTAAAGCCCTGGACCAGATGGCTTCATGGTAGAATTCTACCAAACTTTTAAAGAAAAACAAACATCAATCCTTCTCAAACTCTTTCTTAGGGGGTTGTCATTTTGGTTATACTGTACATGCATACAGCATTATTTGATCAATTTCACTCCCCAATAACCTGCCTTACTTCACCTCCCCAATAACCTGCCTTACTTCACCTCCCCAGATTTCCTTTCTCTATCATGTTGGTTTCCCTTCTGGTCTCATGATTTCCCTGTTTTTTTTTTTTTTTTTTTGTCTTTTTTCCTATTAGAGAAAACATATGACACTTATGTTTCTGAGTCAGGAGTATTTTACATGAAATGAGTCTCTTCAATTTCATCTATTTTTCTGCAAATAACATAATATGTTCTTCTTTATTAATTAATAAAACTCCATTGTGTATATGTACCACATTTTTTTACCCATTCATCTGTTGATAGACACAAAGAGAAATTCCATAACTTGGCTATGGCAAACTGTGCTGCAATAAACATGGGTAAGCATGTATCTCTAAAGCACAATGATTTTAGTTCTCTAGTTTCAGGTTTTTGAGGAATCTCCATATTGATTTCCACAGTGGCTGTCCTAATTTACATTCTGATGAACAGTGTATGCATTTCTTTTTCTTCATATTGTCTCCAGAATTTATTGTTATTTGTATTCTTAGTAACTGCCATTCTGATTGGAGTAAGACAGAATCTCAATGCACTTTTTAATTTGCATTTACATGATGACAAAAGATGTTAAACTTTTTTATATAATTATTGTCCCTAGTGTTCCTAGTTCTTTTGCCCATTTACTGATTAACTTATTGGTCAGTTTATTTATTTATTTAATTTTTGAGGAATACATTTTTTAATAATTTATATATTCTGAATATTAACTGAGTAGTAACTGGCAAACATTTTCTCAAATTATGTAGGTTGTCTCTTTGTTCTGTATTCATCATTAACATTACTATACAGAAGTTTTTCAATTTGATTCCATGGCATTGATTGATACTTGCTATTATCTCCTGAGTTACAGGAGTCCTGTTCAGCTAGTATTTATTTGTGTCTATATATTGAATTATTTCCTCTATTATTTCTTCCAACATTTCCAAATTTTCTGAATTTATAGATAGATATCTATTCATTTTTGGTTGACTTTTATTTGGGGTGAGAGATAGGGATCTCTTTTCATTCTGCACATTTGAATATCCAATTTTCCCAGTGCTGTGTGTTAAAAAAGGCTGTCTCTTCTCCAATGTATGTCTTAGAATCTTTTTCAAAAATCAGATGATTGTAGTTATGTGGGTTTTTTCTCGGTGTCTTCTATTTCACGGGTCTACATGTCTGTTTTCATGCCAGTACTGTGCTCTTTTCGTTACTATGGTTCTCTGTTATAATTTGAAATTGGATATTGTGATGCCTGTAGTATTGCTCCTTTGCTTCCGGGTTGCTTTAGCTATTCTGGTTCTTTTATTCTTTCATATATACTTTAAGATTATTTTTCTTATTCTTCAGCGAATATAATTGGTGTTTTGATAGAGATATTATTGAATATACGGATCACTTATGATAATTAGCCATTTTAACAATATTGATTTTGCCTATCCATGAACATGGGAGAGCTTTCCAACTTTTAGTGTCTTCTACAATTGCTTTCTTCACTTTTCTAAAATCTTTAAGGGTCTTCTAAATGTAAGATCATATCATTTGAAACTAGAGACAATTTACCTATTCCTTTTCTATTTGAATCCCTTTTATTTCTTTCTATTGGCTAATTAATTTCTCGGGCTGGAATTTTAAGTACTATATTCCATAGAACTGGTGAGAGTGAACATTCTTGTCTGGTTCCTGATTTTTTAGAAGAATTGCTTCTGATTTTTCTCCAGTCAGTATGATGTTGGCTTTGGGTTTCTCATGTATAACCTTTAAATTTTGAGGCAAATCCATATTATCCCTAGTTTCCTCAGAGTTTTTTTTTTTTTTTTTTTTGATACCAAGAATTGAACTCAGACACACTCAATCACTTTGCCACATCCCCAGCCCTATTTTGTATTTCATTTAGAGACAGGATCTCACTGAGTTGCTTAGCACCTCATTTTTGCTGAGGCTGGCTTTGAACTCATGATCTTTCTGCCTCAGCATTCTGATGGAATTACAGGCATGTACCGCCATGCCTGGCAATGCAGAGATTTTGTCATAAAGAAGTGTTGAATTTTTCCAAAGACTTTTGCTGCATCTATTGAGATGATCATGTGATTTTGTCCTTGATTCTATTCATGTGGTTTATTACATTTATTTATTTGAAATGTGAAACCATGCATGTATTTACAGAATGAAACCAACTTAATATGATGTGTAATCTTTTTAATATGTTGCTGAATTTAGTTTACAAGTGTTTATTAAGGATTTTTATATCTGTATTTATCAAGAATACTGGCCTATAACATTTTTCCTTGATGTGTTTCACCCGGATTTGTTATAAAGGTGAGACTGGCTTTGCAAAAAGTTTGGAAACTTTCCCTCCTATCTATTTTATAGTATAAATTAGGTAGCACTGGTTTCAGTTCTTTTAAGGTCTGGTATAATTCAGCTGCTCTGGACTTTTATTTGTTGGAAAACTTTTATTACGGGTTCATTCTTTTTGTTTATTATTGATCTAAGTTTTCTATATCCTATTTGTTCAATTCCAGTTTGTCATATATCTGTCTATAAATTTATCCATTTTTTCTAGACTTTTTAGTTTATTAGAATATACATTTTCAAAATAATTCCTACAGATTCTCAGAATTTAAGTTATTTATGTGGTAATGTTCATTTTTTTCTACTTTAATTTGGGTCTTATCTCTCTTTATTTCAGTCAATTTGGATAGGAATTTACTAATTTTGCTTACCTTTTTCAAAGTCAATTCTTTGTTTCACTGATTCTCTGTACTTTTATTTTCTATTGTACTAAGTTCTACTATAATATTTACTATTTCTTTCCTTCTACCAGCTTTGGGATTTGTTCTTGTTATGTCTAAGACCCTGAGATACATCAATAAATAGTATATTTAACATTTTTCTAATTTTTTTGTGAAGGCATCCATAGATATAAGCTTCTCTAAGAAGTGCCTTTGCTACATCCCTCATTCTGGTACACTGAGTTTCTATTTTCATTTGATTTTAATATTTTTTTCTTAAAAATTCCTTCTAATTTATTGTCTAAATGAATACAATAACCCACTCATCATTCAAAAATATACTGTTTAATTTCAATGTACTTGAATAGTTTCTTTAGTTTTTCTTGCTGTAATTTTTTATTTTAGTCTATTATGACCTAAAAAGATACAAGAGATTATTTCAATATTTTATGCTTGCTTTGAGTTTTATAAAAGTAAATAAATTTGAAATTTTAAAAATTAGAAATGTACTTCATAAAAGTTAGCAATATAAGAAATGATCATAATTTTTAAATATTTTATTATGGAAATATTTATTATATATAATATACTATATGCATACATTAATTTTATGTTTTCTTCTTAGTTATACATGACTATATATTTTGACACATTAACACAAACATGGAGAATATTTTATTCTAATTAGGACCCCAATCTTGTGGATGTACATAATGTTGAGATCAATGTAGTGTATTCATATACGTATATTAAAAAGTTATGTCAAATTCATTACACTGTCTTTTCTATTCTAATACCCCCTCCCTTACTTGATACCCCTCTATCTAATCCACTGAACTTCTATTCTCCCTCCCCTGTGCCTTGCTGTGCGTCAGAATCCACAAATCAGAGAGAACATTTGACCTTTGGTTTTGGAGGATTGGCTTATTTCACTTAGCATGATAGTCTCCACAGTTCCATCCATTTACTGGCAAATGTCATAAAGTCATTCTTCTTTATGACTGAGTAATATTCCATTGTATGTATATACCACAATTCCTGCATCCATTCATCTGTTGATGGCCATCTAGGTTGGTTCCATAGATTAGTTATTGTGAATTGTGCCACTGAAACACTGATGTTGCTGTATCCCTATAATATGCTTATTTTAAGTCCCTTGGATATATACTAATGAGTGGGATAACTGGGTCAAATGGTGGTTCTAGTCCAAGTTTTCTAAGGACATTCCATATTACTTTCCAGAATAATTACACTAGTTTATATTCCCACCACAATGTATTAGTGTACACTTTTCACCACATCCTCTCTCAACACATATTGTTACTTGCATTCTTCATAGTTGCCATTCTGACTGGAATGAGATGAAATCTTTGGATAGTTTTAATTTGCATTTCTCTACCTGGTTGCAATGTTGTACATTTCTTTATATATTTCTTGACCATTCTTTTTCGTTTTCTGAGAAGTATCTGTTTTGTTTCTTTGCCCATTGATTGCGTTATTTGGGTTTGTTTTGTTTTTTTTGAGGGGAGGTGTTATACTTTTGGGGTTCTTTGTATATCCTGGCAACTAATGCCTTATCTGAGGTGTCAGTGCCAAAGATTTTCTTTCATTCTATAGGCTTTCTCTTCACCCTCTTGATTGTTTTCACTGCTGTGAAGCTTTTTAGTTTGATGCCATCCCACTTATTAATTGTTCATTTTATTTCTTGCACTTTAGGAATCTTGTTGAGGAAGTTGATTTCTAAGCCAACATATTGGAGTGTTGGTTCTACAGTTTATTCTAGAAGGTACAGTGTTTCTGATCTAATACCTATGTCTTTGACCTACTTTGAGTTGAGTTTTGTGCAGGGTGAGAGATAGGGGTTAAAGTTCATTCTCCTCCATATGGATTTCTACAAACAATATATACTTGAAGGGTAAAAATTATTAAACATATGAACACACCTCATTAAATAATTTTACAATTAACATAAACAATGTTTCCTTCACCCATAAATTCCCTTTGTTCCTTTACATTTTTTTCCTTTACACTGACCCATGTAACAGATATTCAATTTTACATCACCATCAAAGACTAATATTTTCTAAAATTTTGCACAACTGAGATGATACAATATGACATTTTTCTTTTTCTTTTTTATATGCAACTCTGGGTTAATTATGCCTTGTCTTCCCTTTTTGATGAACAATATTCTATCACATGAATATATCCAAGTTTATTTGTCTATTCATCATTCGATGAATTTTTTCTCTGGTTTTTAGATATTGCAAATAAAAGTGCTCTGAATTATCTTACAAAAGTCTGTAAGTAGATATTTTATGGATAAACCACAACAAAAACATTGGTTCACATGACAGGTATGTATTTAATAACATAAATAACTACCAAAATTCTTTAAAATGACTGTACAATTATGTATTCCTACCAAAAGTATGTGAAAATCAGTTTTCCAAATTTTGAATGACATATAATATAGTCAATGTTTGTGATTTCAACCATTCTAGTGGCAGCATAGTTCTGTGTCATTGTTCTTAGAATTTGCATTTCTCTAATGATTAATAATATTCTAGAGCTTTTTATTTGTATATCTTCTTTTGTAAATTGTATTTTTAAAATTGTTTTTCATTTTTTTTGGGGGGAGAGGGGTACCAGGGATCAAACTCAGGGCACTTGATCACTGAGCCACATCCCCAGCCCTATTTTGTATTTTATTTGGAGACAAGGTCTCACTGAGTTGCTTAGTAACTCACTTGTGCTAAGGCTGGTTTGAAAACATGATCCTTCTGCCTCAGCCTTCTGAGCCGCTAGGGTTACAGTCATGCGCCACCATGCCTGGCTTTTTCTTCATTAAAAAAAAAAAAAAAAAAAAAAAAAGTATATATATGTATATATATATATATATTTCAATTTTAAAGGTGCTTTACCTGATTTGGATCCAAGTCTTTTACATAATGTGAAAATGTTCTAGCAGACTGTGACTTGTTTGTACCTTTCCTATCAGTGTTTCTCAGAGGACAAATGTTTCAACTTTTATGTATTCCAAATTACCAGCTTTTTACAGTACATGATTTTTTTTTCACATCTTTTTAGAAGAATTTTAGTTAATTTTGTGTGTGATATGTAGCAGAAGTTATGACTTTTTTTCTCTATGTGAAGTTTCAAATTTCAAAAAGATTTAATTTTCCTCCTCTGAATTTTATTATCTTCTATCATGTAATTGCATAATGGGACAATTTCATATTTTTTTTAATTTTTGAACTTATTTTTATATCATTTTATCTTTCCCTTGTTGCAGTGCCCATATCCTGAAGCAAAATTAGAACAAAAGTTATGGGAGTAGCTACCTCTAATAGGAAAATCATGTCTTTAATTATTACATGTGATTTAACCTTATCAAATTGAAGATATTTCATTCTATTTTTAGTTTCCTGTTGATTTTTAATTATTAGCTAATGTTGAATTTTGTCAGAATTATTGAAACTGCCTCTTTACTTTGCTCCTTGTGTAATTTGGAGAATGTGACTGGTTTTTCCTCCTTGGACTTTTAAACTGATTTAAAATATTCCCTGACCTCATGTTATGTGACTTTCTCCTTGGCTAGTTCAGACTTGTTACCTCTTACTATTAAGATTATAACTAATAGTAAGTTTTATAATTTTTGGAGTTTTTTGAGTCATTCTAGTGAATTATCAGTCCTGAAGAGGTAGTGAGAACTACTGAATTTGTATCCAGCTCATCACAAGTGAGGCTGGATTGGGCCTCCCTAAAACTGCAGTAGTTGTGGTAAGAGTAGCCTTCTCAAAGATTCTGCCTTTTATTGTGAAGTTGTTCTAACATGGACACCACTTTAATATGATAATATGATGAATTCTGTTGACTAATTTTCAAATTTTAATTCATTCCTTTAATCCTGAAATAGGCTTACTACTCCTGTGACATTACCTTTTTAATGTAGTTTTTGTATTGGGTTTGCTAATATATTATTTTCAAAGATTTTTCTGGAATTCTGTGCCTCTTTTTTATTTCCTCTCATTTTTAGATTTGAACATTTATATAGACAAATGTTCAAGTTTCCTGAATCTGTCCTCTGTCATAACCCATCTGTGAATAAATCTCTCCACTGATTTTTCACAGTTTCTATGTATCAGTCTTAAGATTTCAATTTGATCCATTTTAATTTTTAAAGTTATTTCTGCTTTATCTTTTCATTAATTTTAAGCATATTTTGATTAAGTGTATGGAACATAGTTTTAACATTGTTTTAAAGTTCTTGTCTCACAATTCCAACATCTAAATTACTTTTATGATGGTATTTGTTGACAATTTTCAAGGAAAAAAGGTTACATTTTTTAGGTATTTGAATGTTGGGTAAAGATTCATTGTTTACTGAAAATTAGAATATTTTATTATGTAGGCTCTGAGTTTTATTTTATTTTTCAGGGAAATAAATTTCCCTGTGTTTTCATTTTGAACAAGCAATTGATCTGCTTAGACTCACATTGTATACTCTCTCACCTTATGAGATTTGAGGATTAAGTATCAGTACAATTTCTTAATTCTTTATCGCTGTGCTTTTAGTCTGTCCACAGGATTTATAGTTCATCATTCTGTAATTGTACAATCTCCTTTGCTGATTCCTCTAGCCAAAAAGATGACAGGTTTTCAGTTAGAGGTTTAGTCGCTGCCCTTGCTGATTTGGGGCACTGGCCCACTATCAAGAAAAAAAAAATCACAAAATTTCCAAGTTTTGGCTCTTTCAACAACCTCTGTGTATTTTCTTATCATTCTGAATTCCCACATGGTTGTATGGTTGTTTTCTATATTTTATACTGAGTACATAGTTGTTGTGGGGGGTGTAGAGGGCCCACACTGATATATTGGTAGCAGAGAATCTCAATTGATGAATGTAGTGATTACAAACCCATTAAACTGTCTGAAAATTTTAGTGTATGGATATTGCAATAAACAAATCTTCTTAAAATCAATTAAAGATTTAATTATTAAAATTTACATCTGTAGGTGTACACTTATAGTTACTATAACCTTAATTATCTTGATTGCTGCTTTATATATTCAGGTCTTCCAAAAAACTGAATGTCTAATAAATAATAGTTTATTTATTCATTGAAGATATCAAGTACATGACACAATGCATTAATTACACTGATGTAATGTTGCACAGTAATTCCCTTAAAGCAAATTCGATTTTATTTTTGTAAGCATGTTAGTAAACATATTTATAGACCAATGTGTAAAAGCCAAAAATTTTCTTGGTAATATGTAGACAACTAAGTTCTATCTGAGGCATATGTATTTTTGGTATTTTTTTCTTTTTTACTTTTTCTGCTAACTGCTGTAATAAGTATGGGATCAATTCCAGAAACATAATTCAAGTGTCCTAGAGACATATTGAGATTTCTTGGAAAGTTCTCCCTTAAGAGTGAAAAATTACGAGAATCTCGATGCTTCTTACAAGAATGGTAGCCCATAAAAGTGCCATGCTCTTGTTTGTGTTGAATTTATATGCAATAGATAAGAGAAAGTGAATATATATTAAAGAAAAATATGTTGCCTGTCTACACATGTGGCTATTGAGAGAAAGAATTTTCTAGTCGATATTTGTACTGTTAATGATTGCTTTCCTTTTCTTCTAATTGGAAGTAATCTATTTTCAATATCCATGCATGGCTTTAACTCAATAATGGTTATAGAAATATGTGACAGGCTTTGTGTAATATGCTACGCATAAAAAGGTCTGCCCTGCTTTCTCTGATAATGTGTGTAAAATATGCATGTACATTAAAGTAGTTCCACGTGTCACCTTTGTCATTGGTTAAGATGTAAGATTTACATTATAAATTTTTTAAAATGTCACCTTTTTGTTTTTTGCTAAATATATCTATTTAATGATAATCAATATGGAAGACAATCATATCTATGTTTTTCATAAGTAAGCTATACCTTTTTAATACATTCATGTTACCTATGCTCTCAAACCATTTGCAAAATAATTTTTGTAAAGTATCAAAATCACCTTTAATTTATCTTTTGAAACACTCAGGACTTTTGAAGATGAAATTTGAAAATTCAACATTTAAGCCAAGTATCAGGTATCAAGGCATAATCATAAGAATCACATTTTGACCAACTAATGCCACTTGTTTTGAGATTTCTTGGAAAGTTCTCCCTTTAGAGTGAAAAATTACGAGAATCTTGATGCTTCTTACAAGAATGGTAGCCCATAAAAGTGCTATGCTCTTGTTTGTGTTAAATTTATATGCAATGGATAAGAGAAAGTGAATATATATTTGAGATAAGAGAAAGTGATTATATATTTGAGTGAATATATGTTTGAGATGTTTCACAAAATAATGTTTGAGAGCCTCCAGTAGAGTTTCTGAGCCACATTCTGGCTAGCCAAGGGTTTCATGTTTGATAGGAAAGTTACCACTACTTGAGTAAGAAATATCCCCTTTCAATAATGGTCATTCAGTGTTTCTTGGGGCTCATTAGCATTGGCTACTAGTTCATGTCCTATATTCTGTTTTAACAGTTCCATTTTCTTACTTCCTCATAACTGATCATTAAAGCCTGCAAAACTTTTCATCAATATCAAAAAGTAAGAAATCACCAGTCCCAAAGTTCACCAATCAAAACTCTCACAGGTAGATTTGGGCCTCTGGTGATGAAATCAATATGATTAAGGAAATATGCTAATTAGCTGATAAATTGTGGGACTTTTTTACCCCACTGGTGGTACTGGATGAAGGATTGCTGTTGGATATGATGACTCCAAGAAGTCAAGGAATGATTGGATCTTCTGAAGATCTAGAAAAAGGGGGGAAAAATGCCAGTCAACAAACAAAAAGCAACCAGTACTTTGTGTGTGGATATTGAAAAACTTAAATAAATTATTTTCCTAAGCCCTTAAGCCTTTAATTCCAATAAGTTCCTCATTGTATTTGTTGATCATCAATTTCATTTTGGATTTGTAAACATCAGTGCTACTGTGGTAGGGAAAGAAATATTTAAATTCTAGAAATCTTTTCCTTTTTTTTTAAATTTCACTAATGTCATATAACATAAATGGAGAAAATTTCTCTTTTTCTCAGGACTTCTTTCTAAATAAATCAGTGTTAGCCAGGAATCTCCACATTTATGGACATATTGCACTTATTCATTCTTGTTGATCTTCTTTGTTTTATCATATGTATGGTCTATAAAGGTGATGCCCAATTTAGTTACCTACATTTATTAATCATTTTGTTATTATTGTAACTGAACTTTAACTTGGTATCAAAATGATTACCAGTAGTGTACAATCAGAAAGTTGATTCTTTAAAACAGTAAATATAAGTGTTTATATCTAAAATTTCCCATTCGTGTGTAAACAGACTCAGGTGTATTAAATTCATTTTTCAATACCACATTTACAACAATCTAATTTGTGTGTGTATTTTTTGATCTTCACTAAATTTATTTTTATTGGTTCTTTTTAAGTTATACATGACAGTAGAATCCATTTTGATATAATTAAACAAGCATGGAATATATCTTATTCTAATTAAGACATCATTCCTGTGGATGTATAGGTTGGTTTACTCTACCTTATATCCTGCAACTTTAGCTGGCTGAATTCATTAAATAGAAATAATATTTAATTTCTCTCTATGTTTTATATATTCCTTGGGCTTTTCTGTGTAAAGGATCATGTCACTGCAAATAGGAAAAACTTATACTCTTCTTTTCCAATCAAATGCTTGTCTTTTGTTTTTTCTTTCCTTCTTACTTTTTTTTAAAAATTTTGTTCTGTTATAACCATTAGGACCTTCATTGCAATACTGATTAAAGGTGTTGAAACCAGACCTCCTGGCTACCTTCCTGACTTTAGGTGAATTATGTTCAATAATTCAACATTATGATTTTAGTTGTATGCAAGTAGTTTTTTTTAATTTGAATTAGATGTTCAGACTATAAAGTTATCAGAAAATTAAATTCTAAATAGTCTAAAAGTTTACTTTCATAGGAGATGGCTAAGCAATCTCAATCTCCTGCCCTGTCAAGATCTGGATCCAATAAAATGTTGAAATTCAAGTTTAGGGTTTTAGGTGAATAGAGAGTATGAGCCAAGTGGTTCATGTTTTTAATTTTGGTTGATTCTTATTTTATGTAAGAAAATAAATTCTACAAGTAGAATATATTGCTCTGGAATCTTGATTGTGGTTATGATGGGTAGCGACTTTAGAGAAATCTCATTTTTTTATCAGTTGAGAAAAATGCTATATTGACATCAAGTCTTAAGAGAAAGCCATGTGCTATCCACATAAACTGGTATGGTTATTATGGTTTTTTATGATTGAAAAAAATTGATTGAATACAAATGCAAATGAATTATCAGAAAATGATTATTATTTCATATTTCAGTGAGAATCTGAGTGAGTGAAAATTGCTAAAATAAGACTATCAAAAGAAACAATTAGTGTTGGGAGTTCATTATTTTACAAGAATGCTTTGCATCATTTTGAGGTCTAGATGCAACAAGGGAAAGCAAGATATATCTAGCTCTTAAATCTAATGGTGGCAATGAATAAGTGACCAGAAAAGATTGTGGTTGTGATTGTCTCACCAAACTGAACTGTAACAGGATCAGAAACTCAACACAGTCACCTGAAAGGAAATATTCTGACCACAAATACCTACACACACAGGGGGCACACTAGTACATTTCCCTGGAGTTCTACAAAAGAGACTACATGTCAATTTAGCAAGTAAGAGTTAACCTACAAAATTTAGCTGCTCTTGATTCCATAGTAAATATGAATTATATAAATAGAAAAATAATACCAGTGTGTGAGAGGGTGAGTAAACAGGTTGGATACTAGAGTAGTAATCTGTTTCCCAGAAAATAATAATAGAGTAAAATATTTACACTTGTAGTGAGCACTAATTGAAAGAATGGTATGACGTATCGTTTCATACAAGGATTTAAAATCAATTATTTGTTACTAAATATTTTTATAACATTCTCACAGCACCACTTGATAATTTTAGCTTTCTGATGATCTTTCTAAAATACAGTACTCATTTGTGACTTTCTCCTGCTTATTTATATTCTTGTTATTTATTCAATAGTTGTGACTATCAAATTACTGGCAAATTAAAACACACAGAAAATACTCTTTTAGCACTGTATTACCTTGGTTCACTATGAAGTATCTTTCAATATTAGACATCAAAGGTGATGCTGTGGTTTGTATAGGGCTCAAGTGGGTGAGACAAGGCTTCCTATGTTGAAATTCAATCCTCACTCTGAAGTATTAAGAGGACAGAAACTTAATCTGATAATTGTGTTTAGAGGTAGGGCCTTTGGGAGGTGTTAAGGTCCTTAGGTGCAGCCCCAATGACTGAAACCTTTAAGAGGGAGAGAAACCAGAAAACATACATGCAGAATGTGTGCATGTATACGTGTGTGTGTGCTGAGACAAGCATGGCTGTTGATTCAAAAATTGGCAAGGGGTGATGGGGGACTGAGAAAAGACAGACAGACATACATAGGAAGAAAGCTGGGGCCAGGTGGGACATTATCCTTTGATGGAGGTTTAATGACCTAGAGCTAGCTAGCATTTTATTATATAGGTTTTACCCAAAGGTTATTTGTGGGAAAGTTTCAACTAAGCTGGCAGACTGGGGGTTGCAGTGAAACTTGCGAGGCATCAAGACTATCATGTTATGCCCAGAATTCTCTATCCCCAAACTTTGGTGCTTGAGCTCAAGGTCCCAACTGATTATAGCTGTGTGCCTTTGCATGGAGCCTCCAGGGCCCAGCGTCACCACAACAACTAGGCCATCTTGACCTGCACCTTTGCACAGGAAGTTCCCAGTGCAATGTAGCCACCAGGCAATCAGAGGCCATGATTCAAATCACTTCTCTCCACATGTGCATATGTGCTCACGCACATGTGTGTTCCCTTTCTCTCACCATGTGATACCTGCCCTGATTTAGAACTTTACCAGCAAGTCAACACCAAATGCAGTCTTTTTGGCCTTGAGCTTCCAGAACCATAAGACGAAATTAAACCTGTTTCCTTCAAAACTTAGTCTGTGATATTGTGTTATTAGCAACAGGGAATGGACTAAGAGAGTTGTTTGTCTATATAGTATACATTCTCCCTTTTCTCATTTACAGTAGAAACCCATTTGCTCAACATCTAACCGCCTTTTCAGCCTTGGGCCTCAGGGGTAGTTCTAAACTAGTTTCAGCTGTATGTTTAATTTGCCAAAAATATTTTCATTTACCATGCCAATAATTGATTCAGAGATAGGCAGATTGGCTATGGTCAATGAGTTGTAAGAGAAACTCAAAGAAAAAGGAAACAATTTTTTCCTCCTCTGTGAAAAATGTCAAGCACACTGTGATTTCTAAAACTGTTGTAGACATGTTGATATAAAATCAGAACTTTAAGATAGAAAAGTGGAGAGAAAGAATAAATCTGCATTCTGTATAATACTGTTGATCTTTTGAATCAGACAATCCTTGCATACACGATATTGCTACAATTATAGATATGTGATCGTAAAATTCCTTTTGGATTTTTCCAATATTTATAGCAACAAGGACCAAAATATACAACCATCTGTCACCCATTTGTTCATTTGTAAAATGAGGAAAATGACATTGAAGTTAGTTTTGGCTTCATAATAGTATTACTGACCTAATATGCAAAAAATTTATATGTTCTACATAATATTAAACTCACATTCAGATGTGAATAACTGAAATAATTTTCTTAGGGTAATACTATGATCAGTAAATTCCCAGTACTCCCTTGCTTTCTCAGAAGTATTTTTTTTTCATGTTAGGCAGTTTTTGGATTTATTACTTTTAAATAAATCAGTGCTTAGAACTTTCCATTTCACAGTTTCTAAAGCTATTATTTTGAGAGAATAATGCTTTCTGACTTGCAAATTTTCCCTATGAATAGCTTCCAAAGTTTAGAAACAACACATGCAAGGAAAAGTTTCATATAATATAGCTTACTTAGCATGCACATTTTATAACAAATGTCAAAAAATAAAATCATAAATAATTATTAATATATCCTAGTTAATCTTAAGAAAACCAGACCAATCTATGATACCAAGGAAGAAAATAAACACAGATTAAACAATATACTATATCAATTAAAATTACTGGAATCCCTGAAATATAGTTTATAAAAATCATTATATAGAAGTACTTTTGTTAATAGAAAGTAATTATAATAATTTAACTGACCAAAGACTTCTCTTTTGTAACTACTATTAAAATCCATAAATTCCTGCAATTATACTATAATTCACTGTTACATGATGGATATTTAATATAAAGGTAACACCTCAGCCTAGTACCTGATAATCACAAATGAATTGAATATATAAGAAATATATAATTATTTCATATTATTTTTTAAACATAGCATACTTACCATTAAGATACAGGAAATAAAGTTTTTATTGTTTGGTTCTTAACTGGAAAATTTATATCTGTTGATTTGGTGGCTAAATTAAGTTGTACATTTTAACGTAACACTTGCATTGTTTGGAAAATGTCATATTTTCATAAATATATACTGTTTTAGTTACCTTTTCATCACAATGACCACTTATTTGCATTTATTTGGGGCTCACTGTTTCAGAGGCCTCAGTCCACAGAGAGCTGACTCCATTGCTTTGAGCCCAAGATGAGGCCACACATCATGAGGAAAGAGCCTGGCAGGAAGAAAGTTTTTCATATCTTGTTGGAGTCAGGAGCAGAGAACAGGAAATAAGGAGAGTTCACTGGGAAGATGCACCCTTCCAGGGCTCAACCCAGTGATACAACTTCTTCAGCCACACCCCATGTGCCTATAGTTACTACCCAGTCATTCAAGGTAAAATGGCAACTCACAATCCTGTCACTTTATCTCTGAATGGCCCTGCAGTATAGGAGCTTTTTGGCACATACCTCACATCCAAACCTTACTATAGTTCATAAATATAACTTTAAACTTTGTTTTTAATTTTCCAGTATATTTCAGACAAATAATTGAGCTTGATATTTAATATTTTACTTTGCTATAGCCTAATTTAGCCTATACATTATATAGACTATATAAAATATCTGCTTTCTAAAGAAATGCTCATTTGATTGATTAGCAGTTAGTTTTGAAAACATTTTCATTGAGAACTGATCACAAAGTTAGCTTCTATTTTGGTATTTTTCTCCTGGTTTGAGAATGGTAGAATTTAAACACTTTGGCATTGTAATGTTATGTTTCTGTGAATAGATTAATTATTTTGTTTAAATTTAATTGGAAGACAAAAAAAATAGCTAATATAAGTTGAATAAGAGTTTTTAAAATAATAAATTAGTTTTGTCCTTGATTTTCATTGACATTAAATATTAAATATATTGAAAACATATAAATCAATAGGGTGTGAAAGATGAATACTAAAGTATAGCTCCTAAAGTAAGAATCAGATATAAAAGAAATAATGTTGAGTAAAGTTGCTAAGCACTAAAATTAAATTTTAAATTATCAAAGTCTCAGTGGGAATAATCTTAAAAGGCAGGGAAATCACTTGTTACATTATATTTAGGAAGTATTCTGGTGCACTATTATAATGACAAGTCTTATGTGGCTAAGTTATATGAGGTTTGAAAAGTTCTATCTAACAGTGATGAAATCACCTCAATAATTAAACAAAACAAAAAACTAAATACAACTGAAATGTTAAAATTTCCAATATCATAAACAGCATTTTTTTCCTTATGAAAAATGAAACTAACACCTAAGGGTGTTTGAATGTAAGTAGTTAAAATTCATAATCAGAACTTTAGAATAATAATTGCATAATAGGTCTGGGATAGGTAAAAAGTTAATGATCAAATTAAAATTAAAAAATCTTCATTGAATACCACTGTCTAAAGATTATCTTTAAATATGAGCTTATAAAGTATTCATAGTGGGCTAGCTTTTTAAAAAATAAAACAGCATAACTTGTGTAAACTAACATTTTAGAAATATATTTAATTACAGGAATTTTTAATTGATTTAAATCCTAAATTTGTCCTTTAGTTCACTGTTGCAAGACATCAATTTGAAAAATGCTTTTAAAGAAAATTTTATTAAAGATAATTGGCTTTTACAAATATTACTTTTCCAGAGAAAACTTTATCTATGCAATGTTTAAACAAAATCTATTATGCTTCCAGCAACTGGTAAAAATAAATGACAGTTAAGGAGAATTTACTGCTTATCAGGTATTATGTAATATATATAATATAATACAAACACTCACACACATACACAAGTAACATCTTTTATATTTATCTGACTATATACTTAATATTTCTACTACAAGCTCCACACCAGTAAAATAATTGATTTTTTGGGAGGCAGCATTGTTTAAATTATTTTGATCATTTACCATAAAAGAAAAGGGAATATTCCATATTCTTTTTATGAATATCTTATGGTATCCTAATAAAGTATACTAGCTAACTCATATTTTGTTTATTTATTAGTATTTTAATCTAATAAGATATACTAGCTAACTCATAATTTGTTCATTTATTAGTATTGTATTTATTTCTTCCATTTTTCATGGAATGCACTGCTACAATTATTATCAGGGTTATTTGGAATCTAGAATTTAAGTTAGATAAGATTTCTTCTCTCGTGTTGTATATATATTTTACAAATGTGAAGATACAAAAGTCTATTGAAATTGAGCAATTTAAACTAAAATAGAGGTAACTGCTCTGAAGCATTTAATAAATGTTAAGAAATGTGAATAGGAATAAAACCTCCTTTGGATAGGATAGTCATGAAATACCTTACTCAATAAATGATATTTTAATTGGGACTTGAATGATAGAAATAAATTAGCTCCAAAGTCCTAGAAAACTTGTTACCATTAGTTAATACAGAAAACAAAACAAAATGAAACAACAATAACACTGCAAAGGTAGTGATAATAAATAGCAAAGGTTATTTGCTAAAATATAATTGAATTATTATTAATTATTGAATATACATAAGCCTTAGTCTAGAGCATGAAATCTTGTGATATTTCTAACCATGGTATCTTTTCACCAACCCACAACAACATCTTGTTTACAAACCAAACCCAGAGATTGAAGTTCCTAGCTTTCTGTCAAGGATATGTATTTTAAAACACACTATTCAATATTCTAGAAATATTTTATTTGCTATCCACTTTCATCTACTCTCCTCTAATATAGTATTCCAAAATATTATTTTATATTTAAGTTATTAAATTATTATTGTTTAATAATTAATATTTAATAATGAATCTCAAATTCCAACTCTTCAAATACTTCACCTTACATATATAGCTTAATGTCATTCCAGATACAGTACAATCTTTTCATTCTAATATTAGTTTCAGAGTTGTTTAGGATTACATTCATCCAACATGAGCCCCAATTTACATTTATATAAAAATAGAAGTATCACATTGTATTTTGAGCATACAATAAATTTTAATTTATCCTACAGGAGCTAGATTTTTGCACAAATATTGTATTAAGGTCTAAAAAAATTCTGTTTTTTCTAGACATATTCTTCAAGCAGAACTAAAGTAAAAGTTTATTAGAATGTAAATAAAGTTTAAAATGGTTAGTATTTTGGTATTTTCTATATTATTAGCAAACTAGGTGATTAGCAAATTTGTGAATTATAGAATTGGTGATGATTTGAAAAGAAGTATAAACACAGTTTATGATGTTTTAAAATAATTTATTGCATTTTTTCAAGCCATTGCTTGAAAAGAATTTTAAGATTTATTAAGAGGAGTAATTCCTGAGTTTCCTGGATTATATTTCTGAAGAATTTCCATAGATAAAGGAGTACATAGATAACATGAATGTAGCTATAATCATAAAAGCCCATGAACATAGCCAGGAATATCAAATCTTCATAAATCGACTGGGAAAGAAGATCATACTTCAACATTACACAAACTGGAATTTTATTCTATGTAATTCATGGAATGTCTTCCTCTCATGTGTATGCCATTTGGCCCAGATAAAAACATGGCCAACTAGTTTCACAAAGACTGAGTTAACTAAGGACCCAATTTTCAGGTACTGTCATTTTTGAGGGCCTCAGAGAATCAGAAAATATCTTAGAGTTCAGGGAGAGGGAGGAGTTTATATACTGATGGTATTTAAAACTTTCATTTTTTATAACTTTGGGGTTAAACTATGAGTGTTATATATGTGGATCTCATTTTAACATACTAAATATTTTCAGTAATGAATTAATAGATTAAACAACCCCAAGTCCCTAAATCCCAAGTAAAATAAAATTTAAAAATCCATATACTGGGTTTCTTCACCAATCCACCAAAAGAAATATTTATAGTGCAAAATCTTGAAAGCATTCAGAAAAAATATGAATTATTACTTGTAAGGAATACTTGTGAGGAATATATAAAAATAAAAATATCACATTGTATTTTGAGAATATAATAAATTTTAATTTATCCTACAGGAGCTAGATTTTTGCACAAATATTGTATCAAGGTCTAAAAAAATTCTGAATTTTCTAGACATATTCTTCAAGCAGAACTAAAGTAAAAGTTTATTAGAACATAAATAAAGTTTAAAATGGTTAGTTTGAAAAACAGGATTTGGAGTCCAGAAAGAAACAGCACAACTGCCATAGGATCTAAAAGAAGAGTCAGCTTATTCTATATTCAATGACAGGATTTATTAGGAGGAAGGTAAAAGAAAATAATCCGCATAAAAAGTAACAAGAGAAGCTGGGTGCGGTGGGGCATGACTGTAATCCCAGCAGCTCAGGAGGCTGATGCAGGAGGATTGCAGGATCAAAGCCAGCCTCAGCAAAAGTGAGGTGCCAAGTAACTCAGTGAGACACTGTCTCTAAGTAAAAAATACAAAATAGGGCTGGGGATTTGGCTCAATGGTCGTGTGCCCCTGGGTTCAATCTCTGGTACACACTCTTCCCACACACACAAAAAACAGTATTAATTTCCAGTAGAAAAGTTCTAAAATAATTTTGAAAAGAAGTTCCTTAGAAAGAGGAAATTATATTTATTTTTGTTAACTTTCTTTCTAAATAAAGAAAAAAATTTTCATATTGCAAACATATGTTTTCTTATGAGTATAATAGATGAAGAGGGTGATATTTTCCATAATGAAAAAAAATGATATCCATTAACTGAAAAAAAAAAAGAAAATCTCCATTTACTAAAAATGAATCTTTCTGAAAGTAATTTTTAAAAACTGGCAAAATGATGGTTTAACTTCCTTTTTTGTCTCCTTTTCTAAACCTTCTTTCTTTCTACATTTCCTGATATTTTTCATTCTTTCCCCCCTTCCTTTTTTCTTTTCTGTTTTCCACATTTCTAAGTTATTTATTATAAGGAAATACATTATGGTTTCTGGCATACGTATTTCACCTTTGGAAATAACCTTTGTATTTATAAAAACAATACCTACAGAGTAAAGTGTAAAATAATGTAGCTTAATGTGCAAAATAATATGGGAAAAATTTTAACAAATAGAATAATAAATACTATTTATATGAAATAAATAATCTTTAAACCATAAAGAAAGATGGCTTTATGCATTGTGACAATATCTGTCTTCTATTTTCTGTTTAGATGACTTTAAATTATTATAATTTTTTTTTTTCAAAATGTACCATTTCATTTTGTTTTGTGTCTAATTTTTTAAATGTATTTCTGTTTTTCTAACTTGATTTGCTTCTTTAAGCATATTTTCAATTCTAATTTATATAGTATACTTTACTTTTGTCTACATTATCTTTTCAATTGTAGTTCAACAGATCATTGTATACAAATTGAAGTGCTCATAATCCATTTAGAGTCAGTATGTTACTGTTTTAGCTGGAATGTAGAACCTTTCTTTTCTTTTCTTTTAATATTTATTTTTAGTTGTAGTTGGACACAATACCTTCATTTTATTTATTTATTTTTATGTGGTGCTGAGGATCGAACCCAGGGCCCCAAACATGGTAGGCGAGCGCTCTACTGCTGAGCCACAATCCCAGCCCATAGAACCTTTCTTCTCTAAGTTTCCTTTTGTCTTCTCTTTTGAAGTTATATTTTTTAATATATTAGATACATTAGAAACCCCATCATACAATGCTATAAGTTTCTTTTTAAAATAATAAGTATTTTTAAAGAATTTAAAAATAAATATTTTTAAAGTATTTTAAAGTAACTTTAAAGAATTATATTTATCTGTTATTTATCATTTCAGATGTCTATTGTTTTCCAAAGAGAAGTTTCCAGATCCCAGAAGCTTTCACTGGATGATGCTACCAAACATTTCTGAAAGAATGAATACCAATTCCAAAATATCTTCCAGATAGAAGGTAAGGGAATGTGATTCATATCTTTTTATGAACCTAGTGTCACCCTGATACCAAAAACTTAAAAAAAAAAAAAAAAAAAGAAAAGAAAGAAAGAGAGAAAGAAAATTATAGATGAATACATCTTACAAATACAGACAAAAAAATTTATACAGTATTAAGACAGAGAATCCAGCAATGTATAAAAAGAATGGTGCAGCATAATTAGGAGGAGGAAGGGTTTCAGTTGTGCATGGTTGGCTGGACATTTGAAAATCAGTTAAAGTGAGGAAACATATTAACAAGCTGAAGAATGAATATCACATGATGATGTTAATTGATGATGGAAAATATTTGACAAAAGTCAACACTCATTCATAATAAAGTCATAAGCATGTTAGGAAGACAGAGAACTTCAACTTGATTTAGATTGTCTGCCAAAAAAAAAAATAAAAATCAAAGCCACAGTAAACATGATACTTACTGGTGAAAGATTGCCTGTTTCCCCTAAGAATAGAAACAAGCATGTCCATTCCCACCATTCTAATAACAGGTACTACTGGAGGGAAAAAGGAGAAAACAGGAAATAAAAGTCATACAGACATAAAGAAGAAAAAATATGAGCATAATTATACTTGAAATTAACTTTTATATAGAAAATCTCAAGTAATCTGTTGTTTAAAATCCTAAAATAAAGTGAAATGAGCAAGGCCTTAGAGTAGAAAACAAACTTAAAATGTTAGTCCTATTTCTATGTACAAGCTAGGAATACAAAAACTGAAAACAATACAAGTCACTGTCATCCATGTATACAGTTGTAAATCTAATAAATCATGTACAGGGCTTCTTTGTTGAAACAAAAAAATTTCTCATGAAAGAAATCAAAGAACATCTAAGTAAATGGAAACACAAAATATGTTCATGAGTTAGAAGATTCACCATTATAAAATATATCTACTTTCTCCAAATTCAAATGTGAGTTTATGTTACTGCTCTCAAAATCTTAGCTAGATACTTTTATAGATAGGAACAAACTTATTCTAACATTTATATGGAGGAAAACAGAATTAGAATACTTTAGATGCTTTTTAAAAGAAATAAAATGAGTTGAATCAGTTTAACTCATTTGAGAGGATACAGAGATGAAAAATAAGAATATGAAAAGATATAAAGCCTGGAGAGATGGTGCACACCTGTAATCCCAGTGGTTCAGGAGGCTGAGACAGGAGGACTACAAGTTTGAGGCCAGCCTTAGCAATTTAGCCAGGTCCTAAGCAAATTAGCAAGATCCTGTCTCAACATTCAATGCATACATAAATACATACATAAACACACACATAAGGGCTGGGGATGTGGATGTGGTTCAGAGGTAAATACACCTGGTTTCAATTTCCAGTATAAAAGAAAAGAAAAAAAAACATATACATCATTATCAGCCATTAGTAAAATCAAATTAAAACCACAACGAAGTAGCACTGCACACCTATCAAGAGTGGGTAAAGTAATATTTTTTATTGGCTCATAATAGTTAGTTATGTATGACATTAGGACTTATTTTGACATAATATATGTATGGAGTATAGATTGCTCCAATTAAGTCTCTGCTACTTATCCTTACCCTCTCCCCTTCTTTTTTCCCCAGTTCCTTTTCCTCTAATTAAATGATCTATTTTTTTTACATTTTTAAAAAATATATTTATTTTTTAGTTGTAGGTGGACACACAATCTTTATTCATTTTTATGTGGTGCTGAGGATGGAACCCAGTACCTCATGTGTGCTAGGTGAGAACACTACCACTGAATCATAACCCTAGCCCTGTATTTACATTTTTAAAAAAATTAGTGTCATGTGGATATAGATAATGATGAGATTCACTATAGTATATTCATATATGTGTGTTGGAAATTTAGGTCAGATTCATTCAGCTGTTATTCCCTTATCATGTCTATCCTCCTTCCCCCTCAATTCCCTTTTTCTATTCACCTGATCTTTCTTATATTTTGATGAAATCCCCCCTTATCTCTTTTCTTTCTCCCACCTTTCCTTTAGACTAATTTCACATATAATAGAGAACATTTGACCCTTGACATTCAGAGTCTAATTTCACTTAGCATTATAGTCTCCAGTACCATCCATTTGCCAGAAAATTACATAATTTCATTCTTTTTCATGGAAGAGTAATAATGCATTATATATATATATATAATTATATATATAATATATACATAATTATATATTATATATAATATATATAAATTATATAATATATATAATTTATATATTATATATAAATTTTATATATATATATATATATATATATATATATATATATATATATATAAACACACACACACACACACACACATTTTCTTCATTCATTCATCTGTTGAAGGACAACTAGGTTTGCTCCATAGTCTGGCTATTGTGAATTGTACAGCTGTAAACATTGATATGGCTTCTTCCCTATAGTATGATGATTTTAGATCTTCTGAATATATACCAAGAAATGGGAGAGCTAGGTCATATAGTTCCATTCCTAGTTTTTTGAGGAATCCCCATTTTGCCTTCCAGACTGGTTGCAATAATTTGCAATGTAGAAGTATACCTATTAATCCACATCCTTACCAGCACTTATTATTATTTGTATATGAGGTAAAATAATTTTTAAAAAAATTATTATAACTTCAAGGGCTGGTGAGAATACTGAGAAGTGGGAACTTTTATGTTAATCATGGATAGGCAAAATGGTAAAACTATTTTAGAAAACAAAGAGACAATTTTTTAATTTAAGTAAACATGCATCTTATAAGGGCCAGTTATTTATCTAAGACAAATAATGATTTATGTTAAAAAAAATCTGTAAAAACATGTTCAGAAAACTTTTACTCGTGATCACCTCACATTTGAAAACAGTACAGATATCCTCCAGTGGGTTAATCAACAAACAAACGGGTATATCCATAACATGGAAGAGCCCTCATTTTTTGTAATTGTGGTTAACATATATGATCAGCAATTTTAAGGAAAGATTAGCCTCTACAATGTGAATGGACTTCATTGAACCATTTCAAGATCTAAGAATAAAAACTGTGGTTTCCTGGAGAAGAAATCTTGACTTTCTTCCAGCCTACCAACCATTCCAGTGAATTTCACACTCAAGACTAAAACATCAGTGTGTTGAGTTTCCAATTTGTCAGGCCAAAAAGTCTAAGAGCCATTTCCTTTAAATAAAACTTTCCTTTTATTCTAGATAATAGTTTAAAGAGGCAGATAATAATTTATTAATATATATATATATATATATATACACACACACACACATGCATTTATATATCTCTGTATTTTGATTTCCTACTATATATATATATATATATATATATATATATATATATATATAGTATTTATACACATACATTACATTTGCAGGAGTTCCAGAGTACTATGCTGCAAGGAAAGAAGGACAGAAAGAAGGAAGAAGAAGGGAAGGAGGGAGACAGAGAGAGATAGCGATGGGGTGGGGAGAGGGAGAGGAAGAGAGAGAGAAAAAAAAAAGCAAACATAATTTCAGAGTTTACTAATGTTCCTAAAGTTATAAAATTATAGAAATACATCTCAGACGTATAGAAATATGTTAGAGGTTTTTCAGAAAAACAGAAGTAATAAAATGTGGTAGGATCTCTTTATCTGCCTCCTTAAACTATCATATAGAATAAAAGGAAAGTTTTTTTTTTCTGGAAGGAGTTCTAATTTACATTTCCAAAAACAGCATACATTTTCCTTTCCTTCATCTTTGCAAGCAATTATTATTTTTTTGTCTTTCATAATAGCCATTCTAACTGGAATAAAGTGATAATTTATTATGGCTCTGATTTCCATTTCTCTGAGTATTAACAATATTGAGCATTATTTTTATATACTTATTAGCCATTTGTATATTTTCTTTTGAAAAATGTCTATTTTGATCATTTGCAGTAGCATAAGCCTGCAATCCCAGCAACTTGGGAGGCTAAGGATTGTAAGTTTTAGGCCAGCCTCAGCAATTTAGGGAGGCCCTAAGTAACTTAGCAAAACCCTATCTTAAAATTTAAAAGAAATGAATAAATAAAAAGAGATATACTTCAGTAGTAAAGCACCCCTGGGTTCAAACGCCAGTTCAAAAAAAAAAAATGCTTGCCCATTTCTTAATACAAGTAGTTATATAGTTTTGTTTTTCTAAAACCTTTTCAGATCCTTATATAGTCTGTATATTAATGCCCTGTTGGAAGAAGTATTTGTAAATATTTTCTCCCATTTAACAGATTGTCTCTTCACTCTATTCATTGTTTCCTTTGCTGTACAAAAGCTACTTAGTTTAATATAATCTCTTCTTTGTATTTAGCTTTGGTGCTTGTGTTTTAGAGGTCTTATTCAAAAATAACATTGCCTATACTGATGTGTTGAAGTATTTCCCTGGGTTTTCTTCTAGTAGTTTTGTAGTTTCTTTTTTTCTTTCTTTCTTTCTTTTTTTTTTTTTTTTATATATTTACTCTTTTGCATCCATGTATCTTTATCCTTTAAGCAATACATTTTTTCTTTACTTAAGAGGATGTTTCCCATATGTCTCTGTGTGTATATTTTTTTTTTTCTTTCCTTCTCACTGAGTTGCTTAGGGTCTCTCTAAATTGATGAGGTTGGATTTGAATTTGCAATCCTGCTGTGTCAGCCTCCTGAGCTGCTAGGATTACAGGCATGTACCACCACAGCCAGCTTCTGCATGTGTTTTCTTGATACACTTATGGATTCTCTAATTTGGAGGCATCAAGTTTTTCATGTTGAATTCTGGTTTCTTTATACCCATCTTTTTCTCACTGTTTGTTTTAATCTTTTTGACTTTTGTTGAGTACCCTGATTGTTTCATAACTCCAATCTGTTTCTCATTTTTTCTAAATGTTTGGACATGTGATAGATAGTGTTTAGGTTCCTGCTCTTTTCTCCTTATCTTGGCACTCTCCCTTCCCATCTTTTATCTAATATTTTTATCATTTTTTTTGAGCTGATATTTCACTTCACTCAAATTCTTATTAAATTCTGGAGCACACAGCAATTCCAGCTTCTGCTGTCCTTTCTTGGATTGTATTTTCTTTCTAAATGAATCATTTGGCTGCTTTTGTTCCTTATATTTGTTTGTTTATATATAAGTACTTTTTAAATTTTATTTGTTTTACTTAGTTACACATGACAGTACAGTAATCTTGACATATCATACATTTGAATCAGATGGGATATAATATCTCATTTTTCTGAGTATACAGGTTGCAGAATCACATTGGTCATGCAGTCACATATATACAGTAATAATAATGTCTGTTTCATTCTACTGTCCTTCCTACCTCCCCAACCCCTCCCCTTCCCTCCCACCACTTCTCTCTACTTAGTCTAGGGTAAAGGTATTCTTTTTTTTTTTTTCTCACATCTTCATACATGTATTTTGTATAACAATAAGGGTCTCCTTCCACCATGCATGCAATTCCCTTTCTCCCTCCATTTCCCTCCCACCCCTCTTTGCTATGTAGAGATAAGGGGGGTGACTTAAAATGGGGAAGAGGCGAAGAGCATGGGAAGAACATTACCTCTAGTTTTGTAGGTTTAAGTCTTACATTTAAGCCTTTATTTCATTTGATAACTCAATATTCTTATATGGTGAAAAATAGGGTCTCATTTCTTTTTTTTGTGCACATGGATATCTTTTTTCCCCCAGAACCATTTATTGAAGAGACTGTCCTCTTTCCTATGTATGTTTTTGATGTTTCGCCAATGATCAATGATTATAGATGTGTGGACTTTTTTCTCAGGTATCTATTCTTTTCCATTGCTCTTTGTTCTAGTTTCACGTCAATACAATGTGGGTTCTGTTGTTGCTAAAGAATTGTAATGTATTTGTAAATCATGTTTTAAGATGTCTCAAGATTTAATCTTTTTTGCTCAAATTTGTTTTGGTTATTTAAAGGCCTTTATAGTTCCATATAAACTGTAAGTTTTGTTTTAATTTGTGGGAAGAATATTATTTATATTTCTATGGGTATTGCATTGAGGCTGTAAGTTGCTTTGGGTAGTATGGACATTTTAACATTTAACATTTTCCAGTCCATGGGATAGTTTTCCATTAGCAAAAGCAATTGCACAAGGAAAGAAATGAAAAGCATTCGACAGGAAATGAGAAAGTAAAATTATCCTTGTTTGCAGATAATATAATTTTATATATAAAAATCCATATAGACCACACATACATAATTCTATAAGAACTGATAATCAAATTCAGCAAACTTGTGGGATAGGAAGTCAAGATATGAAAATCAATGGTATCTGTATATACCAATAATAATCTTGCTGAAAAAGATATTCTCAAAAGCAATTCTATACATAATAGCTATAATTTATTCTAATAATAAACTTAAATAATTATCTGAGCATTTAAATGTTAAAAACACTAATGAAAAAAGTAGAAGAGAATATATGCAATATTTGACTCCAGTTAAACCAATTAATTGCCTTTTATATTAAAAGTAGCAGTGGCAAACACTATTAATATTTCCAAATCAAATTCTAACTCTGGATTGTGTGCTGTTTTAAAGATTAGTTGATTTATAGATTATTTTTAGTAACAATGTAGTGATTACCTTTTAAAAAGTAATGTATGTTTATCACTTGCAATTTATCTTGTGCCTATGTAATTTGCTAGACAAAAGCATTTTTTTTTTCCTAAAAGGATTCTGTAGAGTTGCTTTAATACTGAATTTTCTTAGTATAGTTTATATATAGTTTAATTTGTAAAATTGAACCAAGATTAAAAATATTAAAACTCAAAGTTTTATATAGTAGTCCCAGGGTCCTGGAGGATAATCAAAGAGAGTTTTAGACCTTCATAAAATTGAACTTTGGAAGGCTTCCTGCTGTTAAGTAATAATAAACTAATTGTGACTTCCAAGTAGAAAACCACAGGGAAGATAGCACATTCACAAGAAATTTAAATCTTAAGTTTGAATCCATCTCCTTATTATAATTATTATTCCTCAGTTAACATTTTTGTCACTTAAGACCATCTGGAATCTGTTGTGACCTCAAACCTAAATTTTGTTACTGTCTTTGGAAGCTTTACAACAACATACTATGATTAAAAATTAATACAAATAAATTGTACTTAATACAACAATGCTTAAATTTGGTATTTTTACTCTTAGCTTAATAGAATATTTTTGACAAATATTATATCATATCACTTGTAGGTACTAGTTTATGCATTTAAAAGCCATATGTGATTATTCCCAAAGCTTTTATGTGTTTCCACTGAACATATTTTACATAATTAATTTTTATTTTGTATATTTTGCTTTCATATTATCCTCTATTCCATGATAAAAAGGTTCCTGTGATTAAATTAGTACAGACACTAGTATGGCAATATGTAAATCAATGGATGTGTAACTGATGTAATTCTGCAATCTGTATATGGGGTAAAAATGGGAGTTCATAACCCACTTGAATCAAAGTATGAAATATGATATATCAAGAAATTTGTAATGTTTTGAACAACCAACAATAAAAAATTAAAAAAAAAATTAGTACTTTAAATGTATGACAAAGAACAAATGCTTTTCAGCCTGATGTATCATTCCTGAATGTATTGTTCAAACTATTGTGCTCAAACTAAATTCCATGCTCAATAATGCTATAATTTACTTGAAGATTAAAAAAGAGAGAGAGAGAGAGAGAGACGGAGGAAAACAATAGTAAGGAACATTGAAAATTGAGTCAGTCACTTCTGTTTTTCTTTGGTTTCATGTGGTATATGTTTAAAATGAACAGCAACTTTAAATAAGAAAATGTATGTGTAATAGTAACAATGGTCTATCTGCTTGTTAATTTCAATAATAATGATTATACAGGATATTTTGAATGGACAATGAAAGAAATGTATTGTGACTTGAAGTAGATTGTGTTACTTAAATAAAAGATTCATCAATTTTATATTTTACTGGGAATTAATATTTATTTATATGATGACACTACCAATTGTTTCCAATATTTATCTTTCCAATTTTTAAGGCCCTTAACCATTTCACAAATTTATATTATTAAATATTACTTTATAAGACATTTGGCTATGAACCATGCAATTACAGAAAGCTTCAAGTAGAAAATTTTAAGCAAGTTATCCAGACTTCTAACATTTACAAATAATTAATAGTAGAGTATTTTGGCTATATTATAGTTTCTTCTGCTGCTTTATACATAATTCAAATTCAAATTAAATTATTGAAATACTTAAAAATTATTCCAATATATTGTTAGAGCTATAAACTAGAAATTTTCTAGAATTTTGTTAACTGAGATCTACAAAAATTATGATATAAATTTGGTATTTAATATAATTCCTGGTACTTTTACTATGAATCTGGGCAAAATAAATATGTGTAAAATCTATAGCAGCTTCTGATTATAAGACCAATGGCTTCTACCAATGTGAACAATTTGTATCATTAAAAGAAACATATAAATATGTATTACATTTAAAGAACATAATTTAATTTTTAAATTTATTTTCATAGGAATCATTTTGTTTTTAAGGTATTATCAACTAAAAAAGCTTATCATTTCCATTTCCTTGCCTTTTCATTAGTTATATGCAGAAAAAAACATATTTTAAACAAAATAAATAATTAAATTATATATTTGAAATATTCCAAATATTTATCACAATTGTAACAATACAATTACTTTAGCCACATTGACAATCATCCAAAATTTACTAATTAATTATTTTAAACAACATATTCAATAGGTAGTTATATATAAAAAGAGTTTAATAGTCTTAGATGAGGATAGTCAATAAATGTAACCATGAGTTAAAAATAAGCAAAGAGAATATCAATGTGGCTAAAGTTTGAAAAACTAGTTAAATGCTATAAGGTAGTTCTTCAGGCAGAGAGCAAGTAATCTAGTTTAATCATGGAAAACTAGGATTTTTGTAGTTTTATTTGTGTTTTAAAAAGTCACTGCTACTTCTAAATAAACATAAGACTACAAGTTCGTATGTGTTTATCTTAGTAATTAACATATAATAAGGTCAATTAAAATTATTATGAGTGTGGGAATATAAACAGAGCATTATTCTCCTGGAGATGTGAAAAATCTCCCTTCAAATATTTATGTTTCAAAACCCCAGGCTGATATATATGTCTCAAATTTTATTTACTAAGAAGTTAAATACAATAAATTGAAATTAAGGTTTAAAATATGAACAATGCCTGACAGGTGAAAATTTCTTATTGTTGGATATCATATCTTTTTCCCAGTGAAAAGGCATTGGGACATTAGCAAATGAATCTTTTGTTTATCATTTCATTTACATTCTATAAAAGATAAATATAGATATTAATTAATTACCCAATAGTGGTTATGTATACTAATTGGCTTCTGGTACTGAATTAAGAAGGCTTGTTTCTTACTTGTAGCTGTTTTAAGTTGGTCTAGAAATTGCCACTTCACAAGAGCAAGCAATCTTATGATTTCCATAACACAGTTAGAAGCAAATGAAAACGTTATTGAAGATTTAATCTTAACAAGACATCCAGGGAACTCATGGGGTTTCTTCTTTTAATTGGAAATTGAATGGCAAACTCTAAGTGTTTTGTTTAACAAAATGCAGTGAGATATTCTAGTTGACTGATGAGCAATGAAACTTTCAGTTTTAAGAAAGCCTGTCAGATTTAAACCTTTCAATATATTTTGTTTCCTCTTTTCTAAGACTGAGAGAAAATTGATGATGAGCTTTCCAAAGCTAAAGAATATCTATTCTCTAAACTCAAATTTACCAAGTCAAAGAATAAATCAGTGTATTAAAAATGAAACTCTGCTAAGTAATGCAACTACATTTGTCTATAAACTATTTCTATTATTAGCACCTATTCATCCATGTAGCAAAAAAAAAAAAAAAAAAATGTGATCTGAGAACCTATTGTTTCTGTAATCGCAGTGTTCTACCACAGTTTGGACTAGTTTTTTGTTGTTGTTGTTTTTCTCTTTTGTGTAAAACTTACTTTTTAAACAGTGAATCAGCTTAGGATAAACACCCAGGACATTTTTTTTTTTAAGGAAAAAGAAGTTGTGGAAAAAAGAAAATTACAATAAATATTGTGGGAAGAATCAGGGATGTTAATGCCAAGAAGGAATTCTAATTTCAGAGAACTGTAGCCATGTCCCATGCTTTGGTATTGCATATAGCTCAAAATATGAAAACAGCTGATGCTTTGCAGGCCAGTATGAGAGGTTAAGGAAGCAACATTTTGTTGATAGAAAATGTGTTTTATATGAGGACATAATGTACAATTCAGTGGAATTTATGCTGAACTCTTTCTCATGCCATAATGCTGTCTGTTGGTTTTCCTCCTGGAAATGTATGAAACCAGAGCACTCTGTGGTTTGGTGTATTTTTCATATTATTACAACATCTTGAGATATTTGAAAGAGATCAGTTTGGCTTTGCTGCCTAGAAGATACCCTAAAACTTTTGGGCTTGGAAAACAAATGGTGCCTTATATAGGACAAAACTGAGAATAAGGACTGTAATAAAAACTTAAATATAATAGGTCTAGAAGTGTGGTGAGCAAATTGGGTCACATTGATTAAAATGTTTTAACAGAGTGAAACAGTCAGTGATCATAATGCTAAAAACAATCATGCATACACACAAATGATCACTGTAAATAAAATATTTTATTAGAATTTAGATGAAAAGCATGTTTCTTTTAAGTGATAATTTAAAACAAACCAAACATACAGTTTACTGATCTAAACACCTAAGTAATATTTAAAGTAATGAGGCTCTGTGTTATTCCCCCATTTTTAGAGAAATGAGATTACTCAAGAGAAGAATAAAATGTCTAAGGCAGCCCACAAGTTGGCATTTCAACGGCATGCTATTACATTAAGATGCCAACAGATCAGAAAGACCCTGACATAAAAAACATAAAGCAATGACCTAGAAACCCAATGAGGCCAAAACAGACAAGAAAAGTGGAGGAGGGCCAAAAGTTGCCACAAGTGCAGTGAAGAAAACTTGAGATTGCTTGAAGCTGTGCATGGCTGGCTCTATATTTAATATAGCTCTTGCTATGAGATTTTGTTCAACTCAGAAATTTTAGTGGCACTGTACTCTTGATTTTATCTTTGTACTTACTACAAATAAAGAAGATATTTTGGGGCCCTTGGAGTGTTTTAAAAAAATTCATCCTCTATTTTTGGGTTCTAGAATAAAAGTTTCCCCCATCTGTCTCAGACCCTGGTTTCTTTCTGATATCTTTCATTCCTGCCTACAGAGAGAAAATTCTTTCTGAACCCACTTTTTTTTTTCTTGAAGTGCTTTGACAACCAGCCCTAAAACATTGACCTTTTCCAAAATCTTCACTAGAGCTGTACATTTAGAAGACCCAAAATTTGCCTTCTTAGTTCCAAAATATTACCAATATTTTGCCACCAGATAGTTCAGATTGTTGTGGTTTTAGATTCTAAATATTATTTCTCTTTTCCCATTACATAAGCCTATTATTATTATTTATATTTTAAAACACCACAACAGTACTCACTCTCTAACATGTCTTTTATCAGCCAGAATTAAATGAGATATACTTCCACAGTTTAAAAAAAAAAAATTCTTTGGGCCTGGGTTGTGGCTTAGCAGTAGAGCAGTTGCCTAGGACAGGTGAGGCCCTGGGTTTGATCCTCAGCACCACATAAAAATAAAAGAGTAAAATAAAGGTATTGTGTCCAACTACATATAAAAAATAAATTTTAAAAAATGTTTCATTGACTGCTCTTTCAATGTCTATCATTTGCTAATATTAAATTTTATGTGGCTTAACTGGCTCTCTTTTCTTAAACTAAGCTATATGGAATATTCGGTCCCCAAATATTTACAAATATTTGACAAATATATACAAGAAAAAGGTAAAAGGAGAATGAATACCTTAACTCTTGTAAGCCTCAACTGTGAAACAATGCTGATTATTTTATTCATATTCCATTGGATGTATACTGGTCATAAGATCTCAAACTACCTCAAAGGGATGAAATGATGAGGAACACATAGATATTGGGTGAGCACTAACCATCTTAAAACCACTGAAACTCTACAACAGGCCAGGTGCCATCTGTTATTCCAGTGACTCAGGAGACTGAAGCAGGAGGATTGCAATTTCAAGGCCAGCTTGGGCAATTTAGTGAAAACCTACTTCAGAATAAATTAAATAGAGCTGCAGATGTAGCACAGGGATAGAGAGCCCCTGGATTCAATCCCAAGGACAACAAAAACAAAAATAACAACAAAAATTCTCCAATAGATGCCAAGGCCTCATGCCTGGGCCAGTAATTCAGAAACCGGATGAGGGGCAATGGGGGATGAAGAAAAGACAAACAGAAAGATGGTCGCTGCGTATGGGGGTTGCTGAAGTGCTGAGCGTGGTGCTCAGAACAGCGGCTTTAATAGAGATTTCGCAGTCTGTTAGAGCTCCTTTCACCGTTAATCTGTAGTGGACCACTTTGCCAAGCAGCAGGAAGAACAAAGAGATCGAAAAAGAGACGCTTGGCTCCCGGACGCTTGGCTGCTCAGAGCCGCGGGCGCTTTGCTCCCATCTGCTTCCTCTTTCGCTTCGCTCTGGGCAGAGAAGCTGAATGTGTAATCAGCAGTGGATTGTAAGTACCCGAGGCAAAGAAAGCTCAGTGCGCCCAGCCTTTTTTTCTTTTTTTTTTTTTTGAATATTTTTTATACAGGGAGAGTTTGTGGATTGGGATTGTTGGCGGGGCTGTAGTTTCTGTGCCGAAAATCCACTCCGCGGGAGCCGCCATTTGCTTTCTGCTCGCTGTCTTGATGGCTCTGTATACATTGTCCGGCAGCCGCACCTAGAGGTTGGAGCTGGGCTGCGTGCCGAGCCCTGTCCTCCGAAGGCTGGACTGCAGCCTCGAGCGCCTCGGTGGCCTGTTCGCCGCTGCACCTTCGGGCAGAGCCTGCTCTGGGGTTGTTCTGCACCCCCCTGCCAGGGGACCCGTGCTTCGGAGGAGGGGGACGGAGAGCCGCGGTGGCAGCTGCTTGGGCCCCAGGGGCCGGGCACCGGGCTGAAGAGTGCGGAGGCCAGGGCGGCTCTGCTATGGTCGCAGACGAGCGCAGCGCCCGTCAGCGCGGCCCAGAGACGGAGGCGACGGCGGCAGCGTTTCATTTCTAGAAATCTGGACTGGAAACAGAAGCAGCAGTTTGTATAATCCCAAGAACTTGCTTATGCCAGGAAGCTGTAAGGGCAACATGAAAATCATTGAGGAGATCTAACATGGTGGCAGGCGCAGAGAGATCAAGTCTCCGACATCTTCAACTGCGCGGGCATAGGGAGCCGTAAACTGTCTAAATGCTGTTTGCTCAGGATCACTAGGCAATGCTGAGCTGACGTGGATCTGGGGTGTACAGGCTGGGCCCCTCAGAACACACACACAGAGCCCGAATCGGAGGCAATTAAGCTTCGGTTCACCTGCTTCGTGTGACTCAGCACTAACGATCCCACTGAAATAATTGGTCGGCCCCTAGGAACTTACAGAGTTAAAAGCCAACTGAGCCTTCATAGGCAGTGGCCACAGGACTGAAACAGGGATTGGGAGAGACAGTCAGGACCCACCCGTTGCATTGGTCACCCGGCAAAGGGAACGAACGGTCACCATTTGCATGGGAAACCACCATGGCAGAGAAATGGCGCCACGGGCGGAGGAGATAACTGCATTGAAACCAGTGCGACAGGTGTGTAATCCCCTAGTCATCTCTGTCCACACAGCGGGGAAACCTTAAGGGCCACTCCCAGCTCTCCTGTGAACGCAATAACCAGACCGAGGGAATCAGGAGTGGCACGGGACTCGCGGCGCGGAACTCCCGGCTACTGCTCCCACCAGTGCTGACAACTGAGGTCTCTTGCACCAGCTACCGGGGGCGTGGCTACAGGAGGGCAAGCAAATTCGCTGGGGGATCTCAGCCCCAAGCTCTACAAACTTAGGGTCTGAGGGAGGCAAACAGGGAGAGTGAGCCCAGGAGTTCATGAAAACAGGGCTCCCAGTAGCAGCAGACCTGGCGTGTAGCCAGTATTGTGGTGAGCGCCACAGGTAAGCATGGCCTGGCTTGAGGAAACACAAGACAAGGCCCTAAACACTCAGGATTGGAGACCTGCCCAGTCTAGGAGAAAGAGCTGCTGCACAGTGAATGGTTCCCACCTATTGAGAGGAGAAGCTTGGCCCAGTGGGTACAGCTCCACCTACTGGAAGAGAAGTTAATAGAACTCTAGGACTGCATTTATTATTATTATTATTATTATTATCATTTTTTTTTCTTTTTCTTTTTTTTCTTTTTTTCTTCTTTTTCTTTCATTTTCAATTTTTATTTGTTGTTGTTCTTTAACTTTTTTCAATGTTTCTAATTTTTTTTTAATTTTATTATTATTATTTTTTTAAATTTTAATTTTCATTTTTTTATTATCATTATTATTTTTGTTAAAATTTTTTTTCTCGTCTTTTCTTTCTTTCTTTATTATCTAATCTTTGTTATTTTTGTTTCTTTTGTCTTTTCATTTCTTTTCAATTTTCTTATTCCCCATTCCTTGAATTCTACCTGCCTACTCTCATTCTCTTTAGTGACTTCTTCCCTTCCCTTCTAATATCTTTCCTCCCAAGCATCAAATAAATCTATAAGAGTAAACAGAAACTCAGCAGTCAAACAGAACAAGAAGTAACATGAGCAGCATAAAAAAGCAAGGAAGAAAAGGAGTACAAACAATGAAGGACAGCCTAAATATTCAGGAGGACCTAGAGTCAGCAGAAAAATGGTCATATAAAGAACTCAAGGAATACCTTAGACAAATGGAATGGAACCTTAAAGAAGATACGAGACACCAAATTCAAACAGTGAAAGAACACTTTGAAAATGAATTACATAAACAGATAAAAGAAGAAGTTAAGCATCTTTATCAGGAGATAGAGATTATAAAAAAAAAACAAACAATAATTCTAGAAATGAAAGAAACGATAAACCAAATTAAAAACTCAATTGAGAGTATCACCAACAGAGTGGAGCAAGTAGAAGCCAGAACATCAGATAATGAAGACAAAATATATCATCTTGAAAAGAGCCTAGCCAACTCAGAAAGGCTGGTTAAAAACCATGAGAAAAACATCCAAGAGATATGGGATAACATAAAAAAACCAAACCTACGAGTCATCGGGATAGAAGAAGGTACAGAGATTCAAACAAAGGGAATGAGTAGCCTGCTGAATGAAATAATTACAGAAAACTTTCCAGAAATAAAAAAGGAAACGGATATACAAATTGTAGATGCATACAGGACACCGAGCACACAAAATCACAGTAGACCAACGCCAAGACACATTGTTATGAAGATATCCAATATACAGAACAAAGAGAAAATATTAAAAGCTACAAGAGAAAGGAGGCAGATTACATTCAGGGGTAAACCAATAAGGTTAACAACGGATTTTTCATCACAGACGCTGAAAGCGAGAAGATCCTGGAACAACGTATTTCAAACACTGAAAGACAATGGATGCCAAACAAGAATTCTGTATCCAGCAAAATTAAGCTTCAGGTACGACAACGAAATAAAAATCTTTCATGATAAACAAAAGCTAAAAGAATTTGCAGCCAGAAAACCAGCATTGCAAAGCATCTTGAGCAAAACACTACATGAGGAAGAAATGAAAAACAATAACCAAAACCATCAGTGGGAAGTGCCTCTATAAAGACAGAGGGCGGGGGGAAAGCTAACCATGGAGAAACAAACTAAATTAAAAAAAAAAAAAAAAGAAGAAGATACATAATCAAACATGGCTGGAAGTACAAACCATATAACAATAGTAACTCTAAACGTTAATGGCTTAAACTCTCCAATAAAGCGACATAGGCTGGAAACATGGATTAAAAAAACAAATCCAACAATATGCTGCCTCCAGGAGACACATCTGATTGGAAAAGACATACACAGGCTGAAGGTGAAAGGTTGGGAAAAAATATACCACGCACACGGTCCTCGTAAGCAAGCAGGGGTGGCCATCCTCATATCGAATAAAATTGACTTCAAGACTAAATTAATCAAAAGGGATAAGGAAGGACATTATATACTGTTAAAAGGAACCATTCACCAACAAGACATAACAATTATCAATATTTATGCACCAAATAATGGTGCTGCGACGTTCATAAAACAAATTCTCCTCAAGTTCAAGAATCAAATAGACCACAACACAATAATTATGGGTGACTTCAACACACCTCTCTCACAATTGGACAGATCCTCCAAACAAAAGCTGAATAAAGAAACTATAGAACTCAATATCACAATCAACAACCTAGACTTAACTGACATATATAGAATATATCAACCATCATCAAGTGGATATACTTTTTTCTCAGCAGCACATGGATCCTTCTCAAAAATAGACCATATATTATGCCATAGGGCAACCCTCAGTAAATATACAGGGGTGGAGATAATACCATGCATTTTATCTGATCATAATGGAATGAAACTGGAAATTAATGGTAAAAGAAGGAAGGAAAAATCCTACATCACATGGAAAATGAACAATATGTTACTGAATGATCAATGGGTTACAGAAGACATAAAGGAGGAAATCAAAAAATTCTTAGAGATAAATGAAAATACAGACACAACATATCGGAATCTATGGGACACAATGAAAGCAGTTTTAAGAGGGAAATTCATCGCTTGGAGGTCATTCCTCAAAAAAAGGAAAAACCAACAAATAAATGAGCTCACACTACATCTCAAAGCCCTAGAAAAGGAAGAGCAAAACAACAGCAAATGTAGCAGAAGGCAAGAAATAATTAAAATCAGAGCGGAAATCAACGAAATTGAAACAAAAGAAACCATTGAAAAAATTAACAAAACTAAAAGTTGGTTCTTTGAAAAAATAAATAAGATCGACAGACCCTTAGCCGTGCTAACGAAGAGAAGAAGAGAGAGAACTCAAATTACTAACATACGGGATGAAAAAGGCAATATCACAACAGACGCTACAGAAATAGAGAAGACAATTAGAAATTATTTTGAAAACCTATATTCCTATAAAATAGAAGATAGTGAAGACATCGATAAATTCCTTAAGTCATATGATTTGCCCAGACTGAGTCAGGAGGATACTCACAACTTAAACAGACCAATAACAATAGATGAAATAGAAGAAGCAATCAAAAGACTTCCAACCAAGAAAAGCCCAGGACCGGATGGGTATACAGCGGAGTTTTACAAAACCTTTAAGGAAGAATTAATACCAATACTTTTCAAGTTATTTCAGGAAATAGAAAAAGAAGGAGCTCTGCCAAATTCATTCTATGAGGCCAACATCACCCTGATTCCGAAACCAGACACAGACACCTCAAAGAAAGAAAACTACAGACCAATATCTCTGAGGAACCTAGATGCAAAAATCCTCAATAAAATTCTGGCGAATCGGATACAAAGGCACATCAAAAAAATTGTGCACCATGATCAAGTAGGATTCATCCCTGGGATGCAAGGATGGTTCAATATACGGAAATCAATAAATGTTATTCACCACATCAATAGACTTAAAAATAAGAACCATATGATCATCTCAATAGATGCAGATAAAGCATTCGACAAAGTAACGCATCCCTTTATGTTCAAAACATTAGAAAAACTAGGGATAACAGGAACTTACCTCGACATTGTAAAAGCTATCTATGCTAAGCCTCAGGCTAGCATCATTCTCAATGGAGAAAAATTGAAGGCATTCCCGCTAAAATCTGGAACAAGACAGGGATGCCCTCTATCACCACTTCTATTCAATATAGTTCTCGAAACACTGGCCAGAGCAATTAGACAGACGAAAGAAATTAAAGGCATAAAAATAGGAAAGGAAGAACTTAAATTATCACTATTTGCAGATGACATGATTCTATACCTAGAAGACCCAAAAGGGTCTACAAAAAAACTACTAGAACTAATAAATGAATTCAGCAAAGTGGCAGGATATAAAATCAACACGCATAAATCAAAGGCATTTCTGTATATCAGCGACAAAACTTCTGAAACGGAAATGAGGAAAAACACTCCATTCGCAGTATCCTCAAAAAAAATAAAATACTTGGGAATCAACCTAACAAAAGAGGCGAAAGATTTATATAATGAAAACTACAAAACCCTAAAAAGAGAAGTAGAAGAAGATCTTAGAAGATGGAAAAATACACCCTGTTCATGGATAGGAAGAACTAACATCATCAAAATGGCGATATTACCAAAAGTTCTCTATAGGTTTAATGCAATGCCAATCAAAATCCCAACGGCATTTCTTGTAGAAATGGATAAAGCAATCATGAAATTCATATGGAAAAATAAAAGACCCAGAATAGCAAAAGCAATTCTAAGCAGGAAGTGCGAATCAGGCGGTATAGCGATACCAGACTTAAAACTATATTACAGAGCAATAGTAACAAAAACAGCATGGTACTGGTACCAAAACAGGAGGGTGGACCAATGGTACAGAATAGAGGACACAGAGACTAATCCACAAAGCTACAACTATCTTATATTTGATAAAGGAGCTAAAAGCATGCAATGGAGGGAGGATAGCTTCTTCAAAAAATGGTGCTGGGAAAACTGGAAATCCATATGCAACAAAATGAAACTGAATCCCCTCCTCTCGCCATGCACAAAAGTTAACTCAAAGTGGATCAAGGAGCTAGATATCAAATCAGAGACTCTGCGTCTGATAGAAGAAAAAGTTGGCGCCAATCTACATATTGTAGGGTCGGGCTCCAAATTCCTTAATAGGACACCCATAGCACAAAAGTTGATAACAAGAATCAACAAATGGGACTTAAACTGAAAAGTTTTCTATCAGCAAGAGAAACAATAAAAGAGGTAAATAGGGAGCCTATATAATGGGAACAAATTTTTACTCCTCACACTTCAGATAGAGCCCTAATATCCAGAGTATACAAAGAACTCAAAAAATTAAACAATAAGAAAACAAATAACCCAATCAACAAATGGGCCAAAGACCTGAACAGACACTTCTCAGAGGAGGACATACAATCAATCAACAAGTACATGAAAAAATGCTCACCATCTCTAGGAGTCAGAGAAATGCAAATCAAAACCACCCTAAGATACCATCTCACTCCAGTAAGATTGGCAGCCATTATGAAGTCAAACAACAACAAGTGCTGGAGAGGATGTGGGGAAAAGGGTACTCTTGTACATTGCTGGTGGGACTGCAAACTGGTGCGGCCAATCTGGAAAGCAGTATGGAGATTCCTGGGAAAGCTGGGAATGGAACCACCATTTGACCCAGCTATTGCCCTTGTTGGACTATTCCCTGAAGACCTTAAAAGAGCGTACTACAGGGATACTGCTACATCAATGTTCATAGCAGCACAATTCACAATTGCTAGACTGTGGAACCAACCCAGATGCCCTTCAATAGATGAATGGATAAAAAAAATGTGGCATTTATACACCATGGAGTATTACGCAGCACTAAAAAATGACAAAATCATAGAATTTGCAGGGAAATGGATGGCACTAGAGCAGATTATGCTTAGTGAAGCTAGCCAATCCCTAAAAAACAAATACCAAATGTCTTCTTTGATATAATGAGAGCAACTAAGAACAGAGCAGGGAGGAAGAGCAGGAAGAAAAGATTAACATTAAACAGATACATGAGGTGGGATGGAAAGGGAGAGAAAAGGGAAATTGCATGGTAATGGAGGGAGTCCCTCATTGTTATACAAAATTACATGTAAGAGGTTGTGAGGGGAATGGGAAAATAAACAAGGAGAGAAATGAATTACAGTGGATGGGGTAGAGAGAGAAGATGGGAGGGGAGGGAGGGGGATAGTAGAGGATAGGAAAGGTAGCAGAATACAACAGTTACTAATAGGGCATTATGTAATGTTTTGAACAACCAATAAAAAAAATAAAAAATAAATAAATTTTTATTTAGTGACAGGGTCTCCCTGAGTATTTTAGGGCCTTGATAGGTTGGTGAGGCTGGCTTTGAACTCAAGATCCCCTGCCTCAGCCTCCCAGTCTCTGGGATTACAGGAGTGGGCCACTGTACCTGGCACCAGTTTTGAATTTATATGGAATTTTTTTTCTACTCACTATCATGTCTGGGATTCATCCATGTAAAAATAATTCATTCCTTGTCATTGACATAGCTTTCCAGTATACAAATAAATCAAGTTTATCTATTCTAAAAAAAAAGAAAAGACAAACAGACATGCATAAAAAAAGGTGGGGTCAGGTGGTTCAGCCAAGCTCTGATGGAGATTGACTGACCCAGAGATAGCTCAGTACATTTATTATATAATGTTCATCCAAAGGTTATTTGTGGGAAAATTTCAGCAAAGCAGGCAATCTGAAGGATGCCGCAGGACTGGCAAGACATTAGGGTCATCTAGTTTTGCTCAGAATTTTTATTCTTGAGTGTTGGTGTCTGAACTCAAGGCCCTGACAGATAACTCTGGCCTTTGCACAGTTTTCTTGGGTCCACGTCACCATAGAAACTGGGGCATTTTTGACTTGCATATTTACACAGGCAGCTCCCATTACATACATAGCCAGGAGACAGTCATAGGCCATGATTAAAATTACTGCTCTCCACAAATAGTTGCATGGTGTAGAACATAGCCTATAATCAATATTTTAGCACGAACCTTAAAAAAACAAAGCAAAATGGTGGATTCCTCTCTTTATAACAAATGAAATTGAACATCAGAAATTTATCTTCTTAGATATTCCTCCGTTTCCCATTCTTCCATTTATTTCAAAGGTATTCGCGAGACTCAAATGCTTTCTCTTCCGCTATCTCCCTTCTACATTTTTTTTTATTGGTTGTTCAAAACATTATAAAGCTCTTGACATATCATATTTCATACATTAGATTCAAGTTGGTTATGAACTCCCAATTTTACCCCAAATACAGATTGCAGAATCACATCGGTTACACATCCACATTTTTACATAATGCCCTATTAGTAACTGTTGTATTCGGCTACCTTTCCTATCCTCTACCATCCTCCCTCCCTCCCCTCCCATCTTCTCTCTCTACCCCATCCACTGTAATTCATATCTCTCCTTGTTTATTTTCCCATTCCCCTCACAACCTCTTATATGTAATTTTGTATAACAATGAGGGTCTCCCCCCATTACCATGCAATTTCCCTTTTCTCTCCCTTTCCATCCCACCTCATGTATCTGTTTAATGTTAATCTTTTCTTCCTGCTCTTCCTCCCTGCTCTGTTCTTAGTTGCTCTCATTATATCAAAGAAGACATTTGGTATTTGTTTTTTAGGGATTGGCTAGCTTCACTAAGCATAATCTGCTCTAGTGCCATCCATTTCCCTGCAAATTCTATGATTTTGTCATTTTTTAGTGCTGCGTAATACTCCATGGTGTATAAATGCCACATTTTTTTTATCCATTCATCTATTGAAGGGCATCTGGGTTGGTTCCACAGTCTAGCAATTGTGAATTGTGCTGCTATGAAAATGCAAAATTCTATTCTTGTAATTTCTAGTTGACATTATACTAAAGATCATAGACAGTGCTGTAAGACAAGAGAGATAGTCATATACATTTCAAAATAATTAAAGGTTGTTAGAGTCTGTAAACAAGTCTGGATGGCACCTGGCATTTTGCCATAGGGAGTGGTTTTTCAATTAAATGCAAAAGGAGTGTGAAAATCTGCAAAGTTTAAAGAGAATAAAAATAAGAAATATTCTGTAATAAATGAGTATGATTTTGTAAAATGTGTTTCTTAATGTATGAAGTACACAGCAGTGTTTTTCAAAGATCTTAGGGTTAGCAGGTGACTAGAAAGGCAGTGTTAGGAACTGTTTGGGGTGACAGTTATGGTACTTGTTTGAGATAGTCATAGCTTACCTTTATACACATTTCTCAGAATCCTATGCCAATAAGAGTAAATTTTATATTATAAAAATCATATAATGTATATAGAAATATGATTTTGTTTCAGATTAATAGAAATTATCTTTGGGTGGATTGAATTGTTAGGAGGCACAGCTGTTTTAAAGCTGCACTGACATAGTGCACCACCTTTATTTTCCATGAACAAGAAGGACAGTGTTAAAGTGTTTAGAGTTGTCTTGTATATTAAGTAAGATGAAGATATTGAGGGGAAATAATGGTCATTTTCCATATGCATATTACTTAGCTAAGGAAAGTGCCTACACTTCTTTTTTTTCACCTCAAGTATATAATCTCATATTTGGAAAACAAGTGGGTGGTAGATAAAGACTAAATTATTAGCATCTTATTTGTGTAGCAGCATTAAAAGAAATGCTATTAGCTTAAATTAAACCACAGCAAGGCACTGCTGCATAATTCAAGTAAATGAGTTAACAAATAAACTGTACTCTCCTTATTTCTGCTTCCTAAATAGCCAGGCAGCTAGAACAATGAGAAAATTCTTTTACAATGAAGGGTGATCATAAGAGAGCAGAGGTGAAAATCCAGGAAAGCTCACTTTCTAGAATATAAATGAGAAAATGCAACTATATGTCTAATTCTCAGGATAGACTTTAAGTGCTATAATTACATAATGGAATGAAAAATATATTTCTTAAGAAAAATTGAATTGCAAAAAATGTCTTTCTGAATTCTTTTATTTCCATTTATGTTCTTTCTTTAATACTTTAAGTAAGCAAAACAATCAACCACAGAAAAGTGGTGTTTAGGTTACAGAAGTGATCAACATATAGGTCAATGTTATCAATCTACTGCTAGAATATACTTGCAATGATCGTGGGGAAACTAATTGTTTATGCAGAAGACTATGGAAGGACATATTGTTTGTTTAAATGACCTTACTCTTTCAAAAGGAATTTTTGTCCTGTGAGTTTTTATAGTAAATTGAAAAATCAAAGAGACTGCATATGTGCCTCTTCTGTTTCTAAAATTTCTACATGTACTATAAACCATTTAAATAATAATGATAACTGCTGTTTATCTGAGATGTTTATACATGTTTCTCCAAATCTTACTATATCAAGTTTGCATAGGACAAAATTGGGGATATCAAAATAAGAACACATTATCTAAAATCTAAACTCAATAAAAGATAAAACAGCTTTTGTATACCCAGATCCACTCACTTCAAAGCTTGTGTCCTTTTTATTCTTTGATGACATTCTTAAGTTTTTTTTGAAATCCATTTGTGGTCCAGACATTCTATAATAGGAATCAAAACTGGCAGTTACTAGCCTTAATTAGAACTCATTAAATAACGAGAGAAAACATTAAACAAGTGTTCATACAAATCAGTTTGTTGGTACATTTATAATTGGTGATATAAAGAGGTGAAGAGTGCTTTAAAAAATATTACAAAGGGGTAAGTCCTTGTAGATGAGATGACAGTGTGTGGGAGTGGGACAATACAGAAAAACTGACATAAGCACACATAAAGTAATAACATTCCAGAGTATAGCAACAGAAACTGCAAATTTATTTAAGAATTGCTATATGATTTGAAATTAAAAAGTGACTGTTTTGCAAAATCAGATTTTCATTAAAAAAAAAAAGAAAACGAGCTTTACTGTATCACTCATCATTGTTCTGATAATTGTTTCAGAACTTCCCTCCCAATGCTTTTCTCCAAATGTGCTACCAATGTGATTTAAAGTGCCAATCAAGAATTTTCCATACTCCATTATACTGATTGAATTGAAAATATAAAAAGCTAACCAATTTAGTCCAAAACTCAACTCATCTTTCAAGGTCCAGGTGAAATGCCATTGCCTCTGTCATGCCTTGCTTAACACTTTCCACTAATGGGAATATTAATCTCTTGCATTTGATTCTTCTAGTATGTTTTACTGAGCAATTGTTTTGCAATGATATTGTGAAAGAAATCACCCACAAACACTTTGGAATTTTCCCCTGTAGGTGTTTATTTCTTCCTAATTAGTAAACTGGTTGGTTACAACTCTGGTGTGCTTGCTTAGGGTCCAGAATGTGAACCTGGTTTAGTACTGCATAACTATTTTCAAATTTCTTCTTGGATCAATCACAAATCTGAGACACACCCTTCTCATGGCAGATCAGGGACTATAAAGTAGTTAAGCAAAAAAAAAAAAAAAAAAAAAAACCATAATGCCTCATAGAATTGGCATGAAAGTAGTACATTGTTATTTTTTTCTACATTTCTTTTGCAAAACAAGCCACAGTCGATATCAACATCAATAGTGCAATGGAATATTCCGTTCATCCTCTGTCAATTGGCAAGAGGGACTGAATAATTGAGATAAACAACCCTAGCTAATACAACATAGCATTCAACATGAGCATAAGCTTCACATTCATAGTAGTATTTCAAACACATCTTAGATAATTGTTAATATCTGCCCTTCCTGGTGTAACCAGAGATTTGCCAAATTCACTTATTCTGACTTCATGAAATTTATTGTGGAGTATTTATTTAAATAGATAAATAAAAATTAGTATTATTGGAATTCATTCATTTTCTGCATAAAGAAAAATTAGTAATTTATAAGTAAAATATTTTAATTATATATCTATATAAAAGTTAAGGAAAAATTATTTAAAAACTTTAATCAGAATATCATAGTCAGTCCTCCCTGTATGACCAAACTCACAGTATTTCTCTCTGACCCCTGAGTTAGCCAATAACAATATTTTCAATATAACATCAATTTACTTTAGGGTTTTAGAACCCAGGCACACAATCTTAAACAATGAAGTTTAATTGTGACATTTTAAAGTGCTACATAATTTAAAGCATGTTCTATAAAATCTCCTGAGCTGTTTTTCTCTTGAAACAATGTTTTAAATACATCCATTTTAGCATACACAACATTTGCATTGCTATAATATTATTGTATGAACATGACAATTTCTTTCATAATTTTAAATTATTTTTTATAGAATAATTCTTTTCTAGCACCAATACCTCATTTACCAAATATCTTAATATTTGGTAAATTATGCTTAAGATATCTTAAGCAAATATCTTCTCTAATCTGTGGCCTGAATTTATAGATTTAATGATATTGATAACTATCAGTTCTTAATGTCCTCAAATTTATTAAAAATTTCCTTTATTTATTAGTTCATTTTGTTTCTTTTGAAATGCATTCTTATTCCAAATTTATAAACATATTTTTTAAAAGCCTAAAGTTTTACCTTCATAAGTTGTACCTTTATTTTACCTAAAACCAATTCCTTGTGCAGTGTGAGGTTGGCATTCAGGGCCATTTTCTTTTTTTTTTAACAGATGTCAGGTTGTCTCAGCAGCATTCTTGAAAAATCATTTATTTATTTATTATTTCTTTATAATCATTAATTTACATAAATGATATGTTTCTCTTATAACTTGTTCTATTTTTGAGTTCTCTATTATGCTACATCTCTACCCACTAGTATATTTTAAATATATCTTATTTTTTCTTATAATCAATGCTATATTTTATTCTTATTCAAGGATTTTAGAATCTCATTTTTCAATGTCCAAAAAAATCCCCAAGCATTGAAATTTGGATTATATCAGTATTACACAACATTCTGTTACAAATTAGTGTCTGTATTATTCTTCCAATCCTTGAATATGATATTTACAATCATTTATGTATCCCATATTGACCCCTTAGGTATTCATAGTATTTTATAATCATTTATGTACATAACAGTGTAATTACTGGATATATAATTTACTATATCATAGTTGTATGCTGTTTTAAATAATATGTAAAGCATTTTCTCATGACTTTTTTCTCTTAAACAATGTTGATTTTCATTCTGGAGCAGGAAACATAATTAATCATAATCATTGTTTCATATTCTACTCTGATCTCTTATTATTTTGTGTATTTATCTTTCTTTTTGTTTATTTAAAAATATAATTATATCTAAGAATAGTCAAGAAATTATCAATTAATATGCATTTTTAATTTTTTGAAGACACATAATTATATGTGTTTATGGGGCACAACATGATGATTTGATTCAAGTATACATGCATAAGGATTAGATCAGGGTAATTAGCATATCCATCACCTCTAATATTTATTGTTTGCTTATCATGAGTAAATTCTAAATCCTCTCTTCTAGCTACCTGTAAATCTACAATGCAGTATTGTTAAATATCCCCCTACTATGCAATAGAACACTAGATTTATCCCCCATTCTAAATATAGTAATATTTCTATTGACCAAACTGTCCACCAAACTCCTCCCCCAACTTCTTCTAACTCCTATTCTTCTTTCAAGGCTTATGAGATTAACATTCTTAGATCCATATATGAATGAGATCATGCAACATTTGTCTTTTTGTTCAGGTTTATTTTAATTCATAATGTCTTCCAGTTCCATCCATGTTGTTGCACTAAACAGGACTTCATCATTTTCATGATAGATTCAATGCAATCGCCATCAAAGTTTCAATATCATTACACACAGATAGGACAATCCTAAAATTTGTACACAATCACCAAAGATCCCAAAAAACCAAAGCTTTCTTGAGAAAAAAAAAAAATAGAGGCATCACAGTATCTGACTTTGAATTATGCTGCAAATCTATTGCAACCCAAAGAGCACAGTATTAGAGCAACTAAAAAAAAGAAAAAAAAGAAAAGAAAAAGAAAAAATAAAAGATACATAGAACAGTGGAATGGAATATAAAGTCCAGAGATGACTATAGCCAACTTATTTTTGACCATGTAGAAAATAACGTGTTTATTTCTGGTTAGATTTCACATTGAGGGTCCCACTTTGATGGAAGCTTGCTTACTATAAAACTCTCCACCTGGGCTGGGGATGTGGCTCAAGCGGTAGTGCGCTCGCCTGGCATGTGTGCGCCCAGGGTTCGATCCTCAGCACCACATACAAACACAAAGATGTTGTGTCCGCTGATAACTAAAAAAATAAAATATTAAAATTCTCTCTTTCTCTCTCTCTCCCTTTAGTTCCTGGACACTGTTCTGCAAAACAAAATACAAAATTAAATGAGTTTTACCTGTCCCATTAGAGCAACAGTAGCTTTAGTACTTTGGTGACAGCTGTGTTCAGTACTCTTCTTTCCAGCTTTCACTTTCTCTCAAGTCATGTCTTTTATAGTTTGGAAAAAAATTCAGAAAATATTTAATTCAGAATTTTGAATTATTTTTCAGAGAGAGAATATCTTAAGATAACTAGTCAGTCAACATAGTCTGTCTAACATTTACAGATTGCAATAATGGAGAAAGATTTTCAATAGTAAATATTTTATCTAATTTCTGAACAATTTAAAAATATGTTAACTTTTAAAACATGTTTTAAGATATCTTTACTGAGTCCCATTTGTTTCTTGAAATATAACAAGAAAGAATCTCAGGAATCCTTTGCTTGCTTCATAATTGGGACAGTTTAATATTGACCTGCAAGTCATAAGCCTGTGTTTGGGCCTAAGCATACATGAAAGGGCTAATTACACATATCTTGCCAAATCCTTCAGCACTTAATTACCATTAATCCTCATTTGGCCCTGCCTTTTTTTTTCTAATTAATTTTTTAATATAATGGGACTTATATAAAAGGGTTATTCAGAACACACTTTTGCCATTGCATATTGAAATTACCTAGTATAACCTGTGTCATTCTTGTACTAATTTAAAATTAATAAAGTATGTGGGAAATAGAGAATAAATAAATAAATAAAGTATATATATATATATATATATATATATATATATATATATATATTTCAAAAAGATCAGGCTTTTATGCTTGGTTATAATAATTTCAAGGCCTAAATTCTCAGAATTACTAAAATATATTAAATCAAGAATTTTCTTAACTGTTAAATACTGTTTAATTCACACTTTATAACATGACATCATAAATAGTTTACTTTTTTGTCAAAGAAAGACAAGGCTATCTTCAATGGATGCCATTATCATAAATAAAATCTGACCTCAGAGGACCATTGAAAACTGATCTTCATGATTAATTGTGCAGGATTATTTCATAATGTAGATTCATGCTTTCCAGTCCAATATTATAAATTTGAATCAGTTATGCTTAGCTATATTGATTAGTAGTTAATCACTCAAATGGAAATGATTGTTTATGTTGGGGTGTATAGTGGAAGTAATTCTGGAGTCAACACTATATAAATAAAGTGTTAGTTTACATCTACAGTTCAGTGGCACATTATATGTAAAGATTTCCCAATGTAATTTGTATTAGTGTTTAGAAATATTATTAAATTTGCCTATTTAAACTTGGTTTAAAGTATTAAAATATAACTTTATAAATAAATGCAAAAAAATTACTCTTGATTTCCTTTACATTCAATTCCATAACAAAAGGGTTTTAACTCCAGAATATATCCTGAATTATATACATTTTTTTCCGTCTCCAATTCCTCTCAGCCTAATTTAAATCAGCATCAACTCTTACTAGCACACTATAGTTTCTCTTTACTCCATTCTTACCCACATTGCTGAGATCATATCCACTTCACAAAAGAGCAGTGTGGGTGACAATTTTCTTGGTTTTAAAAGAGGATGGGACTTTGTCAAATGGACCACCAGGAGCTGGTGGTGGATCCCTGCAATCCCAGCAGCTCAGGAGGCTGAAGCAGTAGGATCACAAGTTCAAAGCCAGGCTCAGCCAAAGCAAGGCGCTAAGCAACTCAGTGAGAACCTGTCTCTAAATAAAAAACAAAATAGGGGTGGGAATGTGGCTCTGAGTTCAATCCCCAGCACCAAAAAAAAAAAAAGCAAAGTTAAATTCACCATCAGGGTGAAAATAATGTGTATACAAAAACAAATATGTGTAACTGTAACTATAACTTCTACATCACACCTAAAATCCAAATATTTTATTCCTTTTTAAAACAGTCAACTTCATTAAAACCCACTACTTTGGAATAGCTTCTTTAAAGCCACATTAACAATTTCTATATAGATAAGATTCACATGTAGAAATTTTTAAGTTGCAAAGCAAATTAAACATTCAACTTACAAAAACAGATACAAAAAGACCAAATTCTAATTTTATGGAAATGCAGTCCACTGAAATCACCAACATACATGTATGATATCAGCTGTGGGTTTGTCATAGATGACTGCTATGGTTTGGATATAAATCATTCTCTAAAGTAAGCTGACCTCACAGTGAGTGGAGGTTTCTCTCCTCTCATTTTTTTGTATGCTTGTCTTGTAAATCCTTTCTTCCTTTGTTCCTATCTTCTTATCTTCATTTGAGCTCAGCTGATTATTTGTAATGGTATGTTTTGATTCTTTATTTTTCTATTTTGCACATCTATCTGTAATTTTTGCTTTGCAGTTACCATGAGGCTTTAAAAAACATACTTTAGTTAAAGTAAATTGTATAACAAGTTGCTTTAAGCTGGCAAAAATTTAAATTTCATTAAAAAACTACAACAAAACCTATAATTTTAAGAGTGACTTAATTTTTATATAAGTCACATTATATCATTTACTTATCTGCAATGCCACTCAAAATTCCATTACATTTCAAATTGAAACCAAACAACTTATCAATATCTTACTAGACTTATGCAATATATTATATTGAACAGACTACTCACTTTTTTCTTCTTCTACTGCTTTCTTCCTAGTTTATTATATTTTAATGACACTAATTTTTTTTTCAGGCTTAGAAAAACTTTCTCAAAATCTTTGAAATTATTTTCTCTCTCTAACATAGTTTGCTGAAAGGTATCTATGATTTGTGCTTGTTTTTTGTGTTAAACAAATATTTACTTGAGAATGTCCTCTTAATGTTACTCTGATCTCTATATTGACCAGTCATGTTCCCACAATTTTCAAAGTGGTCTTATTTACAAATTTTAGCCGATCTATCTTCTCTCTTCTTTACTAAAGTCTATCAGCTAAGAAATCATGGAGAGGCTTGTAATAGTTTGGATATGAGGTGTCCCCAAAAAGCTCATATTTGAGATGATGAAAGTAGGATTAAAGGAGAAATGATTGGGTTATAGGCTCAATGTAATCAGTGAATCAATCCCTGATGGGATTAACTGGGTGGTGACTGGAGGCAGATGGGGTATGGCTGGAGGATGTGGTTCATTGGTGATGAGGCTATTAGGTATATATTTTGTGTCTGGAGAGTGGACTCTCTCTGTTTACTGATCATCATATGAGCTATTTTTCTCTGCCCCACTCTTGCACCATGATGTTCTTCTTCCTCACCTTGAGCCCCGAGGAATGGAGCCAGCCTTCTTCAGACTGATCCATCAAATAAACCCTTCCATGCTACAATTGTTCTGGTCAGATCTGTTAGTCACAGCAGTGAAAAAACAGACTAAAACATGGCTTTATCTCCTTCTTGATTTATCCTTGACAATAAGAAAGGAACCTGACAGATAACAGGCAGTGCTATTGAATAAAATGTTGAACAGATAAACATTAATTACCATATTCTAAATGCAAATGTGAAAATTACAAATAATTAATAGGAAACTGAAGATTAATACTTGCCCTAGATAAAAAACAATCAATAAATAAGAATGATTTTTTTGGCCACTACTTCAATGCTTTTTTGAATGTAACACACTAATACTATAAGAATTCCACTATGCATTGCTTAATTAAAATAGGAATTTCATACACTTAATTTTTAATTTAGTTTCCACCAATAGAGAAATATTCACCTTTAAAATTAATATTTTTCATAAATGCTATCATTTTATTCCCTTTCTGTTTTAGTTACTTTTCTGACAATTAGAATATATATAATTAAAGGAGTTTTACAGAAAGGAATTCCAATACCAGCCAAAACTATGTAGCTTATACTAAACAAGTCTCTTACGGAAATGCACACTTCTATTATTTGAAGCCAGTGTAGACAACCCCTGCAGGCAGAGTGGGAGAGTCTCTAAGGCCTGAAGGTAAGAAGGTAAGCTCCACCAACCTTTTGTTTGTTTCCCTGAGAGAAATCTTTGATACTCCTGGCAAAGAGAGTAGAAAGTTCCATGCAGAAAGCTGCAGTTATACTAAGCTAAAGAGAAAGAGATTGGAATTCAGGGATGCCCAAAAATCTGTGATTTGAGGGTAAACATCACTGAGAACAATGGATATCAGCTATATGAGTCCCCAAATCTGGGTACAAATTCCTCCCAAGGTTTTCACTAATACCTATGGTACAAATACTGATAGGTCCCTGGGTAGAAATTGAGGAGGTTAAAGGCTTAACAGAAATTTTAGCAGCCACATGGTGCTAAGTATACCAAAGTGGAATTCAGAGCCTGAAGATGTAGAAGATATGTTGCTCAATAATCCAATCTATCCTCTGAAATCCAGGAAGGACTACGTTTCAGTAATGGTCCTGTTCTATAAGTAAGGGTTAAGATAAAATACTTTCACATTTTAAAACTGTGCAACCAAGCCTAGGCAGAAAGAAACAGCTTGTCTACATTCTGAAAGGCAGAAGAAAAAGTAATCCTTGGTGGAGGAAGATCGTATCTTCAAGAATCTCAATCAAATTTTAGACTTAATATCCATGTTCAACTCAAAGTAATGTAGCATGCCAAAAATAGTCCAGAAGACTAACAAATATGACAAAACTGATAATCAAAATAAATTCAAAGGAGATTAGGTTTTGGACATGTTATATGGGCACATCTCCCAACTCCTACGGAGAGGACAAACTCTGAAACCTGACCCTTTTGACATTCAAAACCTACTACTTGTGTAAGCAATTTTATTGTTATTGAAGTTCTTTTTTTCTCATATGTAATATAAGAATAAGAGTCTCTATTTCCCAGAGAGGTAGTTTTAAATGAATTAAATGCTTTACAATATTAGAGTATGTTACAACTCTCTAGGCTAATTCCTGGCACATAATATTGGTTCAGCAAATCTATATTTGTTCATTTTGTTTTGTTTCCTTCCTCTGAGATAAAAATTCTAGTATAGGGATAATTGGTTTCCCAACATGAAGTAAATGGTCTCATAAAGATTTTTAAAGTTTTTTATTTCCTGTAAAAAGCTTTCCCATTAATTATGTGAACTACTTTCCAGTGGCCACCCACTTCTCCATCCTTTGTACTTCCTACATAAGCAAATTAAGTTAATAAATAGTCATTCATCTGAGGCCAACTTAGTATTTCAGAAACAGTATTATGAAAAATCTTTCTGTGTTAGCTAAATGCCATCCACAATTCATGTTCAAAGATGATTAGTGTATTTGTTCTGCCTATCTGAGCAAACATATACAAAACTCACTTTAAAATTGTTCAGATGCAAGACAAAATTAAACAATGCTGGAAAAAAGTGTCCATATTCCTATCAAGTGCTTTGGTTTGAGACAGTCAGCCAAATACAGATTCACAAAATCACTCACATAAAATACACAAATATTTATATCTAATGCAGAAAGAACATGCAAAATTTGTACATAGAAATAAGCAAAGTAAAATAAAACATAAAACACGAATTACTGTGAGTGATTGAAGACAATAAATTGATATGAATCTGACATTATAAATATTTATTTTTTAATTTCCATAATTTCTAGATAATAAATTTGACACTATATATATATATAGCCTTAACACTTTATAAACTAACACTCATTTTGTCCTTGAATTTGATCTTTAGTCTTTCTACCTATAACTTAACCTCTTCCTTGATCCTCCTACATTGAATTTAAGTGCTATCACCTCTGTGATTTTCTTTTTGATCTTCCTTTCTGTAACTTCCTCCTTCAAATTCTTTCTATCTTCATGGTTTTATTTTTTTTTTTTTGTCACTGCCTTGCACTGACTTTTATATTAGAAAAGATTATTGCCTTTCAGGTGAGCCATATTTCATTAAGTTTCTCCAAGTGTACAAATTGAAGATTTAGTCTTTTCTCCAAGTCAGGTTTTTGTTGAACTCATGTTTTTCTCTGATTACATTCATTTGCATTTTCATTTTACTTTTTATTTTGCCATTTCATATTCAATACCAATTTATCTTTTTCCTTTATTAATATTTTCAAACATAAATGATATTTATTTTTAGGAGATCTTATGCATAAATAAGCAAGAAGAGAATAGCTGAATTATGTGTCATTAATATCTGATTTTAGACTAATTTTTTAGTTTAATGAATTGGGCCACCAAATAAACTTTATTACTTTTATACATCAAATACAAGCCTTCCTAATTATATAAATATCTCCATGTCATTAATCAATAGGTTTGCTTTTGATTATTGGACATAGCAAATAATAACTCAGTTCCAGAGTTCTACCCTACTTTTCTCTATATATAAAATTTACCTTATTCCTCTCTAAATCCTTTTAACTCCATAAGTTAAGGGCTTATGTATATCCCATTAAGTTATATTGATCCAATATATTAAATATTAATGTATTTATTTTAATTGGTTTTAAATTATATTTGATGAAGTCCACAAATATTATATATGTTATGATAAATCTGTGTAAACACCACTATAAACTGATATCTAGATGAATAATAGATCTTTCCTATCACTCCCTTTTTTCTGTCTTCAAATTAGACTTTTAAAAAATGTACCACTTCTGTTTTATCTTTTTTTTTAATTTCCCTGTGTTTTATTTTTATGTTTTAGACATTTTCTATTTTCAGCAGTTGTGTCTACTAACTTTCCATTGTCTATATTTACTCACTTGCTAATAACATCCAATGAGCTCTCAATTTCACATGTATTATTTACTAGAATTTTATTTTGCCTATATTTGTAAATTTTATTAATCTGTTCAAATTCTCCATAACCTTACCTATTTTGTTCATATTTTTTTAAAATTTCCTCTCTTCTCACTGTCCTATTTTCCATCAGTGTCTTCCTTCCTAAGAATTTCTATAATCACATAGTCCCAGTTTCTACATGGACCACTCAGAAGTCAGCCAAAGATCAAAAGTAAAGTTTTACACACAATTATGGGGCTCCTTAACTGTCTCTTCCTTAAAGTCCTCATTTTCACTCACATCCCAGCTTCCTTAGCTGCTCCACTACTGTTTTGCTTCTGCATGAGTTGGCACTTACTGCTTGGGCTCTCATCTCTCTCCTGCGTTTCAAAAAAAAATGTCCTGCATATATAATAATGCAGATGTTCACCTAGTATGTTCATACAGAGGTACACATACACTTTGAAAATGAACTAGCTTATAATAAAACATTTCAAATACATGGTCATTGAATATACCTACATGTAATATACCTACATGTAATGAATGGAACACTTTTCTAATAGTCTATCCAATTTCATTTTGATGTTCAAAGTAATTTTCATAGTAAGTTTCATAAAACTGTTAAATGTTCTCAAAATATCTGTCAATAATAAGATGGTGATTCTCTTATTTTTTACTCAAGGTACTTGTAATATTTTTCTTGACTCTTCACCAGAACTTTATTAATGTCACTAATCTCTATAATCATGCAACTCTAGGTAAAAATTGATTTTGTGAAAAACATTTTGTTTCAAATGTATTTTATTTCTCAAAACTTTACTATCTCATTCATTCATTTTTGTTAAGTTTAATATTTCTTTTTGGATTATTTTATTTTTTACCTAATCAGAATCATAGTTTATACTTTTTATATGAATTTTTTATATATTAAAAGTATTGTCCATCCATATGACATTTTCCTATCTATATCATCACAATCTCTATTGTTTTTTGACTTTTGTTTTTCTATCAGTTACATTAATTTATATGTTAAATTCATCAAGTTTGGGGGATTTTCTGTAACTCTGTAGTTCTGTCATTTTTGAAACTTCATTTTGCTATTTAGTGCATTCAAATTTACAGTTGATGCATTTTTTTAAAAATTGAATCTTTTGTAATATTTTGATGTTTTGAATTTTCCTACTTAACCTGTTCATTTACTTTTTCTCAGTTCCCTTATTTTTTCCCATTTAAGGTGTATAATTTAATGATTTTTAGATAGTTAACATCCAAAATCAGCACTTAAATTTTAGAATATTTTATTACTACCAAAAGAATCCCCCTCCCCCTAGCAGTAATCCTCTTCTTATTTCATCTGCCCAAACCCCTAGGCAACTACTCATCTATATTCTGTCTCTGTGATTTCCCTGTTCTGGGTATTTTATATTAAAGGAATCATATATAATCAAATGTACTCTTAAATATTGCATGTATTCATTGACTCATTGAACATGAGTTCCAAAGTGCCTACTGTGAACTAGAAAATCTTGTAGGCACAGAAATATACAACTAACGAAAAAGGACAGTGTGATGATAATCCTGAAAAACACAATCATACATATCATAATTCTGAAAGTTGAGATTTCCAGAGATCAAAATTTCTGAAGTCTAAATCCCCAAAATGACATCCTGAAAAGACTAAAATCCCTAACGTTGAAATTATGAGCTGAAATCCCCCAAACTGAAATTGCCATTAAAAATAATAATAAAATAAAAGACTATTTCAGAGAGAGGGGTGGGGGAGCATGTCAAAGTCTAGGGCAAATTGGTACAGCCACTATGGAAAGCAGTACGGAGATCCCTCAGATAACTAGGGATGAAACCACCATTTGACCCAATTATCCCCACTCCTTGGTTTATACCCCAAGGACTTAAAATCAGCATACTACAGTAATGCAGCTCAATGTAGACTATATGGAAGCTAATTCAGAATAGCTAAACTATGGAACCAACCTAGGTGTCCTTCAATAGATGAATGGACAAAGAAAATTTGCTATATATATTCAATGGAATTTTACTCAGGTTTAAAGAAGAATGAAATTATGGCATTTTCCAGTAAATGGATGGAGTTGCAGAATATCATGCTAAGTGAAATAAGCCAATCCCCCCAAAAAAACAAAGGCCAAATGTTTTCTCTAATATGTGGATACAAATTCACAATAAGGTGGGGGGACGCTAGAAAAGAATAGCATTACCTTAAATTAGGTAAAGGGAAGTAAAGGGAGGGGGAGGGAGGGTATGTTGGGATAGAAAGGGTAGTAGAAGGAAACAGATATTATTAATTTATGTATATATTTACATGACCAATGTGATTCTACAACATGTAAGCTCAAAAAAATGAGAAATTATATCCCATCTATGTATGATATATCAAAGTACATAAATGCATTCTACTGTCAAGTATAACTAAACCAAATTAAAAAGATTTTTTTTAAAAATCTAATGTAGAAGTTGGTTACAAAATGCAAGAATAATAAAACAGTTTAAAAATGACATTATTTGTCAGCATTGACATTCCCTCCAGTTGATGAAATCCCAAAACAAAATTTTATTAATTAAATTCATTTTTAACTGATACATAAAAATATGTATGGATTTTTTGGAGTAACATGATATTTAAACATATACGCATTGTATAATGTTTAAATAAGATTATCTCCTGAAGTATTTATCATTTCCTTATGGTGAAATTTTTCAAAATGATTTTTTTTGGTTTATGAAATACATAATATATTATCACTATTTATAATACCTACAGTGCAACTGCATAGCACAACTTCTTGCTCCTATTTAACTATAATTCAGCACTCATTGATAAACCATTCCCATTCCTCCCAGACTCTGATAAGCAATAAAGATACTCAGATTATATAAAATCACCTTTTTAAATTCCATATATAAGTAATAGACCATGGTAATTGTCTTCCTGTGTGGAGCTTATTTCATGTAACATAATGAGAACCAGTTCCATCCATGTTGTTGCAAATGATAATATTTCATTTCTTTTTGAGTTTGAATTTTATTCCATTGTTAATTTTCTTTCTTTTATTCATCCATTAATAAGCACTCAGATTCTGTCCATTTCTTGATTATTGTGTAACAATAGTAAACAGAGAGTGACAAAAATCTCTTTGACATTGATTTCATTTTCTTTGTGTATATATATATATATATATATATATATATACAAAGAAAATATATATATATATATATATATATATCAGAATATATATATATCAGAAAAAAATATATATATATCAGAATATATATATATCAGAAAAATGTCATGGGAAAGATGTATGCTTAGCATTTTTTAATTTATTTACTAATGCTATATCCACTACATATTACTCACTAATCAACATAGAAAAGAGGTCCCCTGTAAGAAATGGAGGTATCAATAAAGTCTTCTTATTGGTAAATATTTGTTAATCGGATTTTTGATTTTTTGGTGTTGTTGTGCAGCAAAGACTTCAATAACACTAAGGATTCATCATTTTTAAAATTTTTTAACATTTATTTTTTAGTTATAGGTGGACACAATATATTTTATTTTTATGTGGTGCTGAGGATCGAACCCAGTGCCTCATGCATGCTAGGCAAACACTCTACCTCTAAGCCACAACCTCAGCCCAAGATTCACAATTTTAATATGCTTACCTTACTATTCTTTATATAAAAAGGAAAACTAAAGCTGGATATAGTGATACACACCTGTAATTCCAGCGACTCTGGAGGCAGAGGCAGGAGAATCTCAAGGTCCAGGCCAGTGGTGGCAATTTAGCAAGACACTGCCTCAAAATAAAATAATAAATAAATAAATAAATGGTGGGGGATGAAATTCTGTGGTAGAGTACTGCTAGATACAATCCCCACTACTACAGCAAAAAGAAAAAAACAAAGGAATAAAGATGGTCATTTTCTTATTATTTTCTTTTATTTTTTTAATATTCAGTTTTAGTTATAACTGGACACAATATCTTTATTTTTTTAAATTACTTTTATGTGGTGCTGAAGATCGAACCCAGACCTCACACGTGCTAGGCGAGCGCTCTACCACTGAGCCACAATTCCAGCCCCTCATTTTCCTATTTCATTTAACTGCTTAAGCAAAGAAAGTAGGCTAAACTCATTCAGTGCTTGTACATAGTCCACAATATTTATGTGGCGTTTTAATGTGATGATGAACACAGGAATTTACATCAAACATATTTTTGAAATAAAGCATGATGTTCAAAGTTCTTTGAAACTTAATTATAAATGAATTTAATTTAAACTCTAATAGTCTTCAGTAAATGATTTATTATAGCATCTAATGCACAGTATTTTCAATGGTATAATAATTTTCCAGTTCATTGCTGTCATTTGAAAATGACATAAAAGCTTGGCTCATTTAAGATATCTTGTTGTTGCTAGTAATTTATTGTCATTCTTCCTAGGTATCCCAGATAGTTAATGAAGTTTTTTTATTTATCACTACAGCTTTTAAAAGATTATGAATTCAGGTCACCTCATGAATATTTTTATAAAAACAAATTATCTTTTTAGTTGCTCATATTTTATAATGTCAAGTGAATAAAGAGATAAACAGATAGATTTAAGTTCAGTACCTATTATATGCCTGACATTGCCCTAGGTATTTTGAAAAGATAAGTGACAAAACAAATCTTTTATGAGCCTTAATCCTGGAAGATTGCAAATCAAAGGAATTTAATAATTTCCACATTCTTAAAATTTCCTGGGCTTAGAAAAAGTAAATTATTATGCCATTTTAATATGTGGAGTCAGAGGTTTACATTTTTTACAGTTATTTTGATATATGTTAATCTTCCAATTTTCATGATCATTAATGTTTTTGTTTGTTTTCAATATAAATTCAACTTCTTATATGCTTATAAGACAACTGTTTAACAAGAATGAGAGTAACAGAAATGTTTCATATTAAATACAACCTATATGACTTTCACAGTTCTTCCTTTTAAAAAATGTTTGATATGAAATACAACCTATATGATTTTCACAGTTCTTCCTTTCACAGCGCTTCCTTAAATTATATGTCCATGGCAAATAGATTTCATATATATGTGTAAGTAGAGAAAGAATCTAAGAAACACCTCCACAGAAGTAGCTTAGGTATCTAGCATTTTTATTTTAAATCAATATCTACTTGGCAGGACCCTGCCTAAAATAAAAAGAAATAAATAAAAAGGCCAGGGATGTTGCTCAGTGGTTAATGGTACCTGCGTTCAATCCCTGATACAAAACAAAAAACAAACAAACAAAAACAACTTTCGAGAGTATTCACACTCTGAGCAGCAAGCAACTAGGAGGAATTAGAGCTACAAAGTGATTATTCCTTTTTATCTTATTTTTTATACGTTTATTTTAGTTATTTATTTATATGTGGTACTGAGGATCAAACCCAATGCCTCACACATGCTAGGCAAGCGCTATACCACTGAGCTCCAACCTCTGCCCCACAACTATAAACTGATTATAACCTAAAGTTTCTTCAGCTGTTGCTTAAGGCAATTCATGGTTGAGAGTGTTGACCTGTTGAACATAATAAGTATTCATCTATGTTCTCTTAAATTATTTTAGCTATTATTGTTGTAGTTAGAATATCAAGAAGAAAAGGGAAAAGAACAAGGAGGAGTAAAAGAGAAATACTGGAGAACAATATTGACTAAATAATATTGTTAAATCAATCACATGTACAAATGCATAACAATGAATTCTGTCCTTCTGTAAAATTATATTACAGCAATGAAAGTATGGAAAAAAAGAAATGATATATCTAATTCACCTTTTATACCAAAAGTCCTTTACTAAATTGAAATTCATTCCTCAGCATTCACCTTTAATAGAAAACCAATATGAATATTTTAGATTGAAAAAAGTGTTTCTTAGCCTGTTGCACATCTGTAGTTGAAGACATTAGCATTTAGATAAGGACCCACATGATGATAAATTATGCTTTCAATTGTGACTAGAAGAAGTTTGTCCATTCAAATAAACATATTTAAATTCTTTCATCAGATAAAAAATATAATGAAAAATGCTTCCATTTAAAAATTCACTGCAAGGCCTGAAACACTTTTTGTTTAACAAAAATAGCCACCAGAAATCATGCAACAGTTTCATCTGCATCTTTTTTTTTCTACTATTCTATTTTGATGTTATTTTTTTTTTGAAGAGTTTTCGTGAAGTATAATTGACTTATAGAAAACCAGACATTTAGGTAATGTACAAAAGGATAAATTTTGATATTCATGTACATTCCTGAAAACATCATCATAATCAGGTAAAGGAACATATCTATAACCCAAAAAGTCTCCTTGTGCCCACTTATCATCTTCCTCTTTCTCTCACTCCCCACACCACACTCCTATTTCAAGAAGGCAACCTCTGTTCTTTTATCTCTACATAGATTAGTTTGGATTTTCTACAGTTTAGTATTGATGGAATCATACAGCTCACAGCCATTTTGTCTGAACCCTTTCCTTGAAATAATAAATTTTAGATTCATCTATGTTGTAATATACAGCAATAATTCCCATTTATTACTGAATAAGATCATACTGTATGAAAGTACCATAGTTGTTTATTTATTAACCTGCTGATTAAGATTTATGTGTTTCTTGTTTTGTCATGTTGCAAATAAAGGTCTATGAGCATTCATATGCAAATATTTGTATGGTCATAAGCTTTTGTTTCTCTTGGTTTTACACCTACGGGAGATATCACTGCATCAGATGGTACCATTTGCTGGGGTTTTGTTTCTTTGTTTGTTTGTATGTTCGTTTGTGGTACTGGGGATCAAACCCAGGTTTTCTGGCATGCTAGGCAAGAGCTGTCCCACTGAGATACACCTGATTAAACATTTTAATATGGATGTATGGATATAAGAAAGGTTTTCAAGTTAGTTATACCTTTTACATTCTCACCAGACATTTATGAGAATTCCAACTGTACAACTTGAGCAATACATCTAATGATCAATCTTTAATTTAGCCCTTCTAATAGACCCATCATTGGTTTACATCGTTTTTATTTATCCTTAATAATATTAAGTATATTCTCATATACATATGTATGCATACATGTATCAATATGCTATACATGTATCTTCTGCTGAAGATCCTGTTCAGGCCTTTTTACATACTTATTAAGCATGCTATTCACAATATTATTTAATCTTGAGTAATTTGTATGTATATGAATACATTACCTTTAGCAGATATGTTATTTGTGAATGTCTGCTCACTATGGTGTGTGTTTTCATTTCCTCAATCATGTCCTTCAAAAAGCAGTTTTAAAATTATAATGAAGTCTAATTAATTAATTTATTATTCTATTGATTACAAATTGTGTTGTTTTTAAGCAACCTTAGTTTAAAGCAAGGATATAAAGTGTTTTTATGTTATGATTTGCCTAGATGTGTTATAATTTTAGATTACTCACAGAGCTCTGCAGTCTAATTTTAATTCATTTTTTTAATAGTGTGATGTATGGATGAAAGTTTTTTGTGGTTTATTTGTACATTCAATGTTTCAAATCAATTGTTGAAAATTTGAAAAGACTATTCACTGATTAGCCTTAGTACTTTGGTTGAACATGAGTTTTATGTGTGTGTGTGTGTGTTCACACTTGCCTCTGCACACTAGTTCCTTTATCATACTTGTCTACACTGGTTACTGAAACTGGAAAATAAGTAATGATGTTAGGTAAGTTTTGTCCTCCTAAATCTTTTCTTTTATTACAAAGTTGTTTGGAAAATTCCATAATATTTATTTTCATAAGAATTTTTTAAAATTTTATCAATTTCTAGATGGTGACTTAACTGTAATGGGGATGAATTTACATCATTTTGGGAAAACTTAATATCACAGAATTCTGAGTCTTCTGACTCATGAATTTAATATGATTTTCCATTCAATAACTTAGTTTATTTTGAAATTTCATCCAACAATGTTTGGCTTCAGTGTATAGGGTGCTTACATCTTCTACCAGATTTATTGATATATACTTCATATTTTTATTATAATTGTACATGTTGTGATTTTGGCTTAATTTTAATTTAACTTGGTTAAAATGTTTATTTTACTGATTTAATTAATTTAAATATGTAAATACTTCCTTCTAGTGTATAGAAATACAATTGATGTTAATAGATCAATTTGTGTAAATTTCTATAATTCAAAGATGCATCCTAAAAACTTGGTAGAAGTTTTAGTATAAAGAGCTTATTTGTAGATTTCACTGTTTTCTCCTAAATTTATCATCTTGTTATCTATAAGAATTTTTTTTAACTTCTTAGTTGGATAACTTTTATCTTTACCTACAGAAATAAGTATGTCTTCCAGTACAATGCTAAAAAGCAGTGGTGAGGAGACAAGTTTGTCTCTTTCTGATCCCAGGTACCACTAAGTATGATGTTAAGTTCAAGATTTTCGTAGATTCTCTTTATCTGCCTAAGGAAGTTTTCTTTTCTCTCTAGTTTGCCAAGATATTTTATCAGAATTGAAAAGATGTTGAATTTTTTCCAAAGCATTTTCTACCAGTGTTAAAATGATAATATAGTTTTTAATTTTTAATTGCTAATATAATGAGTTACTTTGATTATTTTCTTATTAAAAAACAAATATGTTCTTGAGATATATCCTTGGTTCTGATGTATTATCTTTTTAATACATTTTTAATTTTGGTTTCCTTAAACTCTAATTTCTGAATCTGTTTATTAGGGCTATTGGTTCATAGCTTTCTTCATAATGTCTTGTCTGTTTTGAGATAGAGTAATTCTGATCTCCTAGAATTAACAGATAAGTGATCTGTCTTTTTCAGCTTCCTGGAAGAGTTTCTTTGGAATTGGTATTATTTCTTTCTCATATGTTTGGTAGAAATCTTCAGCAAAGTCATTTGTGCCTGGATATATTTTTTTGTGGGAGAATTTGTAAACAGAAATTTATTATATTTAATATGTTTGTTATACTTAAGTAATCATTTCTTACTAAGTTTTCAATATTTCAGAGATATATCAGTTTCTACAACTTTTTGAACTTACAAGCAAGTGGTTGTTCATACTAATCGCTTACTATCATTTTAATAGCTGTAGTCTGTAGTGTCTACATTCTTGATATCAGTAAACTGTATCATTACTTTATGTGAGGATGTGTCTATCTAAAGACTGATCAATTTTATTGATAATAGCTGTAGTCTGTATGTCTACATTTTGTGATATTGGTAAACTGTATCATCACTTTATGTGAGGATGTGCCTGTCTAAAGGCTGATCAATTTTATTGATAATCTCAAAAGTTATGCCTTTATTTTAATTAATTTTATGTATTACCTTACTTTTTTCTAGTTCACTGATATTCCCTTTTTTACCTCCTTTATTTTACTCTATTTTGATTTCTTTTTTCAGTCTGTGAAATTGGAAGTGAGTTTGTTTACTTGAGACTAAGTTTTGATAATGTAGACAGTTGTCTTAATTTTCCTTTAAATTATGCTTTAGCAATATTTTACAGATGATTCTGTTTTATTTTTCATTGCATTGAAAATATTTTCAAATTCCATTTAAATTGATCCATCAGTTATTTAGAATTGAGTTGAGTTTTAAAATACTGACAATTTTCCAAAAATCCTTCTGTCATTGATTCCTCATTTAATTTAATTATTATCTGAGAACATTCTATATAACTTGGAAACTCTAAACTTAGGTGAAATTATTGTATGCCTAGTATATGTTTTATCGTGTTAAATATTATGTGATCTCAAAAATAGTGTACATTCTGCTTGGTTAGTGCAATGTTTTATAAAATCCAATTAGGAAATGTTGGTTAACAGGTTCAAACTTCTATATTCTTGTGTTCTATTTAATTCTTCTACCAATTACTGAAGCACATATTAAAATCTCTGCTTCTAATTATGCATTTGTTTATTTCTCCTTTCATCTTAGAAGTCTTTTGTTATATACAGCTTATGTGTATAAACTGTGTACTTTAAATACTTATGTAAAATATTAGTACCTTATTACTGTAAATTTTTGCTTGCAGATTCAAAAATGTTAAGGATTTTTATGTCTTTTTGAGCAATTGACAAGTTGATCATTTGGAAGTGACCTCTTTAATCCTAACTACTCTAGCCATATCTGAGGATGTTTTTGTTTATACATGTATGGCTGGTTAAAGGTCCTAATTATTCTTGACCTAGAAGCATATGCATTATTTACATTTCTTTCAATTCTCAAAATGACAGTTTTGAAAGCCTAATTTATATTGTGTACATGATTTAGACATATTTTTCTTGACTGTATTTCCAGAAATAACTAATACTTATGAGAGAAAAATGTCTTCCTGCAGCCTTTCTCAGTGATCTGTGCAGTCAGTATATATTCTCTATTCATAAGAATTTTAATCCCTGTAACTCTACAAAATAGAAGTCTATGTGCCTGATTTAAGGATTGGGTTGTAAAATAGAGTAATCTATCATGCATAATAGTGTGAAACTGGAAAGCAAGCAGCTTTTTGTTTATCTGGTAAACCTGCTATATAAATAGTGGAAACATGGCTAAACAAATAACTTGGGACTGTTCTAAGACTGGAAAGCCCTTCTATGCTTTCAGAAATGAAGGTGTAATCTACCCCTTAAAGGCAATTGATAAATAATTCTAAAATTAACCTTGAATTATTGTCTTTATGTAACACTGAGCCCTGGAATATTGAACATCTCTTTTGTTTTTTTCATAACAATCTTTGAAGACTTAACTGACTCACACATGTCATCTTGTTGACCATTTTTGTGAGTAATATTATGTATCCACCTAATGTCAACTAAACATAAATAAAACTTTCATTGCTTATATCTATTATTTAAAATGAAGGTAATTTTTATTATCATAAGAAAAACCTCTGGAATAGAGGGGTAGTCATCCAGATGGCACAACAGGAAATCTTTGTATCTCTTCTCCTCCTAGAAACATCAGTTAAACAACAGACAGATGAAGTCCCTTTTTGAGAAATTCTAAAATTAATTAATGTGATCTTGTGCCCTAGACAAGCACAATACCAGCCACATTAAAGCTGGTAAAAAAAATTAGAAAAACCCTCTCACAAAAACCCTTGCCCTGGGCATAGGTTCATATAGTTGAGAGAAAATCCCTAGTGCCTAGCTTCTGCATGGAGAAGAAAGGAATGGAATGGAGCATACATCTAATGTTCTGATTCTCTTGGGGATTGCTCAAGGCACTGAAGTCTGGGTTTACCTTTCTCTCAGATCAATGACAGGACCTGACATACTTTTACATCAACAAAGAGACTAAAGGATTTTAAAGAGAGAGATGGAGAAATCATGAAGCTGAAGAATACAATAAATCAATGGAAAAATTCACTAGGAGGATTCACTAGCATACTGAATCAAACAGTAGATAGGATTAGTAAACTCAATGATAGATGATGAAATTATCCTCTCAGAGAGGAAAAGAATAAATCAAAAATAAAAAGTGTAAAGAAAAAAGAGAGAGAGAGAGAGAGCTTAGGGACTTATGGATAGCCATCAGCACATATATAATACCAATAGCAGAATATGTGACTCATAAAAATTTAAAAAATAATTTTTAAGTTGTCATGTTTAATAATAAATAAGAGATATAAGCAATGTTAACATTAAATGGAAAGGCTGTCATTTTTACATTCTCTGTTGTTCAATTTGTTTATAAAAATTTAGTTTTTTTAATAAAAATTTTGTTTACAAACATTTGGCAAATTATTTCATCTTCCAAAGTCCTGTGATAAGAATGTCCAAAATATAATGAAATGACTCTGAGAGTATGCTAAATCTTGGCTTATTATGACATTTTAGTTTATAAATTTCCCAGTACAAGTAATCATCAAGTTTTCCACACGATTCATAAGATAATTAGCTTCTTTCCCATTCTCAATTCTTATACTTCTTGATTCCTGTACTTCTCTCCTGTGTCCCATGTGGGCTATGAATTTTGGGTTTCCCTTGAGTGAAATGTGCTGGCTGAGAAATTTTGCAAAAAATCACATGACAAAGAAATAATTTTAAAATGCTGGGGCAGGACAGCTCTGTGACCTTACCTGTCCTGCTTCCACACTGGAAGAAGGGAGAGAGCAAGAACCCACATTTCCTTTATTCATACAAAGGGGGCTTCAAAAGGATTTTGATGGAATGTTCTTTTGCCAAATAAGGTTGGAGATGGGCTGTCCAAGCCTAATGGTAACTCCAAATTCCAGAGCTGAGAGAGCTGTCCCATTGGTAGAACGAGGGCAGAGATCTCACATCTTGGGGAGTCTACACACGGGAATGCCAAGATTGTTCCCAAGGGGATACCTGAGTTCCCATGGCTCAGTACCCAGTAAAATACCACTCAAGTAGTGTCACTGGTGGCATGCTACAGCCCATAATATTACTTTAAAAGAAAGAATGAAAACTCATTATGACTACAGAACAATAAAGGAAATGCCTAATCTTAAAACATCAAACAATATTAAAACAGATTTTCCAATGGATTGTTCAGAACATGTAAAGTGACTGATTTATTATTAGAAGGTCAAATTCAAATTCTTATAAAGTCTCAATAATAAATGATGTCACTAACAATTAAAATGGAAACATGCCACATTTTTAGATTTGAACATTAATAAAATTCTTCAATGTCAACAAAAATGAATATTCAGTGAGCCCAAACTTTTCAGATGTTGTAGAAGTTATACTCCTTATAAAGCCCCACTAATTAAAATCAAATATTAAATAATTATGAAATATATACATAGTATCAAAATTAAGTCACATTACAAGATGCTTCTGATTTTCCATGATTCAATAATTAAAAAGCAAGTTTAGAAACTGAGAATTACCACTGATTCTGATTTTTAGGTAAATCATACAAACTATTTATATGAAGGATTTTATGCCATTCAGTAACCTCACTGGTTAATAAAAATTTTTGTGCTAAGTTCTGTATTTAGCAATATATCTTTTTTAAAAAAAAGTACAGGCACTACAGATGGTGTATTAAACAAACAGATATTCCCCTTCAGGGACTAACATTCTGGTAAAAGAGACTGAATAAACAAATAAATATGTAGTATCAGGAGGTGATATGTCTGGTAAAAAAAGAAAAGCAAATTAAGAATGAGAGGCAACTCTGCTATAAAGATGGTCAGTGAAGCCCTGTCACAAAATGCTGTTAAACAAGATTTAAAAGAATGAAGGATCCAAGTGGTTATTGGAAGAAAAGATGGAGCATTGAGTACAGATTTCCTAGGATGAACATTTTCTTGAGACACATAGAAGACCCCTAAGTTGACCATTTTTCAGCTACCCTAACACCTATTTCACATGACTCAACTTTGCATGTCAAGGAACTATGAAGAAGCCAGTAGGTGTGAATAATGGCAACTTAAAATGTTCAGAAACATGGGTTATGCAATAGATTTAGTTAGTGCTTTGTAAATCCTGAAAACTATACCACAGTCTACTCTGAAGGAGTTGGGAAGCTATTAAGAGAATTTGGAAGAGTGGAGTAATATTGTATGATTTGGATTTTAAAACTGTCACTGGGGTTGCCCTGATGAATCTGGGTTAGTACAGGTAGAAAGTGAAAACAAGGAGATGAATTTGTAAGCTCCTGCAATAAGAGCCCTTGGACTGGAACCAGAATATGTGATATGGAGGTGGAGAATATAGTTGGCTTCTGGATATTTTTAGGAAAAACAGTCAAAAATAGTTTTGAGCAGTTTAAATATGAACTGGTAGAGAGTGAAATGAGTCAAGTATGTCTCCAAAGTTTTCTGAATAAGCAAATAGGACAGAAGAGGTATTATTTACTAATATGGAGAAAAAAAATTGCAAGAGAAGTAGGATTTATCAAAAAATGGAAATGTGGACTAAGAGAGTTGAATTTTAGGCAAGTTGAGAAATAGGCTACACATAGGTCAAGAAAGTATCAAACTATGTATAAGAGGATAAGAGAATGGGACTATAGCTGAACTAGGTTTAGAAATGGTATATGGAATACACACAATGTACAGCATATATAAACTAATAAAATGTGATGGAATTATCTGGAAAATAAATATAATGACACAACCAATAATAAATATATATGGGGTTAAAAGAATGAAATTGAGTGTTCTGGTTTCCAGAAATAAAGAAAGAGAACAGTATAAGAATGCAAAGCATGACTTAGGGTTAAAGCAGCAAATGGAGTTGCATATACTGCCTCCACATGTGAACATTCAATACACTCCTACTCACTCAGGGTAGAGACGGTTGAAATTTAGACTCTTGTATAAAGCTTGGTTATTATAAGAATGTTACACCCAAGAAAGGGAAACAGAAAATTGTTCATGTGTCCTGAAGTATAGTGAGAGCATATGCCATCTGCCTAGGCTCTTGAGTGGATAAAAATTACCCTGGAACAATAAAAATGCCAGTCTCTTAAGCATATGGGAGTATTGGAGCTGAATTTACACTTCCTATAATTTGTCCAATGAATGCCAAGCTCAGATACTATTTAAATTGTCCACTGCTATTGAAAGCTACAGGGCATATCAAGAATAGCACTGGGAAACCTCTATTTAGGGATGCTTGAACTGTCTAAGCACGTTAGTACTCCAGAGGGTGGGCAGGGGGGTACTTCAAAATAAACCACCACCACTAGAGGTGAGATCAGGACGGAAAAATATTCACAATTCTTTCAAGAAAATAAACTGCTTTGGAAAAGGCAGAAAATATAAACATAATAAACAAAATAATACTTAAGATCTGGGAGGGACTAGAAAAATCTAAAAGTGACCATTGTGTAACTTTTTTAAGTGACTGAAAATGAATCATGAAGAAATACAAGATAATAAAAAAGTTGCAGATTTGATACTGAAAACAATGTCAAATTTTTAGAAATGCTAATTATAAGTATTAGAAAATACTTTTGACTATTCATCAAAATTATATTAAACCAATTATTATAGATATATCAATTTTAAATTATCAGAAAAATGAATCTTAAATACTCTGTAGATGGTAGAGAAAAATATTGAGGTGTCTTCATTGTAGTAGTATATGTCCTGGGATTTTGAGGCCCTATGATTTTTAAAAATATAGTATTTCTACTCTTTTTTCATAACTTTCTCATGCTAATAACAGCAACACTCTCCACTGCTATATATATCTTTCAGCCCTTTGCTTGTCTCATTTGTAACTTTTATATAATTGCATATGAGGATTTAGTATTCTTTTAATATGTCTCCCTTTAATATGTCTCCTCTGCACTTTTCTGCCATGGTCTTAGGTGTTGCACCTGTCTTTTAACTTAAGAATATTAGCAATTACAATACTCTAAACATAGTACTTTGGGGAGAAAATTCTCCACAGGTCTCTTGCATTTCTTTATGTCTTATTAATGAGGCATTAGTGACAGTTTACCTGAAATTATCTTTCAGGGAAGGTTGTTTGGTAAACACCTAGGAAAATAAAGCTAGTATTTCCTTGGGAAGCAAAGGGAAGTGTTGCTTCCAGTGTTGGAAGACAGACATACTGTCTTTCAATGGAGCAAAGGATAGGTGTGATCATTGTAAGGCGACCTAAGATGTTTACTTCATTCTGCAAAAACTGGGGCTTACAAAAAAAATAGTGTCACTGATTCATGAGTTTTGTTCATCCTATCAGCCTCCTTGATGCCATGTCAAGCTAAGTTGGGAACCTGCAAGTAGGGTAAAAGCTCATATTCCTCAAGTCCTTGCTAATGCACTCTCCCATTTTTAAATGTATGCATGAGCTCTTTTTTCCCCCTTCAATGTTTCCTGTCACCTCACATTCTCTGAACCAGATTTCTTGCTAGCTAACTGGTCTTTGTCTTTTAGTATCTATTTTAGGCTTAACTTACTTGAGAAAACTCCTTAATTTTAACTGACTTTTTATGGTTGCACAGCACCTTGTGTCTTAATATTAGGTCACTTTTCTTTTTATCCCTATAAAGAAAATTTCTTGATGCTTTCCCTATGGGTTAGTTGTGTAAACTGATGTATACAGTCTCCACTTGGATCAATAAATTAATCATTTGCTTGTTTAATTGATACATAAAAATTATATGTATTTATGTAGAAATCATGATGTTTTGATATATGTACACATAGAATGAATAAATTAAGCTATTTAATATGTGTTTTGCCTCACATTGTATTTGTGTATTGAGAATTCTTAAAATTTACTTGCAGCAGTTTTCAAATAGGAAAAATATTATTAGTTGAGCTCAAAGAAACAGAGAACAAAATGTTGATTTCAAGAGGCTGCATGGAACATAGTTGAAAAGATGTTGGTCAAAGGGCACAAAATTCCTGTGAGATGAGGAGGGAGCAAGTTCAATAGATTTATTGTACATCACAGTGACTAGAGTTAACAAGTAGGTTTCTAATAAATGAGTTAATATTACTTCCTGACCAAATGGCCAAAAGACCCTGCTTACATTCATGCCAAACTTTTATCACACATTTATCATGGTCAAGTAACATATTTAAAATGATAGAATATTTTTATTAAAAACTTTAGAGTTAAAGGTAACTGATACTTGTTGCTGCAATAAGAGAGAAAACAAAACTAACTAGCATTGTTGTGAAACAGAAGCTGGGAAAGTAACAAGGATTAAATTTCACTTTTTTCACATGATTGCTGGGACAGCAATGTAGGGTTCCATCCACTTTCTAAAATCTGGGGCATTCTCACTATATTTTCTGAAAATTGAAGATTCTAACTTTACCCAATTAGATTTTACATCAAGCTAAGTAATCATCTAATTAATCATCATTGCCTGATTTTAGCACATCAACTATAGATTTTAAATAATTAATACCCGATTGTAAACCCACTTCAACAGCTAACTCTGCTATCTTCTGGCAATAAAGTACACATCTCAAAACAGGTTCCATGACATTTGCTCTTTAACAGTCTTAGACAATGACTCATATTTCACCGATACTTAGTTAAGTACTACAGAATTGTACCCTACACCCACATATATCTAATACTGTACAGACTTCCAGCTTTTCAACTTTTATGATCTTGTGGAAACAATGCACATTCAGTAAAAATAATTTTTCAGATTTTGCATTTTGATGTTTTCCTGGATGATATTCAACAATATATTATCTTGCCATGTTGGGCAGCAATAGCAATCCACAGTTCCCAGTCAGCCACAGGATGCGAAACATCCAATACTTCTACGCTGCACTTTATTCTAAGTTGGGATGTTCAGTAGGTTACTTGTGTCAAATGCATTTCTTTTTCTTTTTTTTTTTAAAGAGAGGGAGAGATAATTTTAATATTTATTTTTTAGTTTTCGGCAGACACAACATCTTTGTTTGTATGTGGTGCTGAGGATCGAACCCGGGCCGCACGCATACCAGGCGAGCGCGCTACCGCTTGAGCCACATCCCCAGCCCTCAAATGCATTTCTGACATGAAATCTTCTGATGGATTTATCAGGATGTAACCTCACTCAAGTCAAAGAGTGTCTGTATCTTATCATTCTTTCACACCTGCTTTCTATACAAAAAGAAGTTGCTCAAGTCATATGGGACAGCTATGTTAGACCAAATTTGCATTCTATTTCTTCCTGTTTTATCTCTTTATTCAGGACCCATGACTATTTCCCCATGATAATTAAGCTTTCTTCCAAAGCCACACAATGTTATCTTAAGCTTGATGAGCAAATTCTATTTTGTATAGTATTTGCTTTTTCAAATTATATTTTCTTTCTATCTTAATTAATAAAGTCAATAATCAAGCCCATAGGTTTGTAAAGTCAGAACACCTAGCTTGAGTCCTCCCTAGCTGTGGGCTAACCCTGGGATTTGAGAGAAATTACCTTACTTGTTTCTACCTTAATTTTATCATCATTACCATTTTATTTAAGGGTAAATTATGTTTACCAATCTGAGAGAAGTATATGTTGTGCACATAAAGCAAAGGTTTTAAAATTCTAGCAAGATTTAGTTACTTAGAGATTTTGTTAATGAAGCAATGGTAGGATGCAGCTGTGGTTTGAAGGATATAGTATAGTGTATAGTAATTAGGACTTTCTTCCATTTTCATTTACTGCAAATGAGACACACTAATTGATGGATCTCCCTTTGTGTACAAAAGGAAAGTCTCTTAGATACTTATTGAACACATTTAATGTGATTTTAAAATTAAAGTCGAAAAAAATAAATATTTTAACTTCAAGACAGATACCCCAAATATTTATCCTTGGGAACTAAGCCTTGCAAAATTAGATGTCTTATCATCTTGGTAGTAGGCATTAGCAAACACTCTACATTCCATTAGAATCAACTCTTTCTTAATATATTAAAACTGCATTAATTCTTAAATTTCTTTTTACTAAAATTTATAATTAACACACTGAGTTTATTGTGAATTTGATTAAATTCCTACTTATTATTCAAACACCAGAAATAGAAAGTACTTTTATACATTTAGATGTAAGTATACACTTTTAACATTATGAAAACCTTAAAGAAAAAGTATGTAATTTTCTGGTGTAAAGAGGAAAGCTGAATCTTATATTTAATTATTTAATTGATTTATTAATCATTTATTATATAAATAATTGGTAACGTAAGTCTATATAATTAACAATTATGTTATTTCATTATTGAACAATTTAATTTCATTTTGTACACAAAAAAGTGACACTTGCTTAATTTGTAAATGCTAGTAAGTACTGTGAGATGAATTTGAACCAAGCCTTCAGGATTTCAGAGTCGAAGTGTCTCCACAGGATGGTATGGCCCCTCATCACTCACAATGACACCTAGTGGAATTAAAACTGATTTAATTTAGTTACTTCAGTTTGCAAAGATGGTTTTTTAAAATACTTTAAAATAGAAAATATGATACAGAATAATCTAAATGTTTTGTAAATCTCTAAAACATAAAGCTGAGTAAATGTCATTCAGAAGATAAGGGCCCTAAGCAGAATTCAAAATGAAACCAATCAACAGGTGAGCTTGTCTCGTGGTACTTACACTGAACTGACTTCATATTTGATTTCAGTTGGACATTTCAGATATTAGGATAAGGAAATTGAGAGCTTTATGACTAGCTTGTCTCCTTTTCCCAGTATAATATGATGTATTTGGGAACAAAAAAAATTCCCACTCTAATGTGAGGGAACTTGTAAATAGAGAGCATCATCTGTTATGATGTTAGGCTTTATATGATCACTACATCGGTATATATTAGAAAGAAAGAAAAGAAAGAAAAAAATGCCAATATGAATTAAGTTTTTATAAGACTAATGAATTTCAGGAGAATTGTTGAAGGTAGACAAATGTATAAAAGTAGTCAAATATAGAAACAGAAAGAATCAAAGACAGCTAAAACTGAGATGCTTTCTTTATAATCATAAACATTATTTTAAAATTAAATTGTTCTTTATCACAAAAATATTTTAAAAGTAAGTGTTTATTAATACATTATAATTTCAAAGCCCTTCTGTAAGAAAAATCAGTCTCACTTATTCGATTTTCTTTTAGTAAATTTGCTGTTGTAGAGTATGGCATACTCAAAACACACACTTATTAAAATGAACACAGCAAACCCCATCAGAACTCAAAGAAGAAACAGACAAATCCTGAAGCATAATGCAGCATTTTAACATATCTTTCTCAGTATTTGATAAACCAAATTAAGAAAAACAGTGAATATGTATACTATTTGAACAAGGTAATCAATAAAAGGTAATCAATAATCAGCATATATAGAGCATGTAACCATGACAATATTTATATTTTAAGTGTATGGAGAAATTTTATAAAACTATTTAATTCTTGGACACAATATAAGTTTCTGTAGATTTCAGATGACTAAAGTATTGTGCAATATGTTCTCTGACTACATTATAATTATGTAAAAGATAAGTTAAAATGCCATATGTTTGGAAATTAGGAAAATCACATAATAATAAGTTTTTATTTTATTAGCTTACTGGACTAATATTTTCATTGGCATAGGTAATTGCATTTATGGTAGAAGAGAAGCAGGATGAAAGATTCACATAGAAGAATATGTATTAATGAATTCAGGTTACACACAGGATTCTGCCATCTGTTAGTGTCCAGTTAATTATTTAAACTAACAATTTATGTTAAGTATAGTTTTTTCAAGGAAAAAAGAACATGGGGTATATTAATGTTCTCTTATAGATTTGGCTGATTAATATTCTTATTATATTTTGCAATAGGAAAAAATTGAATAAATATGAGATAGATAAGCATAACAATAATTCTAAATAAAGGTATTAAATGTTAAAGCAATTGAAAGTTGTAATAACTTCTGCTCCAGAATTTTATATTGATCCAAAATTTGCACATTCCTTCTTTCTTTGACTCTCAATGAAATGAACATATTAATTGATCTATAAAACAATAAACCTATAATAGCAAGGAAAATAAAATAAGAATACAGCAACAAAATGAAGATTTCAAGAAACCTTAGAAAACAGAGCAGATTTTGCATGGATTAACATACAAGATTAGATAGGCCTGAAGCTAAAATACCAGGAGAAAGAGAAGTCTTTCTCACAGAATTCAAAGAGAAGACCTAATTTGGAGTAAAATTTACAAAACAACAGGTATAGGTCACACAGAAAACAGAATAGTGTTCATTAAACCCATTAAAAAGAGTAGAGTAATGAAATTCTTTCCGTATTTGTTTAATCTTCTTTATTCATTCAGACCATATGCTGGCTAAACTTGAAAATGTGTTTCTGAAAAAAATGAGGTATATGTCAAACATATTTCAGATATCTATCAGGGGAGCTAAGAGGCCCTTGAGATAACAGTGCACCTTCACATTAGGCTTGGAGGTAACTTAAAAATGGACCTTTGTGTCCCAGAGTCACTTATTATAAATGTCTTTCCTCCTCTCAACCAAGAAATAATATATTTTGTCAATTCTTCAACAGAAATCAGAAAATATGCACCCAGAAGATAAATCTGGTCCAAATCTGTGATTCAGAACTTCCATTTCTAGCAGAAGCTAGATCTAAGGAAGAAAGAAAAAAGTAAAAATCTGTTTAAGCTTTTTATCTCAGGATAATCATCACCATAAAGTTTAAACAGAAAATGGTACTTCAATAACTATTATGCAATAATCAAAAGTAGTGTTTATGAATTATATTCAGTGCCAGTAGAATGGACATTAAATACATATACATTAGCAGTAGAGTTCTCTATACAGTATGGTTGTGGATTATATTATTTATGATTCTCTATCTCCGCAAAATTTTATAGGCTAATTAATATATTTCAAAAGACACTGTTTTCAATGTACAAATCAAATATACTGAAGTTACTCAACATCAATAAATGAGGTGAGTAATATTTCTTCAGAGGGGAAAAGTACATGTATCTTCATAAAGCAAAAGCTTATTTTACATGAAAAACACAAAACTAGGAGATATGCAAATGTGAATCTTGTAATTGATCATATTGGGAATTAATCATCAAAAATATACATTTTGTTAGGACAAGCAATACAACTGTTAAATATTTATGGTTTAATTGACTCAAAAATTAACTTGTTAGGCTTTATTTAATGTTTATGTTAATATATATTTTGATAATTTTATCAATAACTTTTATGTCTACTGATGCTACATTAATACCAAGTTCATGATGATATGACAAACAAAACTATGAAATATGACTATTTTCTAGTACTTCACACAGTGTTTTAAAATACAATATGATTCAATAAAATACAATATAGTTTAGCAAAACATAGTTTTGCTAACATTCAAGACCAAAGAATCCTGCTTACTTTTTGCTTAACTGTATAATTTAAAGAATCTTCACCATGATGTAGCTCATCATACAGTATATATAAGTTAAATATTGTTTAAAGGCATTTATTAACTTGAGTTTTTAAAATTATACCATAGTATGATTTAAAATTTTAAATATTTTTCACTGATGGAAAAAGTAGAGAAGCATTCATTCTCCTCACTCATTTTTAACATTAAGAAATGGATACCTACTTTATGGTACACACCCTTCTAAGCCAATACACACACACACACACACAAATACAAACACTTGCCTTCTCAGAATGAACAATTCTATTGGAACAGTTATAACAATTAATAGTTATTGAACATTTCTATGTGTCAAGCACTGTTCTAAATAATTATATTATAATTCATTAACTCATTTAATCCCCACAGAAAGCCAGTGACATTAAAAAATGAGAAATTTTAGAGGGGATATGAGGGTAGGAAAGACAGTGGAATGAGATGGACATCATTACTCTAAGTGGATATATGAAGACATGAATGATGTGACTCTACATTGTGTACAACCAGAGATATGAAAAAATGTGCTAAATATGTATAATATGAATTGAAATTCATTCTGCTGCCATATATAACAAATCAGAAAAATTTTTTAAAAGAACAAATAAATAAACAGTATTTAAAATTCAAAAATTTCTCCAGATTTCTCTGGAGACACAGAGAGGTTAAGTAACTTTATTTGAATCCACAACTGGTCAATTGTAGTGTCAAAAACAAGATATATTTAATTCTATTAAAATAATGATATTAGCTTTGTGTGTACCATTCTTGTCTAATTACCTACATAGTGCCATGTTCCCAAGGAAGACCTGCAAAGGATAAAATTCAAAAATAGTCTTAGTGAAGTAAGCTGGAACATTAAGCTAAGGAGTTGTCTATGGCCTATTTTAAATGTAGGGCAAAGAACACAGAAAATAGTACAACACTGTTAAACAGCCCAGAAAGTTGGATGCTGGAACTGCCTCATGACCCAGTGAGCACTTTCTTGGGCTCATACTCTTAAGAAATGAAGTCATCACCTCCTGAGCATCACATCACTGCTGTGTTCATTGCTACATCATTCACAATAGTAAAGTATGGAATCACAAATGTCCAACAATGAACAAATGGATACAGAAGCTACTGTTGAAGCAACTGCAATTTTTTTTCCCCATAAATTCTGGTTTTGATGGGAAAACAAACTACTTTCCTAAGTTGAAGCTAGAAGAGCAGTTTCTTTTGTCTGCTAACCCTCTAAATGGAAAAAAAAAATACTTCAAAAAATTACATGTCACATAGTAAATTAAGCACTTTGGTATACAGTCAAATGTATTTTCCTATACTTTTTAATGTCCTTTGTAATGAAGTATGTAGAATATTGGGTATAAAATACAATATTGACAATAATTATTAGTAAAACATTAATTCATTTGCTTTCAAAACTGTAATTTAGATAATATGAAAGCTAAAGTATATATCTGTGATCATCACTGAAGTACCCCCAATCCAGGGATGTTTATTTTTTGGCAACATTTGTGTTTCAATTTCTCTTCTTATGTCAAGAAGCTGCTCATATCTGTGACAAATTTCACATTAAAATAATTATCCAAGTAAACTTTCATTCTTTTACATTAGTTTGAACAACATAAACATGTAAACATTGATTCATTTATCCCCCAGGTAGACTTAATGTTACATCTTTCTAACAAAATCTAACAAATTTATATTGCAATCCTAATATTAGGTGTTTTATTGGACACTGGGGTAGGATAATGGTGAATAATGCACAAGAATAATAGCTAACATTTATTGAGTCTTTACTATATGCCAATCATTGTTCCCAGTGCTTTGCTTTTATTAATTGCTTTAATCTTCAGAAATCAGTGGACAATTCTTTTTGCTTATTGTCTCTCTTATATTTACAGTTATGTGACTGTTATCAAAATTCAATATCATTCATTATCTAAGTTATTCCCCTGATATGCTAAATCTCTCTCTCCCTCCCTCCCTCCCTCCCTCTCCTTCCCTCCCTCTCTCTCTCTCTCTCTCTCTCTCTCTCTCTCTCTCTCTGTCTCTCACACACACACACACACACACACACACACACACACACTTACTATTCTTAATATTTATATTATTATTGTTACACAGGAATCTCTATTTTAATGTCTTCAAGTTTATTGAAATTGGACCTTATAATTAAATGGTCTTAAAACCCTGTTGTTATTATCCTCATTAATCAAGTAGAAAATCAAGGTCCAAAGAAGAAAAGTTAGAATAATGATGACACTGAGAGGTAACGTAAAGCTCTGTCTGCTTTACAGGTTAGCTCCATTTGCACTGAATGATCTATTGAAGCCTCATTGAAACTGCTTGAGATAACACCATCCTTTTCTTCCCCATTTTAAAGATGAAGAAACTGAGATAGCAGAAAAGTAAATTGTCCCTGGTCTCACTAGACAGTTAAGCTAGATATTCTGGCTCAGAATGAATTATCTAAGAGAATTGCTTAAATTCATACAGATGTAGAGTGGTAAGGGAGAAAGTCAAGAGATCAGAATGCTTTGCTTTCCTAGGTTTGAATATCATTTAGGCAGAATCAAGCTCTGAGGTACCCAGGAGTGAATTAAGCATAAAAATTCCAAGGTCCTCATATGTAAAAGAGTGATAAATCAATCTGGGTTTGGTGAAAATAAGAAATCACATCTGATATTCAATATCTGACATAAATTAGGGTAGTGCCAGCATCCAGGGAAACTTTTACAAAATATTTTGCTTTTGGGTACCTGAAAGTATTTTGTATTTCTATATTGTGATGATGTCATTAATTATTTATCTCTTACTTTTAAATTCCAGTGGGGATATTTTGGTTCAAAAGGAGAGCGCAAACACGACATCATGCAGAAATCCCCAGGGCACATCAATGATTTCAGAATTATTTTCATATTTCTCCTTAACCCTTTTCTTTGTCTCAGGAGTAAGAATCATGTATTGATATTTCGGATAGTCTTATTTTTACATGTTAATGATCTCTGTGAAAATATATTGATCAGAATATCCCATCTCTATTATGCATATCCTAAAATATAATAAATATTATTTTAGTGATTATCATTTCTTTTTAAGATTTCTTTTAATAAATGTAGATTTACTTTTATAGAAATAAACTGAGATTTTTCTTTTATCTTTAGCTATTTTTAAAAGAAAAAAAACTTTGTTCAAATATGAATGAAAACACAGAGTTATGTGTATTACTTACCAATTTGAATAAAGTTAAAAAGTATACAGAATTTATAGAAAGAATCTTTTAATTATAAAATTATAAAGCAGTATTTTCAAACAATGAGAAAACTGCATATTAATCCTTTAATGTTTTACATTATGAATAATGTTTGATATAGGCAACTTTATGACTCATTCAGGAAAAACTTTAATCTGGTGAAAAGTCACAAGCAATTACTTCACTTTTGATGAATTGTTGCTTAAGGAGAGTCGACACCCCTTTCTTTTTTATTGAAATGATTTCTTATATATTTTCTCCTTTTTTTCTATGCCAGTCAGTTATTGGTTCTTTGTGGGTTGGATTCTATTAGACCTAATTATTAGTTCAATATAATTTCTCTTATTCTAAGATACGAGCTTATTTTAAAATGAGTTCTGTGAGGACAAACCATGGAAATACCACAGATTTCCACCAACTTTAAAAATCATGTTTTCTTAGTAACAATGTAACCAATTATTATCAAAGAGATACCCTTTTTAATTCTAATTAGTTATACATGAGAGTAGAATGTACTTGGTTAGATTATACATACATGGAGTATAATTTCTCATTTTTCTACATGATATAGAATCCCACCAGTCGTATATTACCCTGTATCTGCATATTACTATACCAGCCTTCCTAACCCCATACCCGCTCCCTTCCCTTCACTCCCCTCTACCTAATCTAAAGAAACTCTTCTTCCCTAGCCGCCCCACGTTATTATGAATTAGCATCTGCATATCAGAGAAAACATTCCACCTTTGGTTTTTTGGGATTGGATAATTTTACTTAGCATGATATTCTCCGATTCCATCCATTTACCAGCAAATGCCATAATTTCATTCTTCTTTAGAAGTAATTTTTAATGAGTGTGTGTGTGTGTATATATATATATATATATATATATATATATATATATATATATATATATATATATTAATCATACCTTTAAATCAAAGAAGAAGATGAGGAAGAAGAAGAAGGAGGAGGAGGAGGAAAAGGGGGAGAGGAGAGGAGGGGGAACATGCTTGGCAGCAGAGTACATCCAAGAATTGTAACACTTTTCAATGTTCTAACATGAATGTAATTGGAATATCAAAGAAAGAAAGGACAGAAGAAATATTTGAAGTAATAAGGACTGAGAATTTTCCATATTTGTAGTAGAATACACACCAAAAACTCAGAAGATTGGAGAACACCAAGTAGGATATATTTTAAAACTAAAAGAACAAAAACTCACAAAAGCAAATTACCTACAGAGAAATAAAGATGAAAATTATAGTAAAGTTCATGTTCAAATCATGAAAGCAAGGATATAGTTTTTATTTTATTTTTTAAATTCTGGAGAAAATATACAAATACAACTGTGACATTTTAACTTTTTTCCTGGTAAAAGTACCCTGCAAAAGTCGGGGGAAAAAAAAAGAAATTTCCAGGTTCAAACTGAGATTTTTTTTTTTTTTTTTTTTTTTTTTTTAGCAAAACTACTGTACAGAAAATGTTAGTGAAAAGGTCTTCAGGTAGTTAAATACAAATATGTTATGTCACAAACATGAACTTACAAAAATAAATTAATTTTTAAAAAATAAATATGTAAAGGAAGAATATATTATTTTAAAAAAAAATGTGTTCTAGAAATAACTGCTTAAAACAATAAGAACAATAATATATCACATTTTTATAACATATATAAAAGTGGAATGTTGTCAACTACAGTAAAAAGGAAGAGAAGAATGGGATCAATAGTGTTTAAGGCCTTTACAAGTGAGTGTATAAAGCTTTCTAAGGTAAATACAAATCAATTAAAAATATATATTGTAAACCATAGCATCATCCCAAAACATTAATATAAAAGGTACAAGTAATAGAGCAAGTAAAGATATACAATAAAGTAACTAAATGTGTTCAGTTAAATCCATAGAATAAAGAAAAAAATGGAAAAGTAGAAAAGAGCTAACAAAATGGTAGGTTTTAATTCAATTGGATCAACAATATTTTGTAATGTAAATGTTAAATACACCAACTAGAAATCAGACATCCAAATGGGCAAAAGCCACAACCAAACTATTATGCTATCTGTAAGAAGCCATATTATTTATTGTTTTTATTCATTATAATAATAATAATGTTGGGCATGGAGATGTAAACCTATAATCCCAGGGGCTCAGGAGGCTGAGGAAGGTGGATGGCAAGTTCAAAACCAGCATGAGCAAATTCACAAAGTACTGAACAATTCAGTGAGACCCTATCTCTAGATAAAATGAAAAAAAAAAAAAAAAAAAAGAAAAAAGAACTGAGGATGTGACTTATTGGTTAAGAGCCCCCTGGGTTCAATTCCTGGTACCAAATTATTATTAATTATTATTATTACTGTTATTACACTAGGGGTTTAACCCAGAAGCCCTCTACTGCTAAGCAATACCCTAGTGTTTGTTTGTTTGTTTGTTTTCTTGAGACAGAGACTCTTAAATTGTTCAGGTGGGCCTCAAATTTGTGCTTCTCCTGCTTTGGTCTCCCAAGTCACTGGGAATATAGGAGTATGCCACCAGATCTGGTAAAAAACAAAACAAAACAAAAAACTATTTTGAAAATAAATATAAGGGTAGGGTACTTTACAAGTAGAAAAATTGAGAAACCCATATCATGCAAAAGTCAATCAAAATAAAGTCAGGAGAGTAATATTAATTTCTAACAAAATATATTATTAAACAAGAACTAAAAATTAAAAGACCAAATATAAAGGGATCATTACATATGATAAAGTGATCAGTCATTCAAGAAAATAGTTGACCCATCAACAACTTTGCTGTAATGGACATTTGTACCCCTGACCATGTATCATTGTCATGACACATATCCTACCCAAGTGCAAATACCACACTTACCACAATAGAAGATATTCTGGACCATAAAACAAACTACAATATTTAAAAGATTTTGAGGGTATTGCTTAAGGTAGAGGTCCTGCTTAGCATGCACAAAGCCCTGGGTATAATCCCAGCACCTCCAATTTTTTTTAAAAATTAATATATATTGATATATCATTATATTCATATGCTTGAATGAATACTACATGCTTGATATATTGTATTAGTAGATAATCAAAGAGCTACTCTCATCAGTTTGGGAAGAGTAATAATTTAAATTTAACAATGATTCCTTATTTAATGGACATTTTAACTCCTGTCTAAAGAACAAATGAAAACGATTTATTGCTTTTACTTTAATTTCTTAATATCTTTCTGTGTTTATTAGTAGATTCCTCACTGAAGATATTTCTTTGTCTTCACAATAGCTATGTCTCTGTTTTCCTAAATAGGTTTCTCATCTCTCAAAACAAATATTTGGGAAAAAATTGTACTGGCAATTTCTAAAAAAAAAAAAAAAAATCATAAGTCAGTGTTTTCTCTAATTACCAGGTTCATGAAAAAACCTTGAAATGCATCTTTCTGAAGATGAACAGAAAAAGAATCTCAGCATAAATAATAGGTTTGGTGCATATATATGCACATTTATATGCACATTTAAGAACAATGAAAGTAGTTTTGTGTGTGTGTGCTATTGTGTAGTGGGATGACTGTAGTAGTAATTTACTCTATATTTTGAAAAGCTAGAAGAATGTTTTCACTATAAAGATATGATAAATGTTTCAGGAGACCGATATGCTTAAGCTGATTAAATATTACACAATGCATTTATGAATTAAAACATTACCCACTTATATGTAAAATATTTATGTTTTATGATTTAGTTTAAAAATAAATTGTATAATAATTAAAACAGATTTAATTTTAACAGGGGGTAAATGGGAAAAATGTTATTTGACTACAAATTTTCAAATTACCAAAAAGACAAGTGGAAATTTTCAACATGAGTTTAGCTTTACAGCATAATATTTATTATAAAGGATCAACTCAAGTTCTCTAACAAAAAATGACATGTTTGGAATTAAAAATATAGAAATTTTCTTTTTAACTCTCTTCATGTTCATGTCTATATTAACATTTACCCTTTCATCTTTGAACCAGACTCTTCTAATCTATATTTAGAGAACAGCTGGCCAATTATTTATCAAAAAAGAGATAAATTTATAAAAAGTAGTCTTAAGTTTATTTACCAGGTGGCAGCTGGATGGTTCAACAAATCAAAAAATTTGACATAAAAAATGAATTAAGATTTTCCGGTGGACAGCTTTCCAAAAACTAATGATGACAGGCTCACAAGCATTTAGACATGTTCACAGATTTAATATGTTGTTTGTAGCCATCATTCTATAAAAGTTATCATGCTGGGAAATCATGAGTCTCATACTAGAACATGCACATTTTCTAAGATTATGGCAGAGCTATGGACTTTGTCTAATTCATCATTCTACCATCTGCTTAACATGGATTTATCACTAGTTACTGGCTTGAAGTAAGTAATCTTTAAATTTTCTATTCAGTCTGAACAGTGATCTGTGAAGTTTCATCCATAAAGCCTCTGCAGGACTTCCATGACTCAACCAGCTCTATGTCTAATACAAATTCAAAGTAAAAACAAAATTTAAAAATATATATTTATGTCCTGCTGTGGCCAAATTGTAGTCCATTGCTTTAGCTTGTACTTCCGTGAATCCAGTACTGCAAAGTGAACAGATGTATGGGCAATGCTACACTTTCCTTAATAAACATGATCAGAAAGGTCTTCCAGAGATGAGGTTTTAATTTTAAAGTGATGCCTAAATTAAGCACTGGGGTCAATTTATTTAAATTACAAATCATGCTTAAAGTAAAAGATTCCTAGTAGTCTGATACTAGGATGTAAAATTACTGTTGATACTACCATGTGGTATCATCCCTAGTGCTTCAAACAGTTATGAAGTTCTAGGGTGCTTTAATTAAATTACATTTATAACATTTTCCCTTTATATTTTGCCCTATATGGGCATGCATGAAACTTTCACTTGTAATAAACTCTTTTATGTGTGTTAGCTTACTATAACTATGATAAAACACCTGAGGAAATCAACTTATAAGGAGAAATTGTTTATTTTGGCTCATGGCTGCAGAGGATGTATTCAATGATAACCTGGCTCTGCTATTTTGGTAACTATAGTGATGCAGAACATCGTGGCAGGTACTGTGTGGCACAGAAAAACTACTCACCTTATGGTGGGAAGAAAGCAAAGAGGGAAAGGAAGGGACCAAGGTCCCAGTAATCTCTTCAAAATTACATACCCAGTGACCTAACTTACTTCCTCTAGACCACACTTCCTAACTAGGCACCACCCCTACTAGATATGACCTCCCAATAGCACCACAAGCTGAGTTTTTAAAGATTTAAGATCCAAACCATCACAGTTTGCCTGTATTTTTAGAAGCCTATATCCTTCCTGTATATTTTTTTTGTATTCAGATGCCCATATGAACTCTGAGCATGTGAACGCAGCAGTTTCAATACAAAACAGTATTGAAAACCAAAGCAAAAATATCAACAGTAACAGAATTATGAGCACATTTGATGCTAGAAATTTAGTGAGACAGATGGAGCTGTAAAAGTCAAAGATGGTTAGGGAGGTGGCAAGAGGCATAAAAGACTTTATGTTTGAGAAGAGGTATCATTAAAAAAAAATCTTAAATGTATAAAGGCAAAAGCTGAAGCAGGGAAGGCTTGAACTTTAGAATCAAAAGGAACAGGTGTATTGCTTTAAGTGACTCCTAGGAAAATAAAAAAAAGGAAAATATGGAACTTAATAAATGAAGGTGAGGGAGAAATAAAGTTAATGACTCCTTTGCAGGATGGAAAATATAGTTGGATTCTGGGAAAGCTTTAGTATATTCATGTATTTTAGATATATTTTTCAGTTTAAGAAAGCTATGACTATTCATGGGAGGGTTGAATGTTTTTAGTTTGTTAAAAAATTTAACTTTCTTTAACTTCAGAAAAGACTTTTGGATCATTACAAATCCCATATTCCATTGTTTGATCTATTTAGTTTGATCTAGTTAGTCAGCCACGGTATCGGGGGAAATTGGTTTACAATGTGTGCATTAGAAGGGCATTTCTATTTCTTAGTTAGGATTGGTTTTTTGAATCCAGAGATAGCTTAAGTACATCAGGGAATTTCTTAGAAGTTGGCTAGTTTCTCTCAAGGACATGTTCTTCTAAGGAAAGGCCAGTAGTTCTTCCAGATTTCAATAAAGTCTGGAACAGGAGATTTGGAAGTTTTCAGGGCATTTTTTAGTTCATTCTCTCGTTTTCTGTGTGATTCAAATATGTCTATACAGTTGGGTCCAGTGGAATTTCCGAGCTTCAGTCATTAATATAAAGCTGAATAGATTACCTGAAGAAACTTTGAAAATCTCAGAAAAGAGTTTTGGAGTCCTAAATGGTGCTCCAGATTTCCGCAATGGAAGATGGCACCCCCTACTCTCTAAATCCTGTCATAAGTATATTCTTCCTACTCCTTCTCCCCTCACCACTTCTTCTTTAGAAAGTTCTACCCATGTCTCCAGGATATATTTTAATTCTGTCTCTATGGGTCTCTGCTTACAATCACTTTAGTCCAGATCACTATTTTCTATTAGTCCTCCAGATTTATCTTCCCTTCTTGCAAGTTCTTTCACAGTTTTCCAATTCATTTTTGTCATAACAATTGGAATAATTCAATAAAACAAAAAAATGTTAATATACACTATACTCTGGATTTAACCATAAAAATGTATTTGTGTGTTATCTATGATAAAATCCCAAATATTTAAGATAGTTTTTAACATTTGATATATCTCTGTCTTTCTCCCCAGTCTCATATGATACTGTTGGTCTTTTTACGTGCTAGACTCCTACAACTGGGAGATTCTGTCTTTGAATATGCCAAGAGCTTTTTGAATTGAGGATATTTCCATACTGTTTCCTCTAATGATATTATTCTTCTAGGTCTTTATAAGGTTGTCTCATTTGATTCCTTCTGATCTATATCACTAAATCTATTTTCACTTGAAAATAACAAAATAACAAAAAAAGTTTTTTAAACTAGCTTATGAAATAAAATTACCTACTTGACCTATATACTGAAAGTACAGATGAAATGTGGACTTAGGTTTTGTTCAACTGAATAGATTCACAACCATTTCTCTGTAATTACCTAAAGGTTACTTCTCTGGGATAGATTTGAGCTCAGTGTATGTTCATGGATATAGTTTTCGGTTTTCATAGCTGTATACCATGTTATCATATATAAGAAAGAATTCGGTTTCTGCGGCTTTGTTAAGATCAAGGTATTTTTTAAATTTCCTTAGAAAAGCAACATTATTTTCAAAGTTAGAGTTTATAATTATCTCTGAATCTACACCTTATAGAACAAATAATATCAGAAGCTAGTTTAATTAGTCCTGTATTACCTGTCTCATTTCTAGGTGGTATTAGCATCCCTCAAAACAAATCATGATGGTTTCCAAATGAGGGAGGGAGGGAGGGAGAAAGGGAAAGAGAGAGAGATATATAGACATATTTGATAGAGATATATTTGATTTGAATATGGTAGGGGCCATAAGTGAAGAAATGTAGGTAGATTCTAAAAGCTGTAAAAGGCAAGAAAATGAGTCTAACCCAGAGCTGCCAGAAAAGACTTAATAGTATAGCAGTAATAAGGTGTTGACAGCCTGATTTTGCCCAATGAGACACATTTTGGATTTCTTAACTCCAGAACTATAGGACAATAAATTTCTGTTGTTTTAAGTCACTGTGATATTCTATAAAGCTTATAATGTATACCAAGTGCTAGACTAATTATGAAAGTAAACCAAAGTAACATTATAAAGTCGTTACCTTTGTGCACCTTCTGGAGAAGTGGCTGACATAAGCAATCATCAAGTTAAAATATAACATGCGATATAATTCCAGATTGTGATTAAGTACAGAGAAGGAAATGTATAATGATGGGATATTAAGTTCAAAGGAAGCTGCTTTAGGTGAAATGATCACAGATGGTATTTTTTAAAATATAATCTCTCTCTCTCTCTCTCTCTCTCTCTCTCTCTCTATATATATATATATATATATATATATATATATATATATATATATTGTATCTACACTTTAAAGTTGTTGAGAAAGTCTATCTTAACTCTTTTCACAACACAAAGAAAACCATGTAGATGAGGTAATGAGTATGTTAGTGTGCATGATGTGTATTCATTTCATAATGCATACCTATATCAAAATAAACCTTAAATGTATACATTTTTATTTATTTAACATAATTTGCAGATAAACTATAATATAGTTTTCAATAAAATTGAATCATGCAGTGCTATTAAATCCCCAAATTAAACAGCTGGAAAAGCAGAATCACAAAGTGATAGTGGAAAACTAAGTTCTGATAATTTGGGGGAAAATAGCCATAATTAAATTTGTTACATTTAAATTGTGGAAAATGGAGGTATCATGGATGCTTGGAGATGAATATTGACCTGGAGATGAAGGAGAAACAAAGATGCTGGTGGAGCAGGAGGCCATGCTGAGGAGGAGAGGGAGGAGAAGCCAGGTGGGGAAGGGGAGAAGGAGGAAGAAAAGGAGAAGGCATCACAGAATCAGCACTGTCGAGAGGAGGAGAAAGAGGAGTAACTTATTTGGAAACAGCAAAACTAGAGAGAATACTTGTATGTTTATGCTTTTATTGAACAATAGCCTGCATAAACTGACAGGAAATTGAAAGAAAAGAGAGAGAAAACTTTACCTTCTTCTAAACTTTTAGTGTAAAAGCTTGGGGTTGCAGAACTCCTATAAGAAGAGGTTACTTGGTAAGTTATGACAGATTAACAGATTTTTATATAGAAGAGGAGATTTGTCTATGGGTTTAAGACGAAGGAGTTAAAGACCAGGGGCAGTACTAGTTGAAGAAAGAATAATAATAATAAATAAAAAGTGCTATATTGACCTACCTTGAGCAACTCTATAGGAGTCTGTGGCTTCTAAATCAGGAAAAAAATGATGTAAGACTAGATGAACTTTAGTTTTCTACCTATCTTAATTTTCTTTCCTTTCTGGTTTAACTGTATTACTAGACATTTGCCCCATTTTGAATCTGTGTTTACTTTCTTTAATTCTCTATCTATGGTCCTTGTTACATATCTATCTTCCTGTTGTTTATATGTTAAATTGTTCTGTCTCAAATAATCTACTTTCCTAAGAGATCATAATTTAAGCGCAGGTCAAAAATATCTTATAGTTTGGGTAAAAATTAACAAAACCTCTTTTCAAACCCCATGTCCTAGGCTAGCTTTCTTCATACTTCCTCAATATTCTCCTTCCCATACTGTTTTTTTTTCTTTTTATTTTTCTTCTTTTTAGAAAGAGAAATATATACTCTCTCCCCAATTCTTCACCCACCATTTATTAAAAAATCATCTGCAGTCTTTGTTCCACCTCTACCACTCCATTTAACATTGCTTTCAAAATTCTATAATTATACCATATTTCCAAACCCAAGGCAAAATTGCTAGACATTTCCCAATAAAGCAGTTACTTGACGTGGATGTATTGTATGTCATACTCTGTATTCTGAAATGGCCTTATACAGTTATAACATTGACTTTATTAATGAATGTTCTAGCTATCGCATCATCTGTCTCTCTCCTGTGTAGTAAGCACAACAAGGAAAGGATAATTTGTGTTTGAATTTCATCATGATCAACATAGTGCCCAACACACTGTATATGTTCAATAAGTTTTGCTATTGCTGTTGTTGAATATTGGGACAACACAACAATAATTGAGAAACGTAATGACAAAGCTTCTTGAATAGTATATTAAATAGCCATCTACATTTCTTTGCATAGCTATTTATCCACATGATTGTTCATATGCTGTACTGAAAAAAATGGGTACTATAAAAGGCAAGTCAAACTAGGAACATTCACATTGGGAGTAAACATGGTTTATTTACAATGAAAAAATGAAAAATTTAGATAACAGTGAAAGAAAGAAGTCCAGTGAAAGAAGAAAAACAGAATCTAGAGTATGTTCAGTAAGCTGGTATATTATGCTTCAGGAATATTTGTTATGACTATATAAAAGTAGCTCATATTATGAGATGATAATAAAAATAAAATGACAGATATGGTTCTGTACTGCAGCTTTCCCAATTACTGGCATATGCTGAGACAAGATGACTGCAAGGTGGAGGTCTGTCTGGGTAACTTAGTGAAAATGTGTATTGAAATAAAAATTAAAAGGGCTGGGTATGTAGCTCAATGGTGGAGTGATTACTTTGTATGCATAAGGCCCTGGGTTTGATTCTTAGTAAAACAAATATATATATATATAAAATAATATTTTTTGAGTTTTTATATTTGCCCAGTACACTTCTAAGTACTGGGTATTCAAAATATCCCATTTAATTTCCAAACTTGTTTTTGACAAGAATTCTATTTCTCAAGTTTTCTAGATGAAGAAACTGATACACAGAAAAGTTAAGTATTTAACCAAAGGACATAAAATGGGTAACTGGCAGAAAAATGAAATCTGAATTTTACCATATTTTGCTATTCCAGATTATGCAAATGAAGTACACAGAATGGATTTATTAGCAAGAAAAATGACAGAGAAAAAAATTTTCTTTTACTCTTTGTAAATAAAATGGAAGAAACTGAGTTTAATTTTAAGTCAGTTTCACTATTAATCCTATGTTACTTTGGTGTATAGTATATAAACTGACATTTATACAATGGGATTTTATAAAGTAGCCAAAATAAATGAACTTTAGAGACTTACAATAATATAATAATATCAATGGAACAATTTCAGCTCATTCTACATGTAGCATGACCTGCTTACCAAAAAACAATTAAATACAGGCAGACAAAATCACAATTTCCCAACATTTAGCACAAGAAGCAAAGGAATGAGGAACCTGGGACTTTGGTCATTATTTAATTCAGGTCAGGAAATACACTGGTTGGAATTAGGAAGTCATTTAATTACATGAATATTACTCCCTATTCCTTTGTTTTTGTTTTGATCGGAAAAACCATGAGAGTTTGTAGCACCATCAAAAATAAATCATGGTTTCAAATAAAGGAATTATCTGAAAAGGAAATTAAGATAACCATCTTATTTATAATAGTATCAAAATGGTAAAATATCTAGGAATAGATTAATCTAAAAAGGTGAAAGATATTTATGCTGAAAAGTACAAAAAATTTAGGAAAGAAATTAAAAACATACAGAACATGGGAAAGCATTCATATTCATATATTATAAGATTTATTATTATTAAAATGTCAGTAATATTTAAACTGATCTACAATTCAATGTTATCTCAATCAAAATCACAATGGTATTTTTATAAAAATAAAGAAAATAATCCTAAAATTTGTATGGAACAATAAAAGACCCATTGTAGCCAAAGCAATTTTAGGAAAGAAGAGCGAAGGTGGAGACATCACATTTCCTAATTTCAAAATATATTAAAAAGTTATGGTATATTAAAAAAATGTGTGATGATGGCATAAAGGTGATAGTGGATAGAATACACAGTCTAAAAATAAACCCACAAATAAAGTAGCAACTGAACTTTGAAAAGAGGGTTGAGACTATACAATGGGGAAAGAATAGTCTATTCTACAAATGGGATTGGAAAAACTGGTACCCACACACAGAAAGAAGCTTGATATGTGAAGCTAAAAAATAAAAATAAAAATAAAAAGCATAGGAAAAAGCTTCATGACACTGTCTTGAAAATAACACTGAAAAACATAGAGGCAAGCCAGTTAATCTGCTAATAGGTTAAGATCCAAGATATACAAAGAGTTTTATAACTCAATAGCATTTTTAATGCTATTTAAAAATAAACAAAAAGTCAAAGAAATAATTTTAATAATAATTAGTCTTGAAAAGACATTCAAATGGCCAATCAATATAAAAAAAAGTTCAACATCAATACCTTATTCATCAGAGAAATACAAAACAATAAAAAAAACATGAGACATCATTTCATATTCGTTAGGATGGGAATATTTTGTTTAAAAAAATGATAGTGTTGGTGAGGATATACAAACTCTTTTTTTTTTCTTTTTTGTGATATTGGGTATTGAGTCCAGGGCTTCGTGTATTCTATTCCAGGTAAAGACTCTACCACTGGACCATCCTGCCAACCTCACCAGAAACTGGAAATCTTATACACTATTGATGGAAATGTAGAATGTATTTTCTGGGAAACAGTATGGACCTTCCCCAGAAAATAAAAAAATAAAAATTAAGTTGCTGTATAATTCAACAATCCCATCTCTATTTATCCAAGAGAGTTGAAATAAATATCTTACAGAGAAAGCTGCACTCTCTTATTCATTGCAATACTATTCAAACTAACCAAGATGTGTAAGCAATGTAGATGTCCAAAGACAGGTGACTGAATAAAGAAAATATGGTATAGATATACCATGGAATAATATGCAGATTAAGAAAAGAAGGAAATCTTGAATTTGGATAAATCTGCAGAATATTATAATGAGCACTGAGTGCATCACAGAAAGATAAATATTGAGTGATTTCAGTTATAAAAGGTATGTAAAATATTCAAATTCATAGAAACACAGTAGGATGCTAATTAATAAGGCTAAAGGAGAAGGAAAAATGGAGAGTTGTTGTAAAAAACATCTAAAGTTTCAGTTGTAACATATGAATGAATTATAAATGTGTGCTGTACAACTTTGCACCTACAGTTAATATCACTGTCTTGTATACTTGCATTTAAAGAGATGATCTCCTGTTAAATGCTCTTACTGTAATATAAATAAATAAATAATCAATATGGCCCAGAGAAGAAAAGGAAGAGCAAGTAGTTCTAGATTAATCTCGCTTCTTAATAATTATCACCTATTAAGCTTTGTAACTTTGAAAATAGGTCCATTATTAAATGCAGTAGATTGATTTAGTGCCATTTATTCATGAAAATTATTAGCTCTTAATTTCATGAGTTATTTGACTATTCATGCAACACATTTCTGAAAAAATAACTAAAACTTTATTTTTATAACAATGTTTCTTTTAATATGAAATATAAATTCTGAGTTTTGTATAAAAGCAGAGTAAATAATGTACTGCCTCATTAAATAACCCATTATGACTATGATTTAAACTGAATAAAAAGCTTACCTCTCCTAAAAAAAAAAAGAAAGAAAAAACTAACACCAAACCCTGAACACATTGCTTTGATCTACACATATAACTGAGAAAAATGTCCTCAGGAGTTCTTGTACTCATTAAGTAATTAAACGAAACATCTGTACAGTTGTTTGGAAACTTGTAACTTTTTTCCTAAAAAAAAATTCTCTGATCAAAGCAAATCTATTGAAATAATTCATTAAAACAATGAATTTTTAAAACCTTCAAGACCTAAAATTACATTGTGGAATAAGGTTGTTTATCAGAGTTAAAATCTTACAAGATTTGTAGGAATAATACCTGTTACCATTCAATGTGAAACCTAAGGGAATTACAAAGATATAACAGATTACTAGCCAACGTTAAGATTACCTCTCAATTATCAGTAATGCATTCATGCCCACATTTTTTATCATTCTATTTTGCATAGTCCATAGTCCAAATTCTCCTTAATACTTGCAAACTGTCACAAGAGCAATGGAAACCATACTCAGTAATAACAATTGTGACAGCATTGATACAGCAGAGGTTGAAAAAGAAATTATTTTAGCAGATGAAAAATGAGCTCCACTTTGTGAAAGTAATTGTCATGGTTTAGGACAATTTGTTAATAAAATATATGGGGATGGAAAGTGAGGCCCTGCAAACATTGAATGGAAGAAATAAATGGACAAAAGGATTTATCTAAATTGTTCTACACAAGGAATTTACACTCAAGTGGGGTATGGAAGAGCACAGAAGAAATATGGGAAAGGTGCAGGGGGTTAAGAAGAGGCTTTGGATATAAAAGTGAGATAGAGAACAACTTGAAAGAAGTGAAGAGCATTCCTAGAGATGCTATGGGTAATGGGCATTATAAAGTTGGAGGTATCTGAGAGATTTTAACTTGCTACATTTTCTATGATATAAACTGATGCGCAGTGGTGCAGACCTGTATTCCCAGATCTGTGATCAGGGAGGCTCTGGCAGGAAGAACACAAGTTTGAGACTAGCCTTGGCAACTCTGTGAGACTCCCATCTCAAAATAAAATATATAAAGGTCTAGGGATGTAGCTCAGTCACAAAGCATCCCTGGTTCAACCCCAGACCTAAGAGAGAGAGAGAGAGAATGGAAAACAAACAAACAAAAAAAGAATAGAGAGAAGACAACATCTGGACATCTGTATTAGAGTGGTCTAAACAGTTATTTGTAGTTGGGTGATGATTTAATTATTTCTGGAATTCCTACTTACGTTGACATGTAGTTAGTTGTGTTTTTTTTTTTTTTAACAAATTCACAATTCTATTTAGAGTACTTCCATCAGAACTTTTTTCAAACAAGGGCCATTACTGTTTATTATAATCCACATGATGTAAGCATTTAATTGTACAATTGTAGTAACTTCCTGGCTGCAAATAGTTTTGAATGAGGGTGAGAGGTAGGTAGAGGACAGAAGGAAATGGAGATGATAATAATATGAACAGCAAAACACATTCTAAATTTTGAGATTCAGGAAACAACTAAGGATGAGCAGAGATATATTCATCTATATCTACATCATCCATCTGTGTGGGTATTCTTTTTTAGTCAATTAAAGGCTGACACATTGAGGAACTCCACCATCTTCCATAAAAACCCCATCTGCAGTAAAACTAGACTACTTGCCATAGGTTTCTGAAGAAGATGCTGTGTTACAAAGTAGCATACAGGGAAAAAAAATCTCAAAGTCTGATGCATATACAGATATAAGCAGCAATAATTAAGAAAAATGAACCAAACTCTTGCTGAGATCTGACCAAATAAATCAAAAACTTTCTGCATTTTAAGAATGATAGGAAATAAAAATAAAAACACCTTAATTAGGTTATGAATTGCAATAGCACAAAACATCATATTAGAATGAAACATAGCAGTTTAAGATAGTGCTGAGATAATGAGCATAAGGCTTTAGTCAAGAATATGTAAACTGATATTTCTACTGCTCTACTGAGGTATCAAATGTCTTCATTAAGAAACATCATATCCAAACTGTTCCATAACCTGTTATTTGTATTTTGTTCCTCATTTAACAATACTAAAAAATCAATAAATTCTAACAAATTCATTTATTGTCTTTATACACTGACTATTTAAAACATACACATTTAGATAATTCAGAAACATTTTAGTGGACAGAATAAATTCAGTCTTAGATCTATTTCCCACATGAGCACAATATCCTCTATTCAAGGATTTTCACAATTTTGTCACTTTTTACATATACAAATAAATACTTTCAAGGTGTTAATAGAAAAAGTAAACTAAATGCATGTGGCATGGTTTCATCCTCTCAACATTTGTTCCTGTGAATAAAAATGTTCTTTTGGAGATTTTATATTCAGTCCAGAGACTGTGCTATTCTGATTATAACCAGAGATATGGGGTCAAAGAGGAGGGATCTTTAACAGAATCAGTTAAAGAAGGTATTTTAAAGGAGGTAACAAGATAAATCTTTCTAAAAAACAAAAAGGAAATTGGGCAATGAACTAAAAGTTGTTCTTTTCAATGGCACTTTGCTGGTGTGCCACATTGGTGGCCCACATTGACCCACACTATTCTTTATTCATGCCATTGTGCAGTTCCCACTCATCTAATCCAAGATTAGCTTCTACATGGTCTTGGCAAGTATAATGGAAGCAAAGATTTAATATGCAGGTAGGAGTTGAATGTTTGTGCTTTCCAAAACTCCTATGTTGAATCCCTTATCCCCATTGAGACTGTATTTGGAGATAGGGTCTCTATGGAAATAATTGCAGCAAATGAGGTCGTAAAGGTGGGGCCATGGCTAATAAGAATAAGAAATAGCAGAGCCTCCCCCCACCCATCTAAGCACAAAAGAAAAGCCATGTGAGGACATATAAAAAATGGTCATCTGCAGGCTAGGAAGGAAATCCTCACCATAAATTTAATTGGTTCAAAACTTGATTTTAGATCTTGAAGCCTACAGCATTGCAATAAAAGAATTTATGTGTTCAAGCCACTTAGTATGCAGTGCTACATATGGCAGCCCAGAATGCTCCTTCTGTGTACACAGCCAGACTATTTGGGGGTCCAAGCTATGTCCCTTGTAGAGAGAGAACATGGAGAAGGTCCAGAATCTGAGACACGATGTGAAAAGATGATTAAGCAAAGTATAATCAGCATCCAACTCCTATATGTCAGTCAGGATTTCAGCCCAAAACATGCAACCACATGAGTGACCCAGGCAGCAAAAAACAGAATAAATCCCACAAAGTGTGCCCAAAAGAAGCATATCAAATCTTAAATTATTATAGTTTTAAGCCACTAGGTTGTGTGATGCTTTGTTTCCACAGCAATAGTTAATTGAAAAAGGCAAGTAGCACTAAAAGAATTCTATGTTTGGAAACATGATAATTGTTCCGTAGTGTTTGAAAGTAAATTAAGAAAGATGCAATTTATTGAGTATACTGTTAAGGAGATGATTTGTAATGGGCTTTGCAATGGAATATTTGGTATAATAATGTGCTCTTTATTATTAACCAATGAAACTTCTGTCTGAATAGATACAGAATAGATCTATTCTGTCTGGATAGATCAGCTCGTTTACTATGTTAGAATACAATTATAAGCCAGATGTGCATAGCTTCTGCTTTCAAGAATGATGCTTGTAGAAAATTTGGTTTAAAAAAAAGGAAAGAAAGATGTGATTTCAAATGTGCTTAGCTTCTCCCATGTGAAAGAAAGAACATCACCCCAAGTTAATATAAATAAGTTAGAAAATATACATTATCATAAATTTATGTGACCCTGTGGAAACCTGAATACACAGGTCAACCAAGTCATAAGGCATCTTAGAGAAAGACATACCCTTCAGAGGGGAGGGAGATGAGAAAGCAGCATTCACCTAGAGCAACAGGAGGACAACTGAGGCCTCCATGCCAGCAGAAGGTATTCAGCCTTAAACTTTAACAAAGTTGCTAAAGGATAAATGTGGGGTTTTGTATGAGTAAATTCCTACACACACAGACAGGCAGGCTTTTCCCTGTGGAATTTCCCTGGCTCTCCAGAGAAGGTGCATACTATTTTCTTCACCTTATTATCTTATTTGAGCAATGAAGAGAGTCCTTAATAAGTGAGTAGCTTTTAAGTTCAGTTTCTAAATGTGTAAAGCTGAAGTTTGATACAGTGATGACATTATCTACATAATGTGTCTTTTTCCAATAAGGTTTAGTGTAATGAATCATAAGTAGAACATGAAAGCTTATAAAATAACTCATTATTTCTGATCATTAGAAGTATGGCTTTCTTTAAGTGGTTCATCATGTGGGTTTGAGAAGGACAACTGCAGCAATTTCAATGTAATCAGTTCTCCTAGATTGCTGTCCATGTGATACCTGAAACAGAACAGTGGCTTGCAAGAGCCAGATTGGCCATGTATGATGTCTGAGACAGAAATTTTATGCTCTGTTATTTGTGGATTCCTGAATATCTAATTGATGATCTGGGACATTCTTCTGTAGAAGAGTAGGTATTTCTAGCTGACTAAAGTAAATGTAGTCTTGCTTTAATATCCCATGAATGGCTTTAATGTTTTAACATGGAGTGTGATGCTCATTAGCAGAAAAAGTTTTAGAGTTTGACAAACTAGGCCTCTGTTCCCCAACTCATGAACTCAAGGATGAGGTATTTTATGTAAGAAACAAGTGACACCCTTTTGTTATTGGCACAAAATTGTTATCTGAGTTAATGATTACGACCTAAAGAAGAGAAAAAACATATAATTAAAAGAGAATTTTCAGATAGAAATGAAATGGTAATTACCAAGACCTATTATGCACTGGGTATTCTGCTACTTCATTTAACATATTTCAAAGAAAATACTTCAGTGATAATAAAATAACTGTATCACATATCCCCATTTTTCTTTATCTTTTAGCTATTGAAAAATACATTCTAAGGCACAATGTTATACTTAGATAAAAGGAATAATTTATGGTGTTCTGTGGCATAGTAGGGTGAATATGGTTAACAATAATGCATTGTATATCTCAAAATAGTTAGAAGACAGGATTTTTAGTGCATTCATCACAAAGAAATAATAGAAGTTTAAGGGATGGATGTGCTCATTACACCACGTTGGTTATATCTGAAACAAAACATCACATTGTACCTTATAAAACTGCACAAATATTATGCATCAATCAAAATAAATAATTTCATATATAAATAAATATATAAATATTTCTGAACACAAACCAAATATTTCATGACATGGCAATAGCTAAGTAATAAGATACATTCTATTATCAAAGTAAGAAAAATAACTTTGCTTTTATAAGTTTAGAAAATAATCTATAACAATGTAAAATGTTCCAATTTTACTTAATACTATTCTATTGTCATTTTTGAGTTTTGATTATAGATACCTGATGTACTATATGATCTAACCAAAACCCAGCACAAGCCTACCTATCATATTTTCATTGGAGTTGCTTGGATCTCCAGACTTAAGACACATACTCTACCAGTAAATCTTGAGTGAATATGTAAATAAATAATTTTATTAACCCATTGTAGAAAAACAAAAAGGAATGTGCATTAAAAAGATACTATATTCTTTCATGTAGTTGCTCATGAATTTCACTAATATACTTGCTACCCAAAATTCTAGGAAAATTTTTATTCATACTTTTAATTTGAAGTACATAACTTTAAAGTATAAAGTAAATATAGGCTTATTATTGTATAATTAATTAAATTTTCGAATTTTATCTTGGCATAACATTATGTTAAACTATTTGCTTAGATTTTCAAGTCTCATACCAAATTTATTTGTAAGGTATTCCTCAAATTTTTAAAGCAAATAGGTAGGTCACCATTGTTTTATTTACCTTGTGTTTGGAGGAAAGATTCCTTACATATGATTTTGACTAGAAATTATCCAAATGCTAGATGATAAATAAGCTGAAAATGTATTCATCACAGGAATTGTATCAAAAGGCTATCTTCATTTGTTTTGAATTTCCAGTTCAAATTCTCAAATTTGAGCTAAAAATTTAATATGAGCACCTGGTAAATAACTCTGCTACCTCAGATGATTATCAACTTAAGAAATAATATTACAAATTACCAAAAATGTTGATACTCAATCTCTCAAGGCATAAATTATATTGAAGTAATATATCAACCCTTTTAAGAAAACTGTAGTAACCAACTCACTAAGTAACTTTTCATCATCTAGAAAAAGTATAAATTCGAAATAGAATTTTAAAAAGCCTAGGTTTGGATCCTGGCTTAGTATTATGCTGTTTGTTCAGGATAGTTACTTAGCTTTGTAAACGTTTTTCCTCATCCATAATAAGAGGTCCTAAGGAGGAAATGAAATAAGACAAGGATGGTAGTTCACCTAGATCTTGCACTCTTGTAAATTTGATTTATTATTCTCTTGACTTGATATTATCAATAGCAAATGTATTTCTGTTCCTGTATGTTTTAGTCAGTTTTTTCTTTTTCCTTGCTGGGATCAAAACACCTAACAAGAATAGTTTTAGAGAAGGAAAAGCTGTCTCTGTCTCTGTCTTTCTGTCTCTCTCATCACTTCCTCATGCCTTGTCCTGAGCCGATTTTCCCTGCCACACTGCTCCCCCCATGATGATCTGTCTAACCTTGGGCCCTGAAGAATGGTTTCAGAGATCTATGGACTAGGATCTCTGAAATGAGGAGCCTCAAAATAAGCTTTTCGGTTTCAATATGTATACTCAAAGAACTACATAAAATTTTACTGTCATTTATTAAATTATTACATCATCAACAGAAACATGCAATATATATATTTTTTCTTTTAGAAATCCATTTAAATCCATCATGGTTAAAAACAGTAATCATTTAAGAACCATTACAGTAGTCAATACTCTATACATTCAAAGAAGCAAGGTCTTCATCTTAAGGAATTCATATGTAAAAACTGGAACATCAAAATAGCCCAAGTCTCCCTTTAAGCTTGTTTTATATACTAAGAATAGTTATTGATCAAAATATTAATCTTAAGAATACACTAATGAAAATACTTATATTGTATTCAGGTCCATGCTTGCTTTTAGAACAAAAACCCTGCTCAAAGCCACATCTATTTAGCAAATCTAAAAGACTTGATTAATTCAATTTGCTGTGATTTGTTGAACTAGTAACAAAGAGCAATGAACCTGGAATTTCTAAGAGATAATAGCTTATGTGAGATGTGTCTTTATAGATAAATTGGAATGATTTTGAATTCTAAAGCATATTCAAAGGCAGCTTAATTTGTGCTTCCTTATTAAAAGTTCCTCTTAAAGAAGATGGAAGTAAATCTGAAATAAAATACAGAAAAGAGGTAATGTTACATTTGCTTAGCAAACCAAATTTAGTCTGTAATCTTTGGTTAATAGCTTCAATATATTCTTCATTGTGTTTCACATGCCATGTGTCTACTTTTCAAAATATATCTGAGGAAGCCTATTGAACCATAATGTTTAGCAAATACTCTCATTCACACCTATAAAACAAAATTGTATCACTCATTCCTGCACCATAATAACATTACATCTTATTGTGAATCATATTATGAAGAGTTTTAGAAAGACTTTATGAATCTCTGAAGGAAAATTGAGGCATATATTCACATTCATATATTTTATCATATAAGATATGGAACCCTATAAAAGTCCTTGATACTTTAAAATATTAAAAAACAAAACTTCAAATATTGGAAGAATCATAAATATAAGTCCAATCTGAAAATGTAGAGAATGAAGATATTTCCCCAAACTATTATATTTTACAGAAACATTGCCTTTACCAAATAAAACAGAGGGAACAGTTGTCTAGTGACAGTTATGTTCACATGGTTCTAGTCAGCAGGAATGTTATATGTCCCTGATGCTCATGCAAATCATCAAAACATGTTTTCATTGAGAAGAGGGTGATTAGGGAGCTATTTTTATAAAATAAGTCATATCCTATGGGAAGGCAACATGAGTTCGAAAAATTTGTGATCTAGCTTATGATTTCTTTAAGTTATAGATGCACTGGGTTTATTCTGACACTTAATGAGCATAAATTCTGGAAGGTGCCCACCAAGAATGCTTTATTATTTTATATGGAACTCCATTATAAGACCTCAATGTACCTATTCACAGAACACAAAGGCCTAGGTATTTGTTGGTGTGATTTTTTTTTCTGCCAAATCTCTCATTAGCTATGTGTTGGCTTCATCCTCAGGCTGGTCATTAAGGTGACTTAAGCAAAACAAGGCTTATCAAATCTATAGGATGGAAAACTGTATTCTTCCAGAATTTGATATGATTAAGGTAATTACCCATCAAGTTTCCCTTCATATTTCATTGTTCAGGGTGGGATATGCCCATTGCTGAAATAATCTCTGACCAATAAATGGGACTGCTTTAAGGCCTTAAGTGAGAATGACTGGTATTTTAGTTTTCCCTCCAAGGAAAGGCTGGGAGAGGGAAGACTCTTTCTAAAAGAAAGAAAGAAGGAGAGGATGCTGATATGCAGATGCTTCTATTATATAATAAGATATGAAGACTAAACATTATTTACATTTATTGCTATAAAGCATCCTTAATATATCTAAGCATATAAATATACTTAGATATATATCCTTAAATATATCTTAGTATATGTAGCAATACTGTTCATTAAAGCCAAAGTCAATTACTAACTACCAACGATTTAGGATCTGAATATCTGTGATAAACTCATCACATGGGCCAAGGAGATAAGATAATATACAAGTTAAATGTAGATATATTCTATTTATAATCAAGGCAGTATGCATCTAGTCTGAACTTTTATAATAACAGAATACTTTGCTAATAAATGTAATGTGTCAACTCATTCTGCTAATTATTTTGAAATTAGGATATTAAAAATCATGCAAGGAGAACTGACAATGTATCACCTGAATAGTTATGCCAATTAATCAGTAGATGATTAAGCATTCTTGCAAGTATGTGTATCTATGCAGTATAATGATAAAGAATTTACAATATAAGGGCATGGGTGATTCCGTGAGCAATGATGTTGTGTGGTCACTAAAAACTGCACAAAAAATATATAGTGTGGTGTACTGATCCTTTCAGAGATGGACTTTTTTTTTCCTAGTGAGTACTTAGCTATGTGTTTTTCTCTTTTTGAGTTATGTTTCCATCCTCACTATCCATCTGCCTTGTTTGCTTTACTCTCTTATTCTATTCTTAACCCTCCTTTCCCTATGTATGAAGTTGTTTCTTAGATTTAGGTATGTAACCCTTACCAACAACACTAGTACCTAGAATAAAGTACAACTAAGACTCTCCCCTCTAGATCCACACCAATCTCTAAAATTGGCTTTCATCAGTTAAACCAAATGCCTGTATCTTTAGTAAGAAGGTAAGACAAGTTTACATGTGACAGTGAAGCCTGTTATCAAGAGGAAGGGAGGCTAAGCTAATAAAACCAATTGTTTATTATCTGATATTTAGTAACAAAAATGTTTAGTAACAGTTTAAGTGCAAATGGTGAAAGAACTGATCTTTTTCTGAATATTGAATTTTATATTGTCATGGAAATTGGAGTAACAGAAGAATCAGTGGCAGAAACTAGAAAATATCTGATTGTTCTTTTGTCATCCTAAGTCATTTAATGAAATGATTATAAAATGTTTATCAACAGGATTTGAGTGAATGAGTGAGGGTATAAATAAGTGTATAAAAATAAACTTGAACAAACCATTGAAACATTTGATCGTAGTATTTGCAGTATCTTAAGTCTCATATTGTCAACTTTAGAAAATGCAAGGAGTAAAATATCCTGTTCTTTATCTTCAAGTATTTGAACTTTATTGGGATATATATATATATATATATATATATATATATATATCCCAATAAATATGTGTGTGTGTGTATATATGTGTGTGTGTGTGTGTGTGTGTGTATATATATATATATATATATATATATATATATATATATATATATAAAATACATACACGCTATGTGTAGTTTATGTGTATGCTTTTACATATACAATTATGATAAAATGTTGAAGATTATACTTGCCATAATAAATACACAAGCAAAGTAGTCTAGAAGTAGAAGGGTAGAAGATGTTAAGTTCACATAGACTCTGAGTGAAGAGAAAGAATCAGGAGCAGCTTTTTAAATAAAATCACATTTAACTTGGGCTTTGATGATGAATAGGACATTCACTCAGTGTTTGTAAAGAGACAATATTCAAGAATAAAATATATTATACCTATAGACTTATTTGGTTTAAAGCAATCAACAATAATGGCATTCTTTTAGGTAACACTGAGTCCCTACAACATTAAATACATGGTTCTCAAACCAGGGTTACAGGAATGCATCAAACATTTCATTCTCATTTATTTTATGTTTCAGTAGAGAGAGTCAGCCAAATACACAGAGAAAGAAAAGGAAATATGTCAAAAACATACAAATATTATTATTATTCATTACCAATTATTCTGCAAAGTTTCGAACATAAGATTGAAATTCATATTTTCCTTCTCATGTGACAAATCAGTACCATAAACAACATTACATAAGAAAGCTGAATAATGTAATAGCATGTCATGATCATAACTGTGATACTGTAAGTCACAGAGCACATCAAACTGGCCAAAGAAATTTAACTTGACAATTCATTTTTCCTCTATAAATTAGGATATTAAAAATCATGCAAGGAGAATTGACAGAAATAGTTCATAGTTTGGAGATATTTTCTTCATACATTTTATTACACACATTATGGTTAATAAATACCATTTAGCATTTCAAATAAATGATATCATTAAACTAAATGCACTAAGAAATGCTCTGTAGTGAACTGATAATATGAATAATTATTTAAATAGCTTCACACATTTGGGGAAATTATATGCTATTCTTTAAAACTATATCTGTAGTTATACTTGTTCCATTATATCAACTAATATACAAATTAAATATAGATATATTCTATTTATAATCAAGGCAGTATGCATCTAGTCTGAACTTTTACAATAACAGAATACTGATAAATGCAATGTGTCAACTCATTCTGCTAATTATTTTACAATTTAAAATAAATATTTTAAAATTAAATCTCAAGATAGTTAGTGATTTTCAAAGTTGCCTTTTCCTCAATATTATTGTTCTGAGTTTGTTCAAATAAATTCAGAGCAAGATTTATCAGAAACTAGCTAGGCTCCCTGAGCAATGCTCCACAGTGGTTTTGAGAAAACTCTTTTGGTGTTAATTGGCAGTCTGTTTCTCACAGGGCAACTGTGGTTAATTGATGTCCCTGGAGCTGAAAGAAGGGGAGAAATGAGAGAGAAATGGTCCACTTCCCCACTCTAATTCCTTAATTCTACAAAATTGCTGAAACAAATAAACAATATATAAAATTTTTAAACTTTATTGCCCTTTATTCCTACTTGATTTTATATTCAATTAGTAATGTGGATTCTGCTCATGGAGCTTTATGCCCAATGAAAACGGCTTCTGAATATATATATATATATATATATATATATATATATATATATATATATATATATATATATATATATTTTCTTTCTTTCTTTCTTTTAGAAAGAGGATACTGACATCCTGCTGTAATAGCCTGGAATAATTACCATACTATTCTGAAGGAGAGAATTTTTTATATTAGGAAACCCAATATGTGCTTCTTCATTGTCAATGTTACAGCTATTTTTTAAATAGGAACACTGTTTTAGTCTAAATTTCCATATACACTTAAATTATCTAACATACTTATCTCTTGATTCACAAGATGAGTTTGATCTTAGTAAGTTAACTATCTCAGTTCTCTCCATCTTGAGCTAAATAGTTACTGCAAAAATTATGGCCTACAGAAAATATTTGCTTATTCATATTTTAGTTAATATTTGAGCACCACTTCTGGAAATACTGCTCTTGGTATAATAAGATAATTTTATTTTCTCTAAGGGAGAAAAAAAATTAGGCCAAATATAATAACATTAATTGAATACAGGAGATTGGATTTATTTTTCAGACCTAGCTCTTCATCCTGTCAAGAGTTTGGGATAGGTAGATTACCTCAGTGAGTAATTTGCCCCTTATCTTCTAGTTAAGATATCAGGAAATGGAAAACTGATAGTGGGGTGTTATTCTTTTAACTCCTTCTCTGTAGTGTCCTTGATGGTATCATGGCTACATCACCCAAAGCTTCCTCTTGGCTCACTCTTCTTTCTGGTCTGGAGAGTGATCCTTTGTTCACTCCTTCAACCATAAAAAGGCCAAATAACATCATAGCCATGTAGGGGGCACTCTGAGTTTCACCTCCCCTTTATTTAGTGATGGTTTTATTGAATGTTTTCCAAAAGAGTGTACACCATCTTTTATCCAAGACAATGAGTAATCCAAAGAACATTTTTTTTCTGCAATTGCTGTTCTTTTTCTTTTGACTAACTATAGTGATTTCATAAAATATCTGTTAATACTGATTAGAATATGACTTGTTGCACAGTAATGTAAGCATTTGCCTTCCATTTTAATAGATTATTAGTATTTTGACTGCAAAGAGCTTATCCAATTTATTCTGCCCTCTATAGAACGCCTAACAGGGACTTACATTGTGAGAACTCAAGTCATACTTCCTAAAGGGTGAATTATTTATAAGCACATTAATTATAGGTGAATTTATTTGCCATTTCTTCTTTTCAAGCAGAGGAAAGAGAATTCTCTTTAATATTTATGTTTATTTTTGTTTCTGTAGTAGGTTTTACTGAGTGAACAAGCAATTCATTGTTAAAATAATTTATCACTTTCTTGTTTGATTAATATGTCATTGCAAGATCTGTCAGTGAAAGCAATAGAGTATAGTGTGTTTTTTGTACTTCTTTTACAAATTTTTAATCAAAAGTAAATTGAAACTTGAAAGATTATATATAAAATGAGAGTAGCAATATTTATGAAGAACGACATGCATATATACAGATTATTTAAATACATACACAAATTTATGTCTACACATACTTTTCTTTATATTTACAAGAAGGTCTTTGCATAATATTTGGCAAATGTTAAGAACTCGAAAGAACATTTATTCTGTGAGCCTTCCTTTAGTCCAATTATTTGTCATTACTCTTGTTAGTCACACTGGATGCACTTGACATCTTGAATTAAAAAAATTTTCCAAATACTGCCTGGGCTCTCTCTCATCCAGCCAGGAGGTCCACAGAAAAGGGTAGACAAGAGTGTGGCTGATCACTGAGTCACTAATCAAGACCTCTGGAGACCAAGCAGGAAGCAGGTCTAATTATATTGCGCAGTTACCATGTATATATACTCAGGCAGTAGCTAAACAGATTGCAAGTAGCCACCAGTGCAACTGCTGGCTAACTCTCCCTGCAGCAACCAATCCAGGAGTGGGCCATGGAGCAAGCACAGGGACTGCAACACATGGCCTCATGCCCAGGGCTGTGCCTATGGAGTAAGCGGTTTGCCACTCACACGCCTAGAAGGGGGGAGTGGTTTGCCACTCTGATGCCCTTAACATATGCTGTGTATGCAGTACTCCAAGCACTTGTTCCCACAAAATACTATGTCTACTTCATTTTATTAAGTTTATACTACAGCTTGTAACTGTGATTAAAAGTCCATGAATGTTCCAAAATTATATTTAAAACTTATTTCTGTTTGGATTTCAAGAAATCCAAATATGTAATGAGGTATGATTAAGTAGTTTTTTTTTTTTTGTTTATTTTATACATGCATTTTTATTTCTTTATTGTCTGGTGTGCTTGTACATAACAATAGATTACTTATAATATCAAATAAGTTACTACACAAATACAGACTAATGTCATCTATCCTCTTAAGATGTATAGCTCTTTTTCAACGATTTTTTCATCATTTTATTTCTCACATTATTTTATACTTTTTCTAATTTACTTCCAGTTCACCAACTTGTATGTTAATGACCACCATATCACTTTTTCAGCCTTCTCAGCTGTAAACTCCAAACATGCTATCAATATAGCCTGAAAAAAAATTGTAATGGTTAATTTTATGTCTCATTTAAATAAGGTAAGAGACACCCAGAGAGCTGGTAAATAATTATTTTAAGGTATATGTCTTTGCAGATGAGTCCAGAAGAAATAAGTATTTTAATCAATAGACTGACCTACTAGAATCTTTTAAGTAAAGACATGGGAACCTCTGAACATTCTAAAATACATAAGATAGGTCCATTAGAAAGATTTATCTGGACCAAAATATCAATAGTGCCAAAGTTGAGAAAGTTGACTAAAATCTTGTGCATAGCACAATCTAACATAATTGACATTATTAACATACCTATAGAATTATATTGAAAATTTCTACTGGTTTTTCTTTATACCATAAACTTGAAAATTCTAGTAATAACATCTCCAAAGAAGTTCCTTTCCTAGTAGAAATGTAGACACCAGTTATTCCAGAGTTATTACAGTTTAGTAACCACTGCCCTTCCCCATTCAGTTAGAATTTGATTCTCACATTGATTATTAACAAAACACATTCATTGTTGGACAAATTAATTTTTAAAGGCTATAGTTTTATTATGGAGTCAAAATATTGAGATCCTTATAGTTTTGTTGATTATAAAGTATAGTAATTTAGTAAATGATAATAGTGTCTCAAGTGTTATCAATCAATTCATACTGTGTTAATTTATAATTTACCTAATATATCCAATTAAGTAATAAAATTGAATCATTCATCATACAACAATTCTTAATTTTGTTTGGTCAAGTATGGAACTAGAAAACCAAAGAAATTAATATTAAATGGCATTGTATAGCACAATATTTTTTTTTAAAGTTTTCATACAAAATTTTCTCCATTCTTCTTTATTTTGTTTAGTGCCTTAGGAGGATGATCTGTGAGTCTGCTATATTAAAAGACTCACTTGCCCTCTGGTTTCCAATTGAGTTTAGGCAATGAGGAACCAAAGCAATTGAGAAAAGGAAGTGAGAATAAGCCTTCTATTATTTCCCACTGGCTTCCTTCCAGCTGCCTCACCTCCTGCTGACAATGTTCCTCAAATGAAGGTCATGGATCCTTCAAAGTTTGCCTGTCTCCAAAGCTCTTTTCTTTTGGGCTCAGTTAACTCTTCCCTCAACTCCACCTTCCTGGCTTGAGGTTAGTAGTGACTCTCCTACTATTACCACTGGCTTTTTAGCATTTTCAAACCATACCCTTTAAAATAATGTTTTAAAAAATACCTTTTCCAAGTTATCCTTATTTAACGATCTATGTTTCTGGTTGGAACTCTAAGGATAGAATGGAGGTACAACAAAATAGAAAAAACTTAGATCCCACTAAATACCTCACCACAAATTGTTGACTAAATACAGATTTAGTCTCTGTAAGGCAAAAACTGTATTTTGGTATCCAGTGTGGTTTTCAGCTTACTCAATCTCATGGACAAAGTCATTCTCACTGTTTTTGTCTCAAGGTCAACTTCTGAGAAAACAAAACCAAAGGAATGACATCTATTCTGAGTTTTTTCCATTTACTTCAATTCTCTAGTTTTCTCTTCTTCTTCCAAAGCCATATTATATCAATTATTATGATTAAAAATAAGCCATGATATGTAATGGAGGAAGATCAGCTAACTCTTTTATCATTCAAGATTTTATTGCATCTTCCTGGCCCATGCACTTCCATTTAAATTTTCTAATCATTGTGTTTACTTATAATAAAGAGTAGCTAATGGCATAGTATTATATCTATGAATTAATTTTGGATAATTTATGACACAATCTTAAATTTATCAAAATTTACTTTTGAATTTTGACTTTTTTGATTTATTGAGGATATGCAATAACCTTTCATTTATTTAATTTAGGTAGACAATATATCGTAGTTTATTTGTTATAGAGTTCTTATACATTTTATTATATTTTTATTAGGTTTTAATATGTTATTTGACACTATTTTTAATTTTATTTTTGTCTGCTAATTTTATAGAGAAATACAATGCTTTTTTCAAATTGGATTCATGAAATACGTCATTTTTTTTCTTTTTTGTTTACATTTTCAAGGACACTTTATTCCACTCTTTTTTACATGAACATTCTTTTAATCATACATAATTTCCGATAAACATATTCATTTTCTAAGCAAAACCCAAACTCATTGTGTAATACTAAACCTAATAGTAGCTGAATACTTATAGCTATTTTGAATTTTGAATGCCCGCATGTACACCAATATCAGATTCCATGTATATTTAAAACATAATTTCAATTTTCCCTTTTATATTTTCATGAAACATACTATGTATTCTTCCTAGGATATATTCATGCACCATCTATATAAAAATTGTTATATATAGACATTTCCCTGTTGAAAAAACACTAATGTATAGGTTTTCAAATATTTTCACAGGTATGGTGGTAAAAATACTCATGTTATCTGACATGCATATCCATTTCATAAAAGTAAACTTACTGACACAAAATTCAAAACTAATCCTGAACTTATGTTTATACCAAAACTGAATTTTAAATAAAATCCTGTATTCCTATGAAAATGCATGTGTATGTTGAGTAAACCATTCAATATTCAATGGTATTGGTGCCCTTATATTTTGTGTCTTCTTAAAATTTTATTTATTTTTTAATTATTTAAATATTTAATTGAACCAAACAGAACTTAATCAACTGGGAAAGCATACTGATATAAAATGGGCAAGTTTCTTAAATTTGAATTGAATCAATTTACATGCATATTTAATCACCTACAGTACTAGATACTAAATAAATATATTTATACTATTTTAATAGCTGATAATTGCTATTAAAGCAAGGCATTCATGATTATTCATCATTTTAATTGTTTTTATTTTTTTATTTATATTCAGTAGTCTCACATGATATTGCAAAGGAAAAGAGCAACGGAATAACTCAAAAAGGTTCACTTGTAAAACACACACATGCCTACATGATTTTTTTTTATGTGCCAGCACCATAATAATTATGTCTTCATTTTCTCCTGGTACTATAAACACTTCAGAGGCAAACTTGTTTCTATTGTTGTGTCCCAGGATCTATACTGGCCTTCTCTGCATGCACACATACACTTCTTCAGGGCACGGGCATTTTGGATTACTTCTTATTATCTCTTCCATTTATATTCGGATGTGTACTGAATGTAGGCTGGGCCTTTCACAGATATAGTCCATCCACTCAGTTTTATCTGTGTGGGCTAATCTCATAACTTCATTTATACATTTATCCTTTCCTTCAACAAATATTTACGGGGTGCCTACTTTGTGTCAGATATTTTTCTGGAAACTGGGCTACAGGAATGAACAAAAATCAGTCTGCTTTAGGGAGCATAATTCTAGTGAACAATGATAACAAACTAATTCTCAAAATCTCATTGAATTATTAAAACTGACTCAACATAATTCAGGCATTTTGAGGCTTTCAGCCAATGCCAATCTAACTGTAATTAGAGTTCTAATTCTCTGGGTTGATTCATCCTATGGCTGTCTATAGTTGGACAGTTAGGCATTGTGTTATTCCATACATTTTTATGAAAGACTTGAGCTATTGTACTACTTAAATAACTGGTTTCTATATTTGTTTTCTCTAATAAACTGTGAAATGAGCTGGTTCATTGTTCATTTTTCACATATTCAAACATAAAATGAGAATGTATTCTTATGACAGCATTTGTTCATTTTTCTATATGGGAGAATGAACTGTTTCATTACTTATCATTAGCAGCCTATTTATATAATGGTATGCTGAAAAAATAATGTCATAGCCAATTGGACTTGTAGCAGAATTTTGGGTTTAGAGAGTGCAATTAATCAAATTTGTAATGACACCATGGTAATAATTCTGCTTGATGAAATGTACCAAAGAATCTTTAAAGGGTCAGAGGTGTGGTTTTGTATCCCTCTGAAAACGATGTGTCTATTTAGCAAAATGAAGCTGAATTTCCAATTACTTAGTTGGAATAAAAGTTAACTCTTAAAGACAAACTATTCATCAAAAACTTACAATGTTATCTATAAAGCAGGCAAAAAATTCTTTGAAATATTAGCAGTAATCAAACAAATCTTCTGAACTGTAACTTGAGATAATTTCTGAAGTTTAACAAAATACCATTTTAGAAATTATCCTTTATGTTCTTGTATTTTCTCTAAATTGTAAATACTTTACCTGTACTTTTACAATTATGAATTATGTGTCAGACTTGAATATTATCCATTTGGGTTGATATTTTTCTCTGAGGGAGACATTAAAGAAAATTAGATGCTTTGATTATCTAGTGCTATTTATAGTATTCTAAACACATCATCATCTTCTTTAAGGCCACTGTGCTTTAAAAATAGCTGAACTCTCCATCTGGGAAGTTTTATTAAAGTCTTTTCTTTTGCTTTACATAAAACAATTGAATAAGCTCTACTGGACCTACTGGTATAATATCTAGTGTCATGACTGCAGTACTTACCTCTCCTTTGTCTCAGAAAATGAGAAGATCCTTTTCCCTTGCATTAGAAAACATGACTTTATTGGGTAATGGGATTGTTCAATGAATCAGTAAGACTGCAGTTTGGAGTCTGTATAGTAAATGAGAAAGATGAGAGGCTTTCAAGTCTTAGGTATGATGATAGAAAAAATAAATCTTAGAATTTACTCTATAAAAACTAGACACCATTATTGATAAGATTAAAAGGGCAGCAGCAATTATGAATATTTTACAGTTTTATTGAAATATATCTGGCCTTGAGTGAATTGCACAAATTTCAAGAGAAGAATTTAATGAATTTTGACATAATTATACACATTAATTGAAGCCATTACCCCAATCAAGGTAATGAACATATTATTTACTCAAAAAGGTTCTATTTTATTTATGTGTAATTCCTCTTCTACCTGTTCTGTCATTATATAATAGTATGACCTTTGTACAGTTTTATAAGGAGATGCACCTAGTACATACACTCTCTTGTCTGGAATTTTTTCACTTAGTATAATTATTTTGGTATTCATTCAAGGTGTTATATCTATGAATACTTCATCATTTCTTATTGCTGAGTAAAATTCCACTCTATAGAAGTACTATAATGTGGTAATCCATTCACCTATGCATAGAAATTTGAATTATATCCAGTTTGGGGAAAATTCTTTCAAGAGCAACAATATATAAGTCTTTGTGTAGAAATTGTCTTTCATCAAAATAGCTGCAACATGTCTAAGATTACATGCAATCAAAATTATCTACATGTACACACAGAGACAGTAACATTATGGATTTTTGCATAACTAAAAGAAGTATAAAAAATTCACAATAGATATGGGAGATGAATACACTCTTCTTATTACAAGATAAGATAAGAAATAGCCAGTCAATAAGATATTGAAGGTTTTATAAGCTAACTAGAGTAATCTAATATCTGGAGGAAAATATTATAATAAATAAGTTGATTTATGTGAAACACTGTACCAAAGGCCCTCTCAAACTGAGATAGCTAGTAGTACACCTGATGACATGCATAAAAATTTTTTTCTAAAAGGGAATTGAAATGAAGGAGACTGGTCTGGAAGCAGAAGCAAGGAAGTGGTGGCAGAGAGAACATCTGCCCTACAACACTCATTCTGTCCCACTGTTAAGGACAGTGTGAGAGGAACCAGCCACCCAAAGAAAGCCACAGGGAAAGATGCCTTCAGGAAAGAGTCTCTGTGCCTTAGGCCAAGGAGACAGGACAGTGACAATGAATTTGAGAATGAAGGGGTGTGCTGATAGGGGCCATTGATATACAGTGGACACAGTGGAAGAAGTTGAGTTGTTCCTTATGGACTAAGAAAAGACCTGATGGGTCTGATCCTAACAAAGAGAAAAAGTTCTGTGAATACTTTATTTATACCAAAACATATCAGAGGAATTTATTGTGAGGAAGAGCTCTTCAAGGTAAACAAGAAGTGTGGGGAAGTTGGCCTGACTCATCACTCCCACAGTGTTTCTTCCTCCTCCAGGCAGTTGGCCCTTCAAGGCTGGTTGGGTGCACTGGTATCTCTTTCCACCTCTGGGCAGTTGTGTTTGAATCTAGGGCTGTCTGAACCAACAAATTCTGGGGTATCACAGAATTCTCTTTGAGCGGGTCATTGCCAAGTCAACAGAGCAATCTCAAATCAGTGAGGCAGCATGAGAGTTCTCCAAGAGGCACACCTCAGCTTAGAGATGGCTCAGACAAGCTCACCATTCATTCATGGCTCCCACTGGTTCATGGTGGAGAAAAGATGATAAACTCTCAGTGGTTGATGAAAGGATGACAAAGCCTCCAATAAGAGTGGAGGTTTTGTCAGGAATACGTATAACTCCTAAGCCTTGTCTTAATGTGTTGCTCTTATTTATTTCTTACCACTGGTAAAGCAACTTCTCTATTTTGTAATGCTGTCTCCATGATCCACCACCTCACAACCTTCATTGTTCTTTGTTCATTTTTCACTAGACTGTATGTGCTTTATAGAGGGAATACTTTCAAAACAGAAAATTATATGATCAGTAAATGGTGCATGTGTGTGACTTGTTCATAAGTCATTTATTTGTTTTCAGGTTGAACAAAGCATCAGCTCTTTAACAGAATAGATCCTTAATGATCTGGGATCTGCAGAGTATTCCAGTCCCATCCATTCACTCAAAAAATTTAACCACATTGAATACTTCTGTGTTTCTTTAACCTCCCATTCTTGACAATATGCAGCACTATCACTCTAGTACTTCCCTTATATTTCCATCTTTGCCTCTGTAATGACTTTTAAATTGCAAAGATTCAGCTCATCTTGCTTTTACAAAGTCTTCCCCTAGATCCCTTCCCAGAAATGGTTCAGCTTCTGAGACCCAAAGGTAGTCATAGCAACGTGGCTTTGTGGTTACAATAAATTGTAATACATGCTAGAATCAACCCCTATACACTCTTCCATCTCCCATCAGGAGACTCTCAGGTTTGGATATTATTGATAAGAAAGGAAATCCAACATTTCGAAGATGGAAAATACAGATGCTGAGGATACGTTCTTAAAATTTATATGAAGTGTTTTCCCAGGAACAACTGTGGTTATTCTTAAAATATTCCATGTTTTATAAATATATTAGAATTAAGAATATGATTTAGGAGAACAATTCTGTAAGCAGACTATAAAGCAAACAATTTTGTAAGCAGAGGCTAAATAGAACTATTATTGCTTGTGACTACAAATATGAGTGGCAACAAGATCACAGTTAGAAAAATTAAATGTGATGTCCAGTCAAATCTAGGTGCAGGTAACATTCACATTAGCCTATATCATAAATGCTGTTTGTAAATATAAAAAAGAAAAAAAGCAGAAACAGGTGCAGAGCATCGCATAATTAGTTAAACAGTCATTAAGAGGAGATTTCTATGCAGTCTAGAAGATGTTTATGTGCAAATTAAACCTGCAGTTATATAGAAGAAAAATATTAAGTGGGACTGTGGGCCTAACCATGACTCTGTGAAAGTTTTAACCCTCTATATCTTAGAATATGACTATATTTGGAAATAGGGTCTTGAAAGAGGAAATAAGGTAAAATAAGGTCATATAGGGTGGCCCTAAATTGATATGGTCGGTGATAAGGAGATTAAAACAGAGCAAAGACCACATAAAGACAGCAGAGGGTGATGGCCAACTAAAGCCAAGGGAGGATGCTTAGAAGAAACCAACCCTGCCAAGATCTTGATCTTGATACATGTTCCAGTCTTCAGGACTGTGAGGAAGCAAACTTGTGTTTTAAAACTTCTGGTCAGTGGCACTTTGTTTTGGAAGTCCTAGAAAACTAACTGAAACTATAATGTATGTGACTAGCTTTTCTAGAAAAGAGCATCTTGGAAAAGATTCCTGGTAGTAATATTTGCTGTTGGTTGGGCTAGTGTGTTTACACTTATGGTTGATGAGCTAAATGGATTAAGAATCCTGGTTACAGTTCCTGTTCTAACTGGCAGAAACTATCCCTTTAGTGGACTTCTTCAGCTAGAGTTAGGTGATTCTGGCAACCTGATGAATTGATTGCTTTCTTTTCCTCTGGCTGCTAATAAAGATCTTTGAGCCTACTCAAAGAAGGAAGAGTGGTGAAGTAGTAGTTTATTAGTAATCTTGCTTATGGCAGTCTTGCTGATGGTTTTAGTCTAAATGTTAATATGAATGGCTACATATAATGATGGATTAATTTAATTGTGTGTGTTTTGTTTTTTATGATTGATGGATTCAATGCTGTGGTGAATGCCAGAAAGACAAATCACTAGTTTAAAAAAAAAATGGATATGTCTGGAGTGTTATGGTTCAGTTGTGAGGTGTCCCCCAAAAGCTCATGAGTGAGACAATGCAAGAAGGTTCTGAGGAAAAATTATTAATCCTCTGATAAGGATTAACTGAGTAGTAACAGAAATGACAGGGTGTGGCTCGAGGAGATGAAAATTGGGGTGTGGCTTTGGGGTATATATGTTTGTATCTGGGAAGTGGAGTCTCTCTCTCTCTGCCTCCTGGTCACTGTGATGTGAGCTTCTTTCCTCCACCACCCTCTTCAGCCATGAAGTTCTGCCTCACCTCCAGCCCTGAGGAATAAGACCTATGAAACCATTAGCCCTCAAATAAACTTTTCCAACTTTACAGCTGTTCTGGTCAGATCCTTTAGTCACAGCAATGTAAAAGCTGACTAAACCAGGGATCAATTGTGAATGCATGAGGATAAACTGTGGAACCAACCTAGATACCCTTCAATAGATGAATGGGAAAAAAATGTGGCATATATACACAATGGAATATTACTCAGCAATGAAAGAGAATAAAATCATGGCATTTGCAGGTGAATGGATGGAGTTAGAGAAGATAATGCTAAGTGAAGTTAGCCAAATGAAGTTACCCAAAACATAAATGCTTAATATTTTCTCTGATATAAGGAGGTTGATTCGTAGTGGGGTAGAGAGGGGAGTGTGGGAGGAATAGACGAACTCTAGACAGGGCAGAGGAGTGGGAGGGGAAGCGAGGGGGTATGAGGTTAGAAATGATGGTGGAATGTAATGAACATTAATATCCAAAGTACATGTATAAATACAAGAATTGGTGTGAATATACTTTGTATACAACCAGAGATATGAAAATTGTGCTCTATTTGTGTAATAAGAATTGTAATGCATTCTGCTGTCATATATAAATAAAATAATAATAATAAAAAAGAAAAGGTCTGTCATTTTCATATGCAGATACCAAAATGCAACTGTATATGAAGATAGGCTGTGAAGTTAGATTACTGTATTTGGAAGTGCCATTTAACATAGGGTAACATTTAAGAGAAAATATTTCATTATTGGTTATAAAATTTAGTTTATGCCACTTATTCCAAAATAAAAATGAATGTTATAATGAGAAGAGTTAAAATTAACTTAGCAGGGTTGAGAATGAGAATCTTTTAATTAATTTCATAAAGGATCTGTACTTAACATTGTTAATTGGTCTAGTTAACTGATGGCATGTTTATAGTAATTTCAGAATCATTTGTGTGGGTAAGTTTAGCACATATTGAAGATTTCAATTAAAGAGCATCTTCAAGAAGCTGCAGTTTAGAAATAAGAAAATAATGAAGGATGGCTACTAGATGTTGAAACTCTGGAGAGATTATTTTTGTGAGCTGATTGACTCAGAGGTACCGTTAAAGTGAACCCTAAGCTTGCATTCTTATTTTAATGAAAATGAAAAAAAGTGTTTAAGGAAATTAAAAGTAAAACTCAATGATTATACTTAAAAATATAGCTTGTAATTTTAGAAGTTAATTACAAATCCAGGTAATCCATGTTTGTTTGTTTGTTTTTTACAAAAACAAACTTCAAACTATTTTTTTTTAATATTTAACAGAATAGCTTTGTGTCTCCTTTGGCTATGGGTATTGAGATATGAAGTTGTGAGGAAACAACCATGCCTCAAGCAGAAAATTTTTTATAAATGACAGTATCAAAGAAGATACAAATTAGGATATCCCAATTTAAATATATTACAACAACTTAAAATCATGTATGTGCATATTTTAATAGATGATGCAATAATTTAATAGTATGGTTTTAAATATTTCTAAGATGATGAATACACTTTCCATTTGATTAAATTGCAAATTGAAAGCAAAGCATATGTGTATATAACATCTGTATAATACTACTTGTAATACATATGGAATTATATAATCTTCCTTAGTAGGTTTACATATTTTATTTAATACCGACAAAATCTTAAATATTAGTTTTACTATTAACATCCATTTTAGAGAGATAATAACTGAGTCAAAGAGTGGTTGTTTTAGTCTGTTTTGTGTTGCTATATCAGAATACCAGAGAATGTGTAATTTATAATCAACAGAATTTATTGACTCATAGTTCTGGAGGCCAGGAAGTCCAATACCAAGTTGTCAGCATCTGGAGAGGGCCCTCTTGCTGTTTCATCTCATGGCAGAAGGTGAGAGGGTGAGAGAGTACAATTGGGGGCCAGATGCACTTTTTTATGATAGTATCAATCCCACCTGAGAAAGAAGTATAACCCTCATGGAATAATTACTTCTTAAAGTCCCAACTCTTGGCACTGCTAACAATGACAATTAAATTTCAACATAAATTTTGGAGGAGACAAACATTCAAACCATAGCAGAGATTAATTAGAGAGATTAATTAATGCCTCCAAGGATGTGCATTTATATAGTCAGTAAGTAGCAGAGTGAGAAATTAAACACAGGTACGCTGGTCCCTGCTGTCATTTCATTGAGGAAAAAGAAAGTTCATATAATAAAATTCATAAAACAAATTTAACATATAATTATTCAGTATATTAAATGTACATTTTTCACATGATGGAATTTTAACATATAATTTCCACATTTCAATATTTTAAAAATAATACAATCACATATTTGTATATATGTATATATATGCTATATCTGCTGTACTTTTGAAAAATGTTCTACATTAGAACATATACCCACACACATTTCTCTCATAATTCACTTTCTTTTTTATCTATGCATTTTTCTGACTGTAAATATAAACAGGAAAACTTTCATTTTTAAATAAATAGTATTTCTATACTTCTAACCCCAGAAAAATTTCAAATGCAGAGAAGAAAAAGAGATTAAGTAGATTTTTTAGTAGTTTAATGACTCCATTGTTATTATACTCATAACTATGTTGTTATTATAAGTATGTTCCAGGGTTTTTCTGTGCATTTGCATCCGAATGAACACCATATCACATATTACCACAAAGTTGAATCCTTGTGTTTGTCCCTAAATGGCACTCTGTCTTCAAAAATGTGAGCCTTATCTGCATTTCTCCTTTCATAGAATTTTACTGAATCTATATTTTTATAATATGTTTTATTAGACTATTTTTAGCTTATGCTGTCATTTATCTGAGACTCTCAGATTCTACTTTGGACTTGATTTATTGACTGTTAAAGCTCAATATGGACTGCTTCATTGCCTGCATCACCTGACTCATGCTTGTTAAACCTCCACCAATACAATATTTGGAGCCATCCTATAGATTTTTCAAAGCTCCTAATGCAGCATTATTTGGGGCAGCCGTTACATGACTGATTGAGTTCCAGATGACAGGTATATCTCCATTGTTGATTGAAATATTGCACATTGAATGGTTGAGTTTATGACATTCTTTGCTAATTTGACGATTATAAAGGGAAAATGTGGGCTCTGGTTTTATTACCATGGTCATACTACACACATTTTTATCAAGTAGGGGCATATGAATGTGAAAATGAACCTGATTTAAAATAATAAATTAAGTGAAATTAACCATGAAATATAAACTTTATGGAAATTTAAAACCCTTTAAAATGATTATAGTACTTAATTTAAGGCTCATTGAATATTGTTTTCTTCTGTGTGCAAATTAATTTTATTGGCCATAGCAACAACATGTTGTTTGATTTCTAGTCTCCTCAAATTTATGGTTTTCTAGGCATTTGGTATGGTCAATTTACTAACTTTTATAGTTTTAATTAGATAATTATAGCAAGTCAATAAAGAAATAATATCAACATAGCACCTTTGCAAGCAAAATTTCAAAACAAGTAAATTTTATTATTCTTGGAAAAATTTTATTAAATGCTCATCAAAAATCTTCCAACCCCCACCTCAATGTTTTGTGACTTGCACAAGCAGATTTTAATGAAGAGTCTAATGTTTTTCTAGTTTATTGCATAAATCATGACAATAGATAAATTGAGGACAAAACTAGTTTTATTTCATTATTAACTGTCTTGTAGCTTCATTTGGTTAATTGCCTTAGTACTATGGCTAACCTCAACATAATTATATGTATGTGTTTTTTCTTTAAAGAATAGTATGAAAGTACAAACAAAAATGATAAATGATGAGTTTAATTCTCCCTATATAAGTAAGGAGAGACACACCCCACACACTTTTTACATTTTAATGCATTATCTTTAGGAAACTTGTAATTTTCATTCTTTTTCGTCTCTTTGAAATTAATGTGTTTTGAAAGCTAATCAAACCTCTAGCCAGCTTTAAGACCCAGGAATACTTTCCTTCAGGACCTGCGAAATCTCTGTGGAATACAATCATGATGAAGATGGTGTCTCTATCACCCCATTTTTGCAGAAGGGCTGGGGCCTGACTTCAGCAGATGTTTCTAAGTTATAAAACTACCTTTTGTCATAAAGATATGAGGAGCTTATTTTTTCCTTTGTATGAAACCAATTAACTAACACAGACGGCCATTTTAATCTCCAAATAAATTTAAGGTAAACTGTTGAAACAAATGAGCCCTCAAGTCCTCTAACTTTGTACTGGTTTTTACATAAATGAAATATATAAAAGTATCTGACCAAACCTACTCCTTTTCATGTGGCCCATGTGGCATGGTGTTCCTCCTTATCTCAGTAAATATGAGTAATAAATTGTTTCAGTTGCAAAAAATAATTACATAATGGTTTGTATCTGCTTGGCTACTTAAGAGTGAGATTTCTTTGTACCTTTACAATCTTTTAAAAATTACCTGGGATGCACCTCACAATCTGGTTTAATGCTTAATTTAATTATAAAAAAAGGTATCATTCTTTCCCACTTTTGTGAAGATTTGGGATAAAGAGACTGTTTTTAGTTCTATTTCTGTAGCAGATAGAACTACTACATAATATTTGCAATTGGTGAGGATGTGGGGAAAGGCCCACTCATACATTGCTGGTGGGACTGCAAATTGGTGCAACCAATCTGGAAAATATTATAGAAATTCCTTGAAAAACTTGTAATGGAACCACCATTTGACCCAGCTATCCCACTCTTCAGTCTATACTCAAAGGACTTAAAATCAGCTTACTATAGTAACACAGCTACATCCATGTTTATAGCAGCTGAATTCACAAAAGATAAACTGTAGAACCAACCTAGATGTCCTTCAATAGATGAATGGATAAAGGAACTGTGGTATATGTACACAATGCAATATTACTCAGCATTAAAAGAGAATAAAATTGTGGTATTTTCAGGTAAATGGATGAAGCTGGAGAATATCATGCTAAGCAAAGTAAGCCAATCCCCCAAAATCAAAGGCCAGATGTTCTCTCTTATGAGTAGATGCTGATCCATAATAAGGGGGACATGGGAAAAATGAAGGAGATTTGATGGGGCAAAGGAGAGGGAGAAGTGGGTAGAGGTATGGGGTCAGGAAAGTTGGTGGAATGAGATGACATCATTACCCTAGGGGTGTGTGTGTGTGTGTGTGTGTGTATATATATATATATATATATATATATATATATATATATATATATATATATATATATATATGACTGTATCGTGTAAAACCAGAGAAATGAAAAATTGTGCTGCAATTGTGTACAATGAGTTAAAATGCATTCTACTGTCATATATACCTAATTAAAATAAATTAATTAACTAAAAATATAAATTAATGGGAGCTTAATTAACAAACAAGCTGTAAATCAACCAATGAAATAAAATGACAATGAATTTTTAAATAGTTATTCTATGTTACACAATACATATGAACTACATATTTTATATTTTTAATTACAGGGATCTCAAATAATCATAAATTGCAGAAATATACCTTTTTTAAATAGGTAAGCATGACTTGTGTTTTTTTTATTTAATTAATTCTTCTGAATCTGGCTTTACTTTTAGGTTTTATGCATTTTTCCAAAAATACTAAGTTGCATTGATTTCAGAAATCAGTAAACCTTGAGTTCATAATTTGGGTGTCTTTCAATTTTGATTTGTTTGTTTTATAATACAAAGCTTACATTTCAAATTCATTGCTTTAATGAGGATAGGGAGATGGAGAATACTGACACATTTTTAGGTTAGTATTTTAATTTCTTATAAATTTATACTAGTATTTTGGAATTCCATTTTTAACAAAAATTTGTATAATATTAAGGAAGCAATTATGAGAAAGTTTTGTATAAACTACAGTTTAAAAAATTCTTAAAGTATTATATCTAGTCATTATCAGGCTTATATCTTTGATACATTTATTTGATATAAAATATAATTTTGAAAGCCTTTATTGAATAGCTAATATATACCAGGAAGCTAATATATACCAGCTAATATATAAAAATATTTTTTCCTCTGATAATTTTAATGCTATTTTTCACTTAACACATGAAGAACATTTACTTATGTTAAGATATTCTTTTTAAAAGTCATATTGATGGTTGATACGTATTTCTCTCCATCAGAATTTAATTATTCTATGTAAGACATTTTAATTTGTTTCCAAATTAATTTTTCACTTACACTAGGACAGATAAACCTGAATATATATTATAGTGACAGTGAACACAGAATTCCACGATTAGTAGCCTCACTTTTCTTTATTGAGTGTTCTTAAGTTAATGTTCTTTATACATTTGTCTCAACTTCTTCAACTATGAAATAGAAATAATATAAATGATATCATGTCTTCATTTGTAGCATTAAATGATATAATATTCATAATGTAAGAGGTGCAACACCTGGGAATTCAACAATGCTAAATATCAGGTGCTTTACTTGTTACAGGAGCAAGTAGTAAGAATCTGAGTTAAACACATCACAGTCTAAATATGTCCTTTGAATATCACATGAGGCATATGTAGATGCAGAAGAGATATTGTAACATATCCCTATGTGAAGTAATAGTAAAATGTGCAGATTAGTATCTGACGATATGGAGAAGAGCTTCTATCAAACTAGTAGATTTACAGAAAGCTTTTAGATAGAAGTAACATCTCTGAGGATTAAAAGATAAACAAGACTAAGAGGAAAATCTCAGGAAATAAGTAAAATGCTGTTAGTATGAAGAAAGAAAGAGAAATAAGAAGTAACAATTTTATGGAGAACTATTAGTGACACTAAGGGGAAAAATGAAAATTAGTGGTTGGTAGGATATACGTAAACATCACAGAAACAGAAACAAACACCAACCCAAGGTTTTCCATAATTATGTACCTAAGAACACCCAACCTATACTCCAGTGACAGAGTTAATTACTCCCTCCCCCAGTCACATCCTCAAGTTCTGCTATTGCTGGTTGGCCATGTTGTAGAAACAATGAAATAAAGAGATAAGAAGTCATATTGAACTCCAGAATTGGGTCTGTCTGTTTGCAAACAGAGAAAGACAAATTAAATATTGTCCACCAGACTATTTAATATTTTTAGATTTGTGAAGTTGTTCTAGATAAGTAGAAAAATACCATCTATCCATACAGAGTTTATAATAAAAAGGAACAAATTAGTGACTCTTCTGACAACAGAGATGCATCTCAGAAATGTCATGCTAAGTGAAAGAAGCCAGATACAAAAGACTATAGATGATTCCATTTCTATGAAATTCCACAGATGGCAAAACTATAGCAACATAAAGTCAATCAGTAGTTTCCCTGTTTGTGTGCAAAGGGTGGGGAACGGCTGCAAATGTTCATAGGGTATATCTCAGTATAATGGAAATAGTCCAAAATCTGTTGGTGTTGACAGTTGTAAGACAGAGGAAAGCAGCCCCTGACATTCAGGAGCAAACTGGGTACTATCACCAGGAATTTGGTATTGCTAGCAATTATTGTATTTTTGTTGAAATCTTTTTTAAAAAGAAGTTTACAAACCATAAACTTTTAATAAGCCTCCTTTGTAATCATAAGGAATAAAAGCAGGAAGACAACTCTAGAATCACATCTGACATACGTAAAAAGTCAACATTGTCTAAGACTCAAAACTGACCAAACACCCCGGTATTCTTGGTAAAATGAGGGAGTGCTCAATATCATCTTTAGCTTCAGTCCAGTTTTCCCTTCTATTTATAATATTTAAGATAATAAAGACTTGAATTGCCTCTGCTGCCTGATATCATCCAATCCAGAACAAAGCCTGTTTCCTTAAACCCTGCACAATGCCAACCAGTGCAACCAGATCCTGTAATTATTACTTTCTAATACCCTATTACTAAGACATGTTGGGGTTCTCCACGGGGTATGAAATCTGACTTGTTTAAGTACTGGCATATTCCTGGTGGTCTTTTTTTAGTGGCATTGATTGTTGTCCCTCTGTAAACATTAATCCAGATTCATGCAACTATAAACTTAAAACTGTTGACATCAGAAGTATGAGCACTTAATAAAACAAACAAAAAAAGGCAAATGAGGTCATATCCTTTTAATAAATTAACTAAGGGATCCAAATACAAGGAACTGTTCTGGTAGCACAGTCAAATTCTCAAACTACAAAGTCCAATTCAGTTTGGATTCTGCTTAAATTAGTCTATTCTTAGAGGGTTCTTCCAATCTAATCTCATGTCCCTCTCTGTCCCGGTGATAACAGCCATCTAAAAATGTGTCTGCAATTGTCTTGCACTTGCCAATCATTCTTCTTTATTCCTTTGCCTTCTGTTCATTCTCCCATCATGTAGATTTGGTTTGTTGAATTCTATTACCCCAAACACAACACGCTGATAAGAAAAAGTTCAGTTATTTCTTACTTTGATAACCTAAAGAATTTTGGTAGTGGACACTTCAAGTTAGAATTTATTGCCAACTGGAAGTTTAAAACCAGTGTTTTATTTCAGGGGCTTGGTTAAGAATGTATAGCATCCATGGTATAATGGTTTACTATTTGTAAGCACAGAAAGGTGATGACTTGGAGGCACAGAGTTAAAGGGCAGGTAAAATAAGCTGATATAGTCTGTGGAAGTATAGATGAATCTTTTAGGAAGGTCCTGTAGTGAAGAGGCAAATTATCTGCTTGAGCAAGAGTCCTCTAAAATACTCTAGTTATACTATAGAAGACAATATAATGAAGCCATATTAATATAAGAATGAAGCTCTGTGTGGAGAAAGTGGGATAGATAGTTTCAGTTATCCAAGTCTAAACTCTGTGTGGTATTTTGGGGGGTAATGAAGTATATGATTCTTTTCTTAGGTAATAATCTGTACATATTTTTTCTACCTTTAGTCTTTCTCTGCTTCAATCTGTTTATTGAAAACTAATGTTTCCTACAGTAAAATTTTTCTTCAAGACAAGAGCCTATAATGGCTCTCTGTTGCTATTTAAATTACAAAGAAAATTCTCATCTTATTTCCAGTACAAATCAGAGAGCAATAATGATAGAGACACTATCAAAGCCTTATTCCTCAATGGCTAATATTTCTGTTCAAAATCTCTGTTTCCTTAGACATGTTGTACTTTTCCTATATCCCTGTTACATCTTAATGACTTTGTTTCTCACCTTTTATGTGTACATAGTCTTTCTTCTTCAGTGTACTCATTTTCAAAAATGAGTAAAGTTTTATATTCATCCTGAGGCGGGGCAGGAGATTCTTATACACTTGATTTCTATGAACATCTTATCCTAGCATACAGGTTTTCTCACATATCTTTGGCAAGAAAAGCAGCCTTAGCTAGTGTAAAAGTTACCTTCCTCTTGATTTACATTCCCCTCCAACCAGATTATATAATGCTTTTTTTTATTATTTCAAGAAGTGCAATCTCAGATTTTGTTACTCAATTCTCATCTTCAGTGGAATATGTCAACCAGAGCATTAGCCAAACCTGAGAATTTATTAGAAATGCAGAATCCCAGAATCCCAGTCTGGACCTCAGGTCTATAGAATCAGAGTTTGTATTTGAACAAGCACATCAGGCGATTATTATGCACATTAAAATTTAGGAAGCACTAGCTTAAGTTATTTGTGACATCTTTAAAGCTGTCTGTCTAACTGCATTAATACAGAATTGGTACTAAATGCTCTTTATGAATTAAGAATTACTCCCAGGCACCATGGCATTTCTGCATGCTTCTGTCAGATTCTCAAAACACAGTATCCACCCAGATTTTATTTTCTTGAAGTTAGCAAAGATCTTCTCCCCACTAAAGTAAATGTGGTATGGAAGAGATTTTAGGAAGCATTTCAACTTAGATGAGACTTCAAGGTTATGTTCATTCTATTAAAAATATATCTTAATTTGACTAAGATTCATGAAAATGCTAGAAAATATTCTTAATTTTAATAAACATTATAAAAAGTAAATGATGGAATATAAAGAAAACTATATGAAGAATTTCTATCTGAAAAATCCCTCCTTTTAAAAAAGGAAATGAAATTCTAGTTGATATCTAAAAGACAGATAAGAATTACCCAGTTGAATAGCAGGCAGGAAACAGGAGAGGGACATATTAGGCATGAAAAGAGGCAAAGAATCATCCTTAATATGTTCAGGAAACAAAATGTTTGAAACGTGAATATTAGGAAAGGCATTTAGTAAAATTCAGTAAATCTAATAAGATCTGATAATAGTGTTTGTCTCTTGAATTCCTAAGAAATTATTTGTTCTTTAACATGAGAAACACAATGTCTTTAATTTGAACATCATTGTGTCCGACTAGAGTTACACAATTTGTCTGGCATATTTGGATGTCAAATGGAATGCTGAGAACCTATTTAATTATAGAATTATTTTAGAACATGGAATCATTAGGACTTATTGTCTGAATGGGAAAGGAGAAGAAAAAAAAAAAAAAACATTGTAATTGCTGCTACATTTCTGACTTGAAATAAAAAGGACAAAGTTGTCCTTCCTCATCCAGACAACAGATAAGAAAATAAATGGAAGGGACATGATGAGTTCTGGTTTCAATTTGTTATTTTCAGGGAATACTAGACATTCAGATGACGTATACTACATATTCACACACACTTAAGGGATTTATGTTCTATTGAAAAAGTTTAAATAGAAAAACAATAGTGAAGACTTTTTCATCTTTATACAACAATTTTAGGGAACAGGATGTAGACAAAACATACAGGTGAGAAATCATAGGAAGTAGATACATTTGGGAGACTTACTAAGATATCGAGGCGTTTGAGTCCATTTTCTGTCACTGTGACCTAAATACCTGACAAGAACAACTTAAAGGAGGACAAGTTTTTTTTTTTTTTTTTTTGGCTCAGACTTTCAGAGGCTCAGTCCATGGTTGGCTGACTCCAAAGCCCTGAACCCAAGATAAGGCAGAACATCATGGCATAAGGGCATGAGGAAAGTAGCTCAGAACATTGGAAACAGGAAGCAGAGAGAGAGCTCTACCCATCAAGGACAAAATAAGAACCTCAAAGACACACCTCCAGTGACCTACTTCCTTCAGTTACATCCTACCTGCCTACAGTTAAATCCATATCAGTGAATTTATACACTGAACCAAGATGTCGTAATTTAATAATTTCAGCCCTGAACATTCTTGCATTATCTCAAAACATAACCTTTAGAATTTGGAGATTGTAACCTGAAAAATTATTATTTGAGTGGAACGAGGAGAAGATAATATTATTTATCATGAAATGAGTGTCTAATCATGAGTAAGAAGGGCCAAGATTATGCCTGTAGTATAAAAGAAGTCACCTGTAAGACCTCCATTTTTAGCACCTGAAGATATGTCTGCTTATAAATTAAAGATTTAAGAGCTGATAAATATTGAGAGCCACAGATCAAGTAAGGTCTCTGTATTATTCTCATATAAATTATCCAAACAGAATATCCAGAAGGGTCCCAGAAATAGATGCTAGGTGAAGCGATTCTGCAGCTTTATATTCCCAAACCTATTCCATGTGTTACTATAAGGAGAATATTCACCTTAAGAGCAAATGTAATCTGGTGCAAGAACCTTTGTAGAACTGTTGCAAACACACGTTCACGTTTCTGCATAATTAGGGCTTTCTGAGCAAAGAAACTTGTTGGGATCTACGAATGAATTGTGGGCTTGTCTGAGCCATCTCTAAGTGGAGGTGTAACCCTCGGAGATCTCTTAGTGTCATATCACTCATCTGATTCCATATCGTTGCCTTGGCAATGTCCTGCTCAAGGAGAATTCTGATACTGTGGAATTTATTGGTTAACACCGTCCTAGGTTCAAACCACCACCACCACCACCAGCACCACTAGTTGGAATGAGTTACCAGTGCGCCCAGTGGAGCCCTTGAGGCTCCAGCTGCCTGAAGGAGGAAGAATTACTGCCTAAATGATAAGTCCCCAATCAGGCCAATTTCCTACAGCCTCTCGCTTCTTGTTTGTCTTGAAAAGGTTTTTCTCACAATAAATCCCCTCTTTAATGTGTTTCACTATAAATAAAGCATTCATGGGCCTTTTCCCTTTGTTAGGATGAGACCCATCAGGTCTTTTCCACCCGTCAAGCCTCCACTTAATTTACATTTCTTGTGTCCTTTGTCTTTATTTCTTAATACTATTTTTTCAGCCTTTTATTCCAGCCGGCCCACACACCTGCCGGTTTACTGATTTCCTCCCTGCAGTCACAGCGAGAGAAACTAATACCAGAGTGGAAATGTAAGTCTCAGACACCAAACCTGAAAAGCAACCCAAAGATAGAAAGCTCCCAACAAAATTTAAAGTATTTATCTCCTCTCATAACCAAGTATTCATATTTTGAAGAAGGATACATTCCAGAGGAATTCTTTCCAATTCCTGTTCTCTTCCCTGAGAGGATTTACTTATCTTAGATATCCTATAACTTTGGTCCCCACATGACTCCTGGATTAAGGAGTTTGGCACGGGTCCATGTGGCTCTCATCACTTTATTCTGGAGGGAGACAGGAGCATGGGGAATGGAGGAGATTATTTCTGTAATAAGTAATCAAATTCAATCTTTCATCCAAAAGTCTGTATTTGCACTCAGGAATACAATAAAAAGTAGTAATTTAAAAAACTCATTAATTTATCAGTTGATCCCTCATTATACTTTATTGTCTTGGGACTATAAAGGAGACAGAACATCAGAACTATTATTCACTTTTGAGTTTACATTGAGTGATAACTGGTGTTTTTTCACATCATAGAGTAAGCTTTTGTGTCACAAAAATAATTCTGATTTCTTTAAAGAGTGAAGTGATAGCATAGAAAATACAAGAAAAAGAAAAGAAAGATGAAGAGATCAATCTGCTTTGTTTGTTACAGGCAGATATCTCCCTTCATTGTTATTTACTTAATCAAGTAAACAGTGCTCTCTATTTCAAGTATTCTTGATTGCAGTAGTTCTATGGGGTTGACATTACTTTTTATTATACTCCTTAATAGATGAAGAAACTAAACTTTGGAGTGACTTACTCTCTTGGGCATAATTATAGAATTTTTACCAGTAAGTTGAAAAAGCACCACTTGTAACATGATAAATGGTATCTACATAAAACTTAGTTAAGATTATATTCTACTCACATTCATTTGAAGATCCTAGACATTCATTTAAATTGCCAAGCTGATTTAATATTACAAAATTTACATGGTAATGGAAAAAAACCCAAACAGCCAATACAGTTTTAGAAATAATAGAACAGAGTGGGAGAATTTCTATTTTAAAACCATACAATTAAGTTATATTTAAAAATGGCATGTTATCTTTATAAGTGTAGAAATTAAGAATAGAGAAGAATAACAGACCCACGTGTGATTATTTGATTTTGAAAGAGGATATAGGGTAATTTAACAGAAAAAAGAAAGTTGTTTCCACCCATGAGGTTGCAAAAATTAGGTATTTATATGGAGAAATAATCAGCCTTGACCTCTACCTCATGCCATACATAGTATCAGTTTAAATGGATCATATACCTATATGTTAAATCTAAAATCTGAAAGTTCCAGAAGAAAAGCAAAAGTGATGATGTTCCACTAAATATACTGCAAATAAATTTATAAAAACAAACTCAATTCATAATTAACTACAGTTTCAGACAGGACTATACTATGTATACTTTCCAAGAAGCACAATACACCCTTATTATGTGAATACATCCTTATTGATATCTATCTATATAGGAAATCTAAAAGAAAAATCAGAAAACTGCTTGGCAAACACAAAATGAGATCCCCATTGCATTTATTTGTTCTTTAGAAATATTTTTCCAGTCTTTTAAGGGTCATAATAAAAGGTCCTTCCTTTCAAAAATACTTCAAATTCATTTTTTCATTTAGTGCTAATTATTAGGAAAGTAGAAGTTTAATATATTCTATTAGAAACAATAATAATGTCAGCACTTACTAGTTACTTTATTGGATACCATATGGCAAGTATTTTTCTAAGGACTTTAACTTTTCATTACAACCTCATAATTTAGACTCTTATTAATCAATTGCATAGAGAAGAGAAAATAGTCAAAAAGAATTTGGGCTCTGGTTATAAGAGTAGAAACATTACATGGTGAAGTCATGTTTCCAAAATAGACAAGCTGGCTCTGAATTGAGCTTTATGTTGTCTTTGTTTCTTTTGGACAGGGAATTGAGCATAGGTGTGCTTTATCACTAATCTATATCCCAGTCCTTTTTATTTTTTAATTTAAGACAGTCTCTCTAAGTTGCTGAGAATGGCCTTGAATTTGTGATCCTCCTAATTCAGCCTCCTGAGTTGGTGTGGTTACTGGTGTGCACTACCCTGCCTGACTATGGTGTCACTTTTAAAACAATTTAATTTGATATGATTTAATCACAACATTCATACTGGATGCATTTTTGTCTGAACAATGCAACCAGGTAAGTTTATTTAAGTTCAAATGATAGCATAAAGTCATTTGATTTGTTTTGTAATTCACTGATATATTCCCCATTTCAACAATCAGTTCCTACAACCTCGATCTGGCAAGGGTTACTCATTTTTAAGGAATATATTCCATTATACTATCAGTGATGACATTGAGTTTTACCTGGGTTTGTCATTCTCTCCTTGGAAATTCAAGTATTTTGGGAAGTCTATAACATTTGATGGATTGACAAAGTCTTCAGAACAAAACTTACTTGATATTATCTATCAGTAAACATATATTTTTGTTCCTACCAAGCCTTTCTCCTTCATTTATCCATGCTAAAGTCCTTAGAAAAATACTAATGCTATTTAATGAATAATTAATGAAAAGCTTGCTCAGTTTTCTATATTAACTCATAATGAGTCAGTATTAACACATTATAATTTTCAACTAAATTCCACAATTTATTCAAATTTACTTTGTTTCAAATATCCTTTTATTCTTTCAGGAACCCATTTAAGACACCTCATAACATTTAATAGACTTTTAGTGGTTATACTTCCAAAAGTCAAAATAATAATGTCCTTAAGAAATATTTTCCATATAGTATTTAATAAAGTAACTACTAAGTGCTGACATTGTTATTGTTTCTAATAGGATATACAGATACACCTTTATCCATTTATATATACAAATATACCTGATCAAGCTGTTATAAAACACAAAGACAAATTAGGTGCCACTTCTCTGAGTTTTCATAATTTCTGAGAGTAGTACTCCAAAAGGTACAAATCAGAAGCATAACATTTGATGCACTTTACATAGTGAGCATTGACATCTAACTATATGATGGCAAGACATTACAAAATCATAGCGGTCTCTATGGGGCTCCCTTCCAACCATTACCCACTTCCAGCCAAACCAATCATTCTCTAACCTCTACACTGATGTCATATCTATTGCTCCTGTTACCTCTGACAAATCATTGTATTTATCTCCATCATTATACTTAATAAATTTTAGTATAGAGTGAAGAACATATAATTTTTTAAATTTTACTTGCTTTTAAAAATTGCATTGTACCCAGTTCCCAAAGAAAAGTTAGATGAGAGAAACCTTGATTGAAATCATGGGGTATTCTTTTTTTTATGTTTTAGTTTAACATATGTCCCACTTTGTTCTATTTTTATAATTCTTGTTTTTATAACTTTAAACCAAAAAAATTAATGTAAGAAAATTAAACAATGCTAATTTTAGAATATGTTTCTAATATTTATTTTATGTTCATTTCTGGGTTTAATGATGAAATTCAATGTATTTTCATCTTGAATATCTAAACCACATACTTACTGATCTTCAAAATCCACAATCTCAATTTGCACTCCCCACACCATTCTCTGTTACCACCACTGCCATTTCTCAACCACAAATTCTTACATACACCTCTTAGCAGCACTTGACCTAAAGCACTTCTCCAGAAAGAGGCCAGAAAGGACTCTCTTTAATTTTAAGTATCTCGTAGATCATCTCTGAGTCCTGAGATAGATTTGTTATAATGATTATAAAAAATTTGCAGTTAAAAACCTACCTATAGGAAATGCAATGTAGGAACTTGTTCCAAAAGCCCTAGGTCTGGCAGAAGGCCTCTAATAGTTCCTCATGCCCTGACTCAAAGCCACAAGTGAGAAGATTTATGAGTTAATAGAGAAAACCCAGCAAGCCTTTTATTGTTTTGCTGTTGTTGTTGTTGTTAGTTTTATTATTATTATTTCTAACCTTCACAGAAATGCCAATAAATACCAACAATTCCTTCCCTTCCTTACCTATGCCTAATGGTACCCCCAGGTACAAAAATTTGTCTATGAACCTCATGCCACTTTCTTCACTCTAGAATCTATAGGCCATTGCTACACAGCTCAACTAATTTTAACTTTTAAGTAAATGTTTGATGTAAATTAATTATTGAATACACAAATAATCAGGATCAGGTACAGGGTCAAGAGACAAATTATCCCTGGAGAAGAATTACAAGCTTTTTAGCTAGCTATTTCATCCTCAAAAAGGTAGAACCAAACTCTCCATCCCTTGAGTATGGACTGTTTTTGTTACTTTCCTATAAATGGGATATTATGGAAAGGGAGAAGAGTTAGTTTGTAGTGGAGAAACCTTAGGATCATATGATAAAGGTTAACTTCAATAGTGAATTCAGGTTGCTAACATTTACCTATGATAAAATAAAATTAAATGAAACTGTTCCTCTGTGGTCTTCCTCTCAGAAATGTATTACTCAACTGCATTCTTTAGAAAATCATGAAATTCATTCCAATTGAGAAAATTTTGTAATATATCTGACTACTTAGTAGTCCAAACTACCTGACCTAACTGTCAAGGTCATCAAAAACAATGATGATTTTAGGCAATTCTTATAGCCAAGGAAAGGCAAAGGAAGTATGACCACTAAAAGTCTATTAGATGTTATGAGGTATCTTAAATGGGTTCCTGAAATTAACAAAAAAAAAGGGATATTTAAAATGAGATAAATTTGATTAAATTGTGGAATTTAGTTGATGATTATAATGTGTTATACTGACTCATTAATTCTAACAAATGTGCCATTCTATGGTAGATATTAGTAATAGAACTGGTGTGGGATATGTCAACTCCCTGTATTATCTTCATAATTTTTCTTAAATCTAGAACTTCTCTAAAATAAAAGGGCTAAAACAGGAAAATACAGATATACACAGTTACTGTTAGTATCATAAAACCCCCAAAGAATTTCAGTTGTTTTTATAATTGGCCCATTACTCCTACCAACTCATTTATTTTCTGCAAAAATTTACTCAATGTCTCCTTTCTGAGAAATGACTATTGTACATTCCGTAGAAAATTATAAACTTCACAATGGTCACTCTGTTGGACATGATAAATTACTGCTAACAGCACATATTGGAAGATGGCTCAAAAACTAAATCTCTTGATAGTGCCTTGTTCTAATCTTTTTATTGAGCAGACCATAACAGCAAGAAGAATGAGGGAAGGGAGAACTATTTGTGATTAGACTGCCTAAGTAATTCTCAGTCCAAGTGAAGTTATACCATGAAGAGGACAGTAAATTCTAGATTTTCCCAAGCATTAGTTTCTTTCATGAAGTTATTCCAAGGAATATAGTATAAAATACAGCATGAACATCTATATACAATTTTTTTTAGCAACCCTAACATATTCAGGTCAGTGGGAAACGCAATGCAGAAGATATTATAAATAAAGACTGAAGAATATATGTGTTAGTCATATTTCTGTTACTAGAACAATTATCTGAAGTAATCAACTTATTAAGAGTAAAGGTTTATTTTCTCAAGTTTTTGGAGGTTTCAGCACATGGTCAATTGGACCAGTTACTTTTGGGCCTATGATGAGATGGAATGCACAAAAGATGGGACAATAAACTAGGAATATAGTCTTTGCCAGAAAAACCCAGAATTGAGAACAGTCCCAAGAAAAGCTTTACTCAGACTCTAACTCAACCTGAACAGATTTTTTATATGTGATATTTCCTCTCAAACCTGAAGCATCCAACTTTGTCTCTATTTATACTTTTCCCTCATCATCAGAATCCAGAGTCAGAGTTAAGTATTTAACAATTGTGTACTTTCCTCTAAATGTTTCTCATTGGTCAAGAGAAAGAGACCTATAAAGGATTCAGATCATGAAGTTCTCAGACATGAATTTTTAAAAAATTATATTTAATATTTGAGGAACTAAGAGACAAAAATAAGAATTTTGTTGTAAACACACATAAACGCATGCACACACATGCATACACACACATATAAACACATGGAAATATATTTTCAACATATAATTGTTAGACTTTTACTACTACTGCTGCTACTACTACTACTACTACTACTACTAGGCGGAAAACCCAATAGAAAAAAAAAATAGCATGGGACTTGAATAGAAACTTCACATAGTGTTATAATCAAAAGTCATTAATTTGTGCAAAAATATTCGGCCTCACTAGCCATTAGAGAACATTTAAATAGTAATTATATACCTCTAAATGCATACAAGAATGTCAAACATAATGCTAGGAGCAGAGCAGTGAAAATTCTCTTGCAATGGTCATGGTAGTATATATGTTTTTATATAGAACACATTTGACAAAAGCTTTGGCATTATTTCCAATAGTTAAAAATATGCATACAAATTATACCCAACAATCACACTTCTAAGTTTATACTAAAAACACATGAGCATATTTTTCACAGTAACATATTTCTAAAAGCCCCAAACTGGAAATCATCCAAGCAATCATGGATAGAACAACAGATCAATAATTTTGAGATTTGTCTCATGTGCTTAAAATTATCCAGTAGTAAAATATAAGAACTATGGTTCTAACTACCACGTTGGATGTATCTACATTTCTGCAAGGGGAAATATCCCTGCATTTTCACTTCCATATACATGTAAAATTTGATAAAGTCCCAATCAATTAATGGATCAAAATGATGTTAATTTGATAGATATTACCAATAAATTGGCATAGTGATCCTTTCTGTTTTCTGACTTAGTAACTGAAAGACATTTCTATATAGCTGGTATTGTTTCATTTCATGGAATACAAAGAACAGGAATCAGAAGATGGAAAAGATTCTTCCTTGTAAAGCAGCATCAAGACCACGTAGTTCTACTTTTAGTATACTACCATTACTACCATTACTAAGGCACTGCTGCAGAGAATGTCCCTTTCTGGGACAAAATTTTTTTTAACTGTAAATTTCAGAAAGAGAAAACATGATTGGTCAAGTTTGTTTCAAGGATTCTCAGTTCATTTTGTTGTTGTTGTTTTGTTGTTTATATCAGTGAGTTCTAGCCAGGTGGGGTGGACTTCCTTTAGAATTCTTTGCACAGGACCCATGGTTAGATGCTCACTCTGTGTGCCTGAGGACACCTCCTCCCAACAATAACCAAAACAAACAAAACAACATATAGAGTAAATAGTGAACTTGGCTTCTTTTCCTGAGCAGTAATATCAGACGGTAAGTAAACATTTTAATTTTCACCAGTTTCATGTGTGATAAATAAAATTCCTTTTCAATTTTGATTCTTTAATTCTGGAAGTCTGAAGATTACCCATGTTAACTTTTCATTTTTCTGAAATATCAAATGTCCACTTTATTTGTTTCTATTTATTTAACTTTTTCTCTTTGGAGAAATATCTTTATATATAAAAAAACACAAAACTGTCTTTCATATAAGGATTTTATTTATTTACTTTATTCATTTATTTATTTTTGGTACCAGAGATTGAACCCAGGGGCATTTAACCACTGAGTTACATCCCAATCTTTTTTTATATTGAGACAGAGTCTCAGTAAGTTGTTTAGGACATTGAGGCTGGCTTTGAACTTGCCATTTTCCTGTCTCAGCTTCTTGAGCCACCAGAATTACAGGCATGCAGCACTGCACCAGGCTCAAGTAAGGATTACATTTAAATTGTGCTTTTTTTTTATGGTGCTTCTTTGTTCAGGCAAAAATCTGCATTGCTTATATATAAATTGGTAGATTATTTCCTTTTTTGTTATTAGAATTTTAATTTTCTAAAAAGTACTTCTCACTATCAGAATATAGAAACATATGCTATTGGTATCAAGTACATTTTCTCTTTTTTTATCTAATAATAATGATTGTACTCCTCCCACCCCCACAATTATTTTCACATTCTTTATCTGGGGAAAACCTCTTTACTCTTCAAGATTTAGAGTTTCATCTCTAAGAAACGTTTGTTACATTTCCTTTGCTTCCCTGCTCTTGCCACCTCCACTTGCCTCTTTTGGCTATATCATTTTTTTTTTCTTTTGGTCTGGCACATGCATGCAGTAGGATTTTTGGTGCCAAATTGGTGATTGAATAAAAACCTTGCCCTCAATGAGCATAGCTCCATCAGCTACCAGTACAGAAACTTTAAAATTCTTCAAGGCTATTGACAATCTAGTCTGAACATCTTCCCCAAAATTCTTCATTAAAATTAATCCATTCTCTCTTTCAAATTTCCCGAGTATGTTATTTTCAACCTGCATTATTACATTTAACAAATTTTGGATCTTCACTCAATGTGCACAACTAGTCCTCTCTTACTTTCTCTGTAAAAAATGCCTAAAAAACATGTGCAATTTAAGAAAAACTATTTGGGATTTCACAAATAATATAAGTAGAAATACATGAAAAGTGTTGATATTAGAAATTCACTGTGAAAATTTCAACCCATGCTTTCTAGCTTTCCATCCAGCATGGTCTGATGAGCCTGCACAAGATAAAACCAGTGTAGGATTCATTCAGTTTTAATTTTCTTCTCCCCTTGCCCTTCTCTTTTCATTTGATTAAATGAGCCTAGTTGCTTTTCACCTGGAGAAGAATTTCACCAACCTTACCATTCTCCCAGTTGTCCCTGACTCACAGTAACCACAAACTTCCACTTTTCAAAAGCTAGTCACAGACCAACCCCCACAACTCTCCTTTATCCTGCTGACAGCCTTAAAATGGCCTCAAGCACTTCCTTTCCACATCTTGCTTCTGTCAGGGAGGTGTCTGATTCATTTTAGGACATGCACATCTGGCAAACCTCATCTGACAACCTGAGATGTGTCTGCCAGAGCCCAGATTATCGGTGATAGCCAGGTTGGAAACCAAACCCTAAGACCAGGATTTGCTAACTGCTTCTTACAGCTCCTCAACCTCAGATACCTGGATCAAATATTGCTCTGCTATTAGTCAGATAAGCTATTCCCTTTTAATTTGAAGTAAGTAACAATAGGGCCAAATAAAGGAAAATATCCCTTCTCTTTCAAAGCCCCTTCTCAGAGATTATACTAGATTAATTTGCATGTCAGTTTGTTTTTATTTTTTGATTTGGTGTTTGCTTTATTCTGGTGCTAGGGATTGAACCCAGGGCTTCACAGGTACTAGGCAAGTGCTCTACCACTAAACTCCCCTAGTCCTAGATTGCACATATGAGTCATGTTTCTCAGTTTCAACCACTACTTTCCCTGGAAGATGTAAATAGGTGAAATCTAGTCTTGTTTTGTTTTGTTCTGTTTAGAACAGTGAAACTTTGATACTCTTCTAACCCTAACACTGCTTTTCCCATGTCCTGGTTCAGGGTCAGTGTCTGGTCCAGATCTAATTATCAACACATCCCTTGACACCTGACAGACTCTTCTCTTCACATCAGCCAGTGCAGCAGCCTGTCTACTTCCACAGTTGTTTACTCCATCCAACTGCTCATCACTTCCTCGAAACCATTCTTTTAGCCAGGGTTTGCCTTGCAACACCCAAATGTGTTTTCTTTATTGCAGCCTTGAACTTCAGCTCTTGCTTCCCAGACTTTTCCAGTTTGCCTTACTACTAGAGCTGTGCAGCTTCCTTAGACCTATTTTCCCTCACATTCCCCAGGATGAACATCCCATCTATGCTTCCTGTTTCCTCTTTTGTCCCTTAACTACTACCTCTCTCATCAAGGACTTCACCATCTTTCCCCTAAATGTCTTCAGATCTCTTCATATTTAAAAATATTGTAGTGATCTTGCACTGAACATAGTGCAAACACTTTTTCTTTCATTTTCTTCTATCAGTTGAGCAAATATGTAGTCACTCCCATTTCTTCACTCTTTGGGTTTATTATTATTGTTCAATGAGAAATCTTTCAATAATAACCCAAAGTACAACACGTAATTCAGCTCTAATGGATATTGAAATATTGTCATTTTTGCTTCAGCTTTTTAAAAAGAAGTTAAAATTATATGTAAAATTGTTTATCTACATCTCTGGGTAATCTAAATTCTCTCCTTTCTGTCCAAGAGGTAACTATGAATGTGATAGGGTTTGATTTTATTTAGTGCATGTTTAATTTAAGTGCATATTTATGTATTTACAAATTATTTATAAAATTTTGTAGTTTAAAAAAACTGCATAAGTAGTTTACATTTATATTTCTTTCTGCATCTTGCTATTTTCTTCCAATATGATGTTTTTAAAGTTTATCAATAGTAGTATATATATATATATATATATATATATATATATATATGAAATTAGTAAATTTTATATTTTATGTAGTATTTTATGACATGAATACCATAATTTACTTGTCAATTCTCCACCTAAAGAAGCTTAAATTGCTTTCAGTGTTATTTGTATTACAAACAGTGGTTCATGTATCTGAGAAATTTGCTCAGGTATTTCCCTAAAACTGGGATCGCAGTACATAATCATTTTATAAATTTTTTGCATTCTCAAATAACTTTCTAAATATTTCTAATCATTTACATCTCACTGGTATCAGATGTGCCTTTGGGATAATGCACAGAATTGCCAAGATTAAATTGTATTAGAATCTCTAGTATTTATATAATGAGTATGAAATGCATTTCTCACATTTTTATGTGCCGTCTACACATCACTGTGATAACTGAAAATCCTTTTATGTTTTGTAATCCATATGGTTTCTTCTGCTAATTTCCCATTTCAAATTCTCTATCATTTTTTCTAATCATTCTAACTGATTATCATTAATTTAGATACACATTTTATCCTGATATATTTTCTTCCTTCCTAGTTTGTGAGTACAGTTACTTAGGAATTTATTGTTATGCAAAGACTTGGATCTAAATATGATATTTCTTTTTAAATTTCCTCTTCTCTGCTATTTCTTATCCCTGAATAACAGTTAAACCTTTCCAAATTTACTGTGATCAAGAATCTTTTCAGGTTTGATCTTAATTAAGCTCTGGAACCTGATCCAGATAAATAAATCTGTGCAAAGTAAAGGTGTAATAATGTAAGGCAGAAGACATAGGAAGAAAAAAAGGAAACAGGTGGGGAAGATAAAGTCTCTGAAAAGGAGCAAGAAAATAATTCTAGAAAGTTATTTTAGTTTATGATCTAGGAAATGAGTCCTCAGTTTCCAAAAGAAGGTAAGTGTACATGTGGACACCCAATTACAGTGGAAAATGTACTATAGGCCCAGCTCACTCATCAGACCCTAATCCCAGGAATATCTGAAATGGTGGTTAAAAAGATTATATCAACAGATGCTGGTTGCATGGCATTAAAACAAGACTCCTCTTCAGTGGCTTTCTGGAATTATCAACCTAAACATGTAAGAGGAAATTGAAGATGGTCCATAATTAATGAATTCTCAATTACATTCAGTACTTGACATATCAGAGTGAATTGAATAAAACAAATAAAAAATAGGATTTCATATTTTCAATAATGTTGATTAAAATTTCAGAGTAAAACAGCATTTGCAATAAAAATTTTGTAATAACTTTTGATGCATATACTTTGTTTTGTTCCACAGAAAATATGAAAAATAAAAGTATAGAATATTGGCATTTGTTGATTCATAATATTATGATGAACAAAATCACTGTTGGAAAATAACTCATAGAAAAAAAAAAGTAGTTTCTTTATAGTGTCCAAATAGTCCATGAAAAATTTGAAAAGTTAGAAACACAGATTAAAAAATGCACAAACTCCACAAATAAAAAATTTGCAACAGAAGAAGACTCACCAATAAGAATGTATAGGGAAGTGCTAAGTCCCTAATAATCAAAGAAATGAATTAAAGCAATAATGAGATTATGTTAAAACTATCATTTGTCCAAATTGAGAAAGTCAAGTAATTGCCATATCAAAGTTACAAGAAATAGGACCCCTGTAATCCTTCTGTACTGCTAAAGGAAGTATAAAACCAAAAATCTATTTGAAAGCCAGGCTGGCACATATCTGTAATTCCAGAGGCTTGGGGGTTGAGGCTGAAGGATAGCAAGTTCAAAGCCAGCCTTAGCAACAGCGAGGGGCTAAGCAACTCAGTGAGACACTGTCTCTAAATGAAACACAAAATAGGGCTGGGTGATGTGGCTGAGAGGTCAAATGCCCCTGAGTTCAATCCCTGTTACCTCCTCCAAAAATCTATTTAGGAATGCATCCAAGTGTATTTTGTGAAAATAAGTGTATATATGTTATGATAAATAAACACTTCTCTAAGTATATAAAGACTGAGAAATGCTTGCATTTTTTCTAAGGAAAAATATTTTTTATAAAATTTTTTTAATAAATTTTATAAAAAGATTTATTTTTTTATAAATTTTATAAGATTTTTCTTTGCAGATTCCTAAGATCCTAAAGCTGAAAGCAAATTGTGTATGTATAAAAGGAAAAAAAAGTAAAATGTGGACTTGCCAGCCTATACATAATCAGTTAATTGGGGACTCGTCAGCCTATGCAATTAGTGAATTTCTTAAAATGAATTTCTGCCTCTCTCTTTCTCTCTCTCTCTCTCTCTCTCTCTCTCTCTCTCTCTCTCTCTCTCTCTCTCTCTCCCAATATCTGGAGGTCATGCTGGCATGTTAGAGTTAATATTGCAGCCCAATCCTAACATCAGATTAGAGGTCAACCCACTCTTCCTCAGTTTGTTTTCTTTTATGACCTCCCCTCATTGAATGAATCCCACTCATATTAAGAAAGACAAACTGCCTTACTCAAAGTTCAGAGATTTAAATGTTAACCCAATCTTTAAAATTACCTAAACTGATGTTTGAGGAAACATCTGGGGAGTATGGCCTATCCAAATTGACACATCAAATTAACTGTCATAGGGATTTCATAGGAAAATGTTTGTGCTGCCAAAAATCAATCAATTCTGAGACTCCAATAGGCAACTTTAAAAATTCTTATTTTTCAATGCTCTACACACCTGAATATTGACACATAATCATGAAGTCGTCATTCCTATCATTGCAAGTTTGAAAAGCAGTAGAAAAACAATTAGCATTCACAATTTGAGTTCCACTACAAATGTGTCAAAATGCATTATTTTGAAACTTACATACCTATAATGTTTGACAATCCATAAGCTCTCTTTTGTTCTCCAAGTCTTTTCTCTCCACTTGCTTATTAAGCCTCAATTTTTCTTATTCCACAACATCTTTTTTGCATGCTATTCCTTTTAATTTGTTATTTGTCTTTATACTATTCTCACTGATGAAAATAATTTCTAAAATTCTTCAATCCAAGTATAACTGTGGTTCATTCCACATCACCCACTCAGTTTGACTTTCTATTTTCCTTCTCAAATACCAGAAATAAAATCTACACATTTTGTCTGTTTCATGACTGCTGGTCCATCCTTACCCTACTGTATGATCTGGCTACTGTCTTAATCACTCCCTCCACTGAATTATGTCCCACTAAATTCATCAAAATACCTAGGTTACCAGACATAATGTGTTCCAGTAAAGCCATTTACATTGTACCTAACTAAAATAATATCTTTGTGTCAGAAATAGGAATAACTTCAGAAGCCCTCACAATGACTTTCATGATGGAAAGTAGATGCCAAAAAAAAGATATTCTGATCTAGACATCATGAATTTCATTTCCATGACTCCTTAAATCTGAAGAGCAAGATGCTGGAGTGCAAATTTAGGTTAAGTTCCCCAAAGTAATGATTACATTTTAGCGGGGGGGGGGGGGGGGGAGGGGGGAATGAAATCTAGCAAAGGATCAGAGTAAATCAGATGCAGCAGCACAGAGGAGAGTACACTAAATTATTTCTACTTTCTTTGACCTCCTATATTCAACTCTATCTCACTTATTGATCAGCAGCCTTCAAGGGACTCCTAGGTAAGTATAGGAACCAGACAAAAAAGCAGAAGGCTTGAGGAAAGCTGAAATAGTTATGCTTTCTAAATTTCACTGGCTTTTTTATGGAGGATGAATTATTTGGAAGTATACCTATATGTCTTTTCAAGATTTTAATGTTTTAATTTTCATATTTTATTTGCAAGATTCAGATTTAAAATATATTTTAGTTTTTCTTATTTTTTTCTTTTCTGCTATTGTGCTACAATATTTTTTTTCTTTCCACTTTATATATTCTATTTCATCATTTTTCAGATGTGTTCCAAAATCACAAGCATCCCTCAAGAGACTGTTTGTTATTCCTAACAGTTCAAGAAAGTGAACAATTTTGAAATATGAAATTCTGATTGTTTTAAAACTTATCCCAAAGATTCAAACTACATACCCTCATTTTCAACTTTTATTGATTTAGATGTCACTTTCTTAAATGATGCATTTTGAAATATTATGTGAAGAGTAACTATTTGGAAAATCTTTTAGTGTGAAAGTTTCTGGTATTTTGGAACTTGAATAAAATGGCATCATTTTGGGATCTGCCAAAATTTATGGGAAAAATCTTTTTTCTAGGCCAGTACACATTACAATTGATTATTCTACTCACCATGAGATAAATACTTTATGATTGCAAATAAGAAATACTGATCAACATTTGACAAAACGATTTTATCTTTTTAAAAGTAATGCCATATATATGAAGGTGCAAACAACAAAAAGACACATCAGCCTAAGCTCATGTTTGGCATTTCACGTTCACTTTGAAGGTTCATGAAAGAGTTGTCAGTTCATCCACTCCAGCAACCGAAGAGAAAGAGTGTGAACGTAGTGGTGGTTTTCATAGAAGGGGGCTGAGAAGGCATAAGTTACATTTCATGAGAATATATGATTTTCATCTACTGGGGAAACATCAGAGCCTTTCCCAGATTTATGCTTAGAGGAGAAAGGAAAATACTCTCAAATTAATTAAAAGAAGAAGAAGAAGTGGAGCCCAAATAAATTTTTTAAATAGCAATTTAAATAAATTTATAATTTTTAATTCAAATAACAAATGCCATTTTAAAATATCCTGATGTTTATTCGTATAAAATTATTAATAAGATCTTTTCTACTATAAAAAATAACCTAAAGATCAATTATATGAGTTTCAATTTCCAGAATGCCTATCCTGAAAATTTCCTAAATCAATTATATTTCTTTGTTGTTGTTGTTTTGTTTTTTGTCTTTTTTTTGGGGGGGTGTGTACCGGAGATTGAACTCAGGGACACTTAATCACTGAGCTATATCCCCATATTGTACTTTTTATTCTGAGACACGGTCTCACAACTTCCACATTTCTGGGATTATAGGCTTGTGCCACCACACCCAGCTTATATCTCTTTTTAAGTCATTCACAAAACTCATTCTTTAGAATACATTTCTGAATTAAAAATATGTTTTCTGTTATCTATGTACTCCTGATACTGCTACATTTTAAAGATTAGACTTTTCAAAGGAATTTATCAGATCCAATAAAAACTTTGTAATCAAAGACCACCAGAGAGATAATAGTAGATGCACAAAGTTACATCTCTTAATGTGACAAGGGAAGATGCCCATTGGCAACCCTGGGGTATCCAATAGGGTTAGTAGATACTTTTAAGTTGATTTGTATTTGATTATTTGTCATAGATTTCAAGAATTTGTCCTGATTGGGTGCTATCAAACACCCAAGTTTTGAGACAACTGGTAATTTGGTGTTTTAATAAACCTTGTCCAGAGGATGGGGTTAGTGTTGTCACTTGTAAAGAAGCAGTGGTTACTTTTGTTGACTAGATGGTGGAGAGATGCTTGTTTGTTTTGTGTGTGGTGGTACGGTTTCCTTGTTTTGTTGTGTATACACACCATTATAGATCATCTTGTTTTTGTCTTGTTCCATTATGTCAACTAGGACAATATCATCCCAAATATACAAAAAGTGCTTGTAGGGGAAAATCTTTGATACTAACAATAGTCTGAATCTATCTAATACATAATCAGATATACAATACACATTTATTATTAACGTTTTATGAATAATGAAATTATGGAAACATAGGGATAATTATGGAAAAATGTATAAAAGAATGAACTTAGACATTAATTTTAGCATCAAAATCTATTATTCTTTCTTTTTTCTCTCTCTCATCTTTTTCTCTAACCAGAAATAGATTTCTCTGATCATTATTGAGGCTTGAAGACGCTCCTTGTTGCTTAGTATATGTAGGATTTAGGATTCAAGCCTAACTATCCATAGTTCAGAAATGTACCCTCCCCCTTGAAAATTTTCCGACAATCCCATCCCATAGTCATTTGAAATAGATATTATGGAATTTCCTGAAAGGAGATTACACTGGGTTCTACTCTTGTTGCATCCTTTCTCATCTGACTTCCATTTTTTGATTAACAAGAATTTGTGCCTCCTTGAAATTTTCAATTTCTTGAGAAAACAGAACATTCTAGGAAATGAGTCGTACTTAATTGAGAGAGAAGAATAAGCATTTACCTGTAATGCTAAGTGATACAGTCACCTCAGTCACAGCTGTATGAAAACAGATTTACCCAGTGTTAATGATAAGATTGCATAACATTTGCTGACTTCTCAATAAGGAAATCCAACAACTTTGAGCTCCAACTCTATTCTGTTTCTTTAGAAAAACAATATGCAAAATATCGGCATACATTAAGAGAATAATGTTCAATCAGTTTATAATTCTAATCTTAACTTTAGCTTTATATTATTCTCATCCGGAACAATGTAATATAAAACCACTCCTAAACCCTGTCCTGAACCAATGGATTGAGAGTTAGGTCAACCTACATCAATTCTAAAATCTCCTCTATTGTAATGTGTACCTAGGTCAAAGAACATATACAATATGACAAAAAGTGATGTCCAGGCTGTGATGTTTAAAGTCTATTTCTTTGCAAACTCCAACATAAATTTATTCCTTATTGCTCTCTATAAATTACAGATTAGGACAGTGATGCATTATTTTCAATCCAGTGGCCCTGCCTAATATGTACCTAGCCACTTACCATAATGAGAAAAATGAAAGGTTTAGAGTTGACTCACAGCCACTTTTTTTCTCTCCCTTTCTTTTTCAGATAATGGATCTCTTCCACAAAAGAACATCAAATCAAAGACTTCTCAGGGCTGTGTTGTGGCTCATTGGTAGAGTGCTTGCCTAGCGTGTGTGGGGAGCTGGGTTCAATTCTCAGCACCGAATATAAATAAATAAAAGTCCATTGACATCTAAAAGAAAAAAAAATTAAAAAGACTTCTCATACCTGTGATATCAGTGGCCTCACTGGTATGGGGATGTGAGCCTTTATGGGTCCATATATTATAAGTGGTATCTACTTCCTTTTGAGATTGCTTGTACCTAACAATGTTTGATTTCAAATTTTTCTTTTGATAGAAATTTCAATATCATAATTTATCGTACTTTCATTTCCTCCAGTATACTAGCTTTTTGAATGAAATTTAGACTTTGAAGCACTCTGAAGAGTAGTTATTTTTCTGGGCCTGAATACTGTAGCAGAACAAGAATAATTGGAGTATAAGCATGGAGAATGGAGCTTCTAGGGATGAACGAGTGCCATAGGATATCCTCTGCTGCACCTGCACTGCGGTCTCTTCCATGAGGAAGCATCTGGGTAAAGAACTAGGTATCTAAATTCACTGCTCCTGGATTGAATGTACTACATACACTTTTAAACTTTATGACCAAGGACACAAGATTTAATGTGTGTAAAGATAGATTAATAGTACCAACCTGAAAGATTTTTTAGAGAATTACAAAAAATATAATGTCGTTCATCTTCATTTCTCCAGAGTTTACTTCAGTCCACATAACCTGAAAGATGTTTACCAGTGTAACAATGGAGATTATCTTTCTTCCCTATAAGACGTACTCCTGCTTCCCATGCTTTATTTATTCGTATTTATATAAATATTTGTATTTATATATAAATTGTGATGTTTCTCCTACCTAACACTGAAAATGTGACTAACTAAATGGTTAAAATGTCTCTGTTTCCTTCTAATATACAACCTCTACAAAGACAGAACCCTTATCTGACTCGTATATGTTGGCTCTCCAATGGCGACCATAGTGTCTGATAAGGATGATACACATATATGTTACGTGACTAAATACAGATCCCGGGGCTTGCTTTGTAGCACTTAAAAATATTGTAGAGGCTGATAAAAGAAAATGTAACATAGACTTTGATAGAATCACGAAGTTGTGTTTGAGTTCTGGAGAAGGTATCTGGGGAAATTGAAGCTATGTACAAGATCTTCAATAATGAGGAAGATTTAGCAATGAAATAAAAGTTTGAAAATTTGTTAGATGTACAAAGTCTGGATAGAGGGATAAATCTATGTAAAGGCCAGGCTTAAGAATTTTGACTATCTTTTAGACACTCAAAATCCACTAAAAATCTTTGAGCAGTTCAGACACTCAACTGTCTATTTAACAGCAAATGTTCAGAGTTAATAGATTCCCTGGTCTTATTTAAGGCTCATTTCCATAGTATTTAAGGATAAACTGATCATTTGATAGATGAACATTTTGGAGGAGAGTATGATGAGAAAGAACTTTATACTGTGAATGAGAGCCAATGGACATAAATTAGTGAATGTTACTATGTCTGAAATTTATTATAAATGATATTTTAGTAAATGCATTTTAAGTCTTTTGGAAAATAAGATATTTAAAGATAGAAAACAGTGTTCTCTATAGAATATTTTAGAAAGCAAAAATACCCTATACTTTTACACATAATCGAATACTATTCAATCAGACAAAATGAGTCTCTGGAAAAATACACTGTTAATAACAAGGGATAATTTATTAGGCTTTCCACAAAATTAATTGAACATTCTTAATGAACTTGGGAGCCACCTTACCAAATTCCACCCCTATTAACCAATCTTCTAGTTACTACTGAAGATCCCCAGGGCACTCTTCACCAGGATCAAGTGGACTTTAAAACATGAGCCCTTGACATACTGTTTGCTGGAATAGAATCTTCCTTGGAGTCTTGGTTCTTTAGCAGCAGGCACCTGGGAAGGGTGGGCTTCTCTTACAAGTGCTATGCAGATTGCAACTGTTTTAATAGGTTCTTCCAGATAAGGTATTTCTTCTCCTTATTGCACCATGAAATTTTTATCCTTGTCCTACATATGGAGCCATGAAGAGTCACAGAAAGGAAAAGATCTCTCCAAGTCCGAAAAGTGATAGTGCTAATTCTCATATCCAGTCTTCTAACCAAGTTATTTGAATATATGATTTGGAATCTACAGCTCTTCCCTACCAAATACTGCCTAAACATGTACAGCCAACAAGATTCTCATTGATAACCCATTTATTAACAATATGCCATATATAAACATATATGTGTACGTGTATAATCACACATACACATATTTATACATACCAATACATTAGGGAAAATTTGTCCATTTGAAAACACAAATACACAAAAGCTGCTTACATGCATTTCCTATTAATAAAAATTTCACTTTTCATATTATAAACTTTTATATTATCTGTGCAGAGACAAGCTTATCATTTTTTATAATTGATATAATTTTAACACTTTGTAGCTTTCTTTTTTCACAAAATATTGTAGAGTACCATTTTATAACATTAGATTGAGATTTAATTCACTAATGAAATAATTGAATTAATATTTTATTATATAGATAACCATAACTTAATTAGTCTTTGGATAAACAATTTGTTTCTTATATTTTAACTATTGCAAATAACTGGTGTAATAGTACTGTATATGTCTACTGGCTTTTGTTTTAGTTAGCTTTTTCACTGTTTGACTGAAAGACCTGACAAGAACAATTTTAAAGAGGAAAAATTTATTTGGGGGTTCATGGCTTCAGAGGTCTCAATGGACAGATGGCTGACTCCATTCTTTGGGGCTCAAAGTGAGGCAAACCATAGTGGTAGAAGAGGATAGCAGAGGAAAGCAGCTGGGAAAATGGCATCAGGAAACAGAGAGAGAGAGAGAGAGAGAGAGAGAGAGAGGGAGATGGAGGAGAGAATTCCTCACTAGGGTCTAAATATATACTTTGAGACATACTCCCCAATGACCCACCTCCTCCAGCAATACCCTATCTGCCTACAGTTACCCCAGTTAATACCTATCAGGGGATTGATGTACTGATTCTGTTAAGTCTCTCATACCCAATAATTTCACCTCTAATCTTCCTTGCATTGTTTCACACATGAGCTTTTAGGGGACAATGTATCTAAACCATAATGCCTTTAAAATTTTTCATTCAGTTTCACAGGTTGACTCATTGACTCTGGCACATCTGGGTAGCTTTTCTGGCAAGTCACAACAGTGGATTTATCCACTGATAGTTGAATAGACTACTAGGAAGTTGTGAAAACTGGAGGCAGGTGAGACATGGTTGGGGAAATTAGGTCATTGGGAGCATGTCCTTGGGGAATATGTCCTCCCCCTTCCCCTCTCCCTCTCCTCCATTTCTCCCAGCTCCCCTCTCCTTCCCAGCTTGCCATAAGCTGAGCAAATTTCCCCTGCCATACCCTTCTGTCATGATGCTGTACCTCAGTCAGGTCCAATGCAAAAGAGCCAGTTCAACTGACGATGAATTAAAACCTCTGAGACAGTGAGTCAAAATAAAGTTTTTGCCTTAAAGTTATTTATCAGTGATTTTGGTCACCAGGACCAAAAGATGACTACACAACATTACAAAATGGATATAAGGATAAGAATGAGATGATTCTCTGCCCATTTTTGCTGAACACCACACTTAGTATATACTTGTAAATAGAAAATGTTTTTAGAGTTATTATCTAAGGACTTTGCATTTTATGTTTACAGTAACACTATGAGGAAGTGATACAGGAATGGAAGAATATCTGAGGCAGATAGAGAATAAATAACCTTGTGCAAATTAAATTACTTTGCTCATGGTTACTTAATCTCTTGCAAAAAGACCCTCATTCCCCACATACTTAATCTTTTTATTCTAAGTCATCTTTGTTTAAGGTTTTTGTTTTCTGTATATGTTAAACCACAAACCTAATATTTTTTCCATCCAGATATTCTGTGTTATATTTTCAATCTTTTTTTCAACTATTTCAACTTTCATCATCATCTTCAAAATTTCTGCAATCTGTTAACTTTTTTCATACTCCAAAAATCATATTAATTTTCAGATTTTCTCAAAATCTAACCTGACTTCCTTCACTCCATTATCACGTTTTCTCTCTACCTTAAACTTATAGCTTTATTCTTACATTTTATGGTTGCAAATTATATTTTCCTTTATTTGTTCTCTATTAAACCGTGACTCCCTTGAACACTTTCCCAGGTTTAAGGACTCAATAAGGACTAAATACTTTTTTTGTTTTGTGTTATGGTTTAGTGAAAGAAACCATTTGCCTCTGAATGGCTCATGAACTATTTATGATAACAAATATGCAAACATTTGTCCATGTGAACCTATTAAAATTCTACCTTCATTCCCAAGCTCCAAAATTTCCGTACTAATTTTCCTGGGCCTTCTCTTAGATTCCATCCAGAAATCTCTAACATCTCACTTCCTTCCTGATCAGGCCTGTCTCTTAGATTAATTTGTTCTTCCCAGGAATTCCCCACGAGATATTATTAAGACACTTGTCATAACACTGAACTATCTTTGAACATCTCACTGAACCTTAATTTCTAGCACATAGTAGACTACAAAATAGAACAAATAAAGCCAGCTATCTTCCTTTGCCAAATAATTTTCAACCTTTCCTTAAGTCATTATCTTTTTATTCCTAAAGGAAGTTCTATATGTTCTTAATATTATGTAAAGTTTTAAATACAATCGCACAAATGGTGTTCTTTCTCTGTATCAAGCCCTCTATACATGGTCATCAGAAAAATCACTCATTTACTTCTTTTTTCATATATATCAGTTTGCACTGTTTCTCACTTTCTTGGCCATTTCCTAGTCATAACTGTACTTCACATGTTGATTCCAACCACTAAGGAATTTTTTTTTTGGTTAGTTCCAAAGATTGAACTATCCAGGGGTTCTTGTCCACTGAGCCACATCCCCAGCCCCTTTCTTGTTTTGGTTTTTGCTTTGTATTGTTTGTTTTGTTTTGAGATGGGATCTTCCCAAGTTGCTTAGGTCTTAACTAAGTTGCTAAAGCTGGCTTTGAACTTGTGATCCTCCTGCCTCAGCCTTCTGGGCTGCTAGGATTACAGTCCTGGGCCACCAAAATTGGTAGGATTTATTATTATTATTATTCATATGCACTAACCTTATACTCTCTACAAGGCACAGTGGGACATTTCAGTTTATGTATATAATGTCTAATGATGGGAGTAGGGTAATTGGCATGGCCAGCACTTCACTTTAAGGACTCTTTAATAGATGTTTTTGTCTGTTTATTTGTTTATTAAGAACAGATTTCTTCCCTGAAAACTTGAAGACAAGTACCTTATACCTCTGAAAATATTTTAAAACTGGGCTCAGTAGGAAAGGCAACATGGGTTCTGAAATAGGAATCCTCTGACAGCTGTTCAATGTTGCAGGTCTACAGCATCATCTTTGATTCTAGCTGTCTTCTGCTTCATTGTTAATGAGCTAAGATCTAAAGACAGAGAAAACAGTCACATCATCTCACAGGAACCCAAGCTTCCTGATTTTTCCCTAAATATATCAGGAAGACAAAATAAACCAAATGGACCAGGAAGGCCACTGGAGGTGGTAACTCTGAGATTATCCAGACTTCCCTGGGCCAAGTCCAGGAGGAGATGCATATTCTGTCTAGATTCCATGCCTCACCCACATGTGTGTCTCTGACGTTGTTTATCTGTGTTACCCAGTGTTTGCTTTCCTTTCTCTTTGTTCTAAGTACTTGGTAACTGTCTTTGGCTATAATACAAAATCTGCCTTCAGAGAATAGATTTGGGGGGAATAAGAACACTATTTGAAGTTTTTGAGATGCTTTGGGGCTTTGTGTGAGGTGTTGATCCAACTACATGGCCTGAATACAACCATTACAAAGTTAGTGGAACTGCCTTACCTGACAAATACCAACAAAATCACAAGCAAAAAAAAAAAAAAAAAAAAGTTGAAAATACAGACACCGAAAAGTAAGTATGACTAAATTTAGAGAAGTCTCAATTTAAAAATAAGTAACTATTATTTAAGAAGCTAGCTATAAAATACAGTCACTGTTTTTCAGGGATTATAACTTTATTAGGGCAAGCATTTTATGGTGAAATATATAGCTTCAATATTTTAAGAAACTTCACATTTTCAAAAGTTTTAAGTTCAAGGTAGAATGTGTGGCATATTGAGAAAAAAGAAAGTTCAGTCTACAAAGTTTAAAAAAGATGTATTAATTGGTATTTATATAACATGGAGGAGACGGGTCCGATAAGGAAGGAAATGAGATGTTACAGAATTCTGGATGGAATCTACCATGTAGCAATCTGATAATTTCTGGCTTTCCCTGAAAGCTTTATATATTTAACAAGATCCTTGAAGGTTTGAAGGGATATTTTTACATGGAAAATAATACCCACAGTTATTGTTCCATTGATTAAGGCTCAATTTATTAAATTTATGTCTTATTTGACAGCACTTTGAAAGTCAATTTTTCTTGAGCATTTAAATGCTGAGAACCAGTTTTAATTAATTAAATCCCTTCAAATATTTAAAACTACAATTATAAATTAAAATACCTAACAACATATTGGATGATAGTTTGCATAGTGTCTCAAAATTATAGTGAAAGGATTTTGACTAAAAATAATGAACAATCAACACCCTCTTATACTATAGAAAACTAAGACAAGGAATCCAGCAGATAACACCTCAGTGATAAAATGTAACTACTCACTGCTTTAATTAATTACTCTCCCTAGGCTTCCACAAAGAAAAGAGGGAGTTTAAGGGGAAGTCATAGAAACACTGAGTCATCATCCCACTGTTTAGATTTTTTTCTTTTCTTTCCTAAGGAATGGGAGGTGCCGACATATAGCCTCTTTCCACTGCCCTAAACGTCAAGCAAAAAGGTAACTTTGAAGTAGTCATCGTTGGTAAGATTGGATGCCTGAAAGATGGGAGATGCCTTAGTTTATTTGTGGAACTATAATAAAGTACTTTAGGTTGGGCAATTTATAAAGAACCCAAATTTAATTCTTATAATTCTGAAGGCTGTGAAGACCAAGGTGTCACTAGGATTGGGGCCTGGTGGGGTTGTTCTCTGCTTCCAAAAATAGTACTGTTGCTGTATCCTCTGGAGAAGAGGGATGCTGTGTCTGTACATAGGAAAAGAAGAAAGACAAAGAGTGCTTCCTTCAATCTCAAGCTCTTTCATCAGGGTACTAATCAGGAGAGGCCATATAATTTGATTAACTTCTAATAGCTATGCCTCTTACTATTGCAGCATTGGGAATTAAGTTTCAAAGTGAATTTTGGAGGGAACGGCTATCAATTAAACCACAGAAGCAAAAAATTGAAAATGTCTTTTTTAATAATTTTGTTGACGATCCTTTGTGTCAGGGATAAAAAAATGTATATAGTAATGACAGGGGTACAATAAAGGACAACAGAGACACTGCAAGTTCTTGCATGGTGTGACTTAAGTCAACATTTCTAGATGTATGTAGGATCAAGTTCACTTTTAGTGCCCTTATGGAAGTGGGGATTTTAAACCCAACTGTAAGAATCTATGTGGTATGCCTTGGGTAGCATGAATTAAGAGACAATTGGAGGAGATCAGAATGGAACATACCTCACTTACCAGGCAATAGTGAAGTGGGAAATGATGGAAAGATACAAGAAAGTCCTGTATGCAAGTTGACCACAGGGGAGTTGGGTATGCACAAACAACATTTAGGAAACTCTTTCTCATAATCAATTTAGTGACACAAGAAAATTACTTTAAGATAATTTGATAAATATTCAAATGAAATCATGCATAGGGCATGTATGTCTGTTTATGCATATGTATATCTTCCTTAATGATTCAGAACCTGAGGTTAGATTCTACTGTGAGTTAGACTGAGCATGGGAAGAATGGGTGAAAGAGAGTGGCAAGTTAATGCTCAGAGCAGTTAGCAGTTGTTGTATTATTACACATCTTGAAACTCTGTCCTTAGCATCTACATTCATGCTACTGACTAGGGCATGTTGTGAAGACATATGATCTGTTAAGATAAAGGACCCAAAGAATTAATATATTTAACGGGAGACAAAGGAGGGAAAGTTCTCCACACTTACGTACAAGATGAGATGTTGGATTTCAGTATTTAAAACTTGGTACTAGAGTCCGAATTAGGACAAAATATATTCTGTGCTTGTATATTTATGTCAAAATGGATTCCACTGTCATGTATAACTAAAAAGAAACAATAAGGGAAAAAATGAATAGGATTTTTCTGGATTGGGGATAACAGATGATGAGGTTCTGAGTAGAAAACAGACTATAAAATTCAAGAAAAGGAAACTCAAAGTTACCATATAAACCAGTTGCTGTCTCTATATCACATCAACATTGCATTATTTTCAAGATTAAGTATCATGACCCAAAGTCAAAACACAAGAAAAATTGTGTTTTACTTTTGAAAGAATCATAACCTAGTACTCAGATATTTGGAAATGTTATTCCTCATGCGGGGGCGGGGAGGGGTATGTAACATTCCATCCAACTAAGAACTATTCAAAAATATCTTTATTTTTTTTAAATTTTTTTAATATTTATTTTTTAGTTTTCGGCGGGCACAACATCTTTGTTTGTATGTGGTGCTGAGGATCGAACCCAGGCCGCACGCATTGCCAGGCGAACGCGCTACCGCTTGAGCCACATCCCCAGCCCTCAAAAATATCTTTAAAATCTATACTCTCTTTAGTCTTGCAAATGTCTTAATTCATTCAAGCCTTCATCAATAGAACTAACCCAATAATATTGCAATTATTATCCCAAATTCTTAGTTTCCTTTAACCTAGACTTGCCTGTCTTATATGGTTATGGAAGGTCTTAAAATGCAAGTTTTCTTCTTAACTCAAGAACCTGGAATAGTAGTCTGTTTTTTAATTAAATCACCAAATCCACCACCATAATTCAAAATCCATCCCATAAATATTTGGGCACACTCCAACTCGAGGGCATCTTTATTTTTTCTTTCATCTTCGTACATAGTCACCAATCCTCTACCTTCATCTGCTACAGTTTGTCATGACTTTAGAAAAGCTGAACCATCTTCAACCTCTGTCTACAATGGTAATAACTATGACAACATCTTATAACCATGAACAGCTTTGAACCAGTGATTGCACAATTTTCATAACCATCAAACACTGAACTTTCTTTAGATTTGCTACAGTTTGATTGGTTTTGTTGTTTGTTGTATTCTGTTTCTGTATTTTAACCTTAAGTCATTTTTTTATTGGATGGAACTCTCTTTGTCCAGAGAATGGGTTGATGATAGACCAGATGAGAAACATAAAATTTGGTCCAGAGAGGGGAAGATGGCGGCAGGGGAGTGCATTTCCCCCGTGTGCCACGTCACTGTGTGGGAGAATGATGAGTCAGGACGGCTAAAGGCTATCTTGTTAGGAATTTCCAGCAATAGTGGGGTGCTCCGCAACCTGGAGGAAGGATTTCCATCGCACGAGGATCGGCTACGGGGGCTCAAACGCGAGAGATTTGTCTGCACGGAGGGTCACACTGCTTATTCAGCAAATTGCCCCTCAGCTAGAGTCTGCAGCGCACGCTGGGAAACGAGGAGATAGCGACGCAGGGATACAGCGCTGCAGTTTCTGCCAGCCGTGCAAGCACCGTACTCAGTGCTGAATTCTGGGTTCGAGACGGGGGAGGGAAGCAGTCCAATTTGGTTCTCCACACCGGTCAGAACACAGAGGAGGCCAGCGGCCACCATCTTGGAGAGCTGACGTCACCATCCCTGTTTTCGACTGACCGCAGCTCATTCAGCCATAGAACAGGTAATTTCAGGCTGCCATTCGCCTGCGGCTTGCAGACAGATTACTCAGGCTCAGTGCTAAATAACCCACGGAAACTGCTTCTTGGAGCCTGCTCTTATCAGAGCATACACCGAGCACGGAGCGGCTGAGTTCCGGCTCCTGGAACTGCTCTGGCCCGGGGCTAAGGAGCCCGCAGAAACAGCTTCTCGGTCCGGGTCCTGCTGAGTACTGTGGAGGTAAATACCAACCGAGCCTTCGTGGGCAGTGGCAAGAGGACGGAGACAGGGCCTGTGAGGGCCGGTCAGGACTCACCCGTTGCTTTGGTCACCCAGCAAAGGGAACGAAATGCTGCCATTCGCATGGGATACCAACATGGCAGAGATCTGATGTCATCAGAAAGCGGTGGAGGAGAGAACTTCATCAATACCAGCTGCGACAGAAACAGTTGTTCTCCTGGTAGGGAGGGTGAGTCACAGACACCCGAGTCTCTCTTGCTTTGTCTTTGAGCCAGAGGGGAGGAGCCGGGCCGCCGCCCGCGCCCGGAGCAGGCCCAGCGGCTCGCCGGCGTGATGGTCGCGTGACCCCAATTGGAGAGGGGGCGGAGCGGAGCTGCCACCCGCGCCCGCAAGGTGGGCAGACCTGCGACAGACTGGCGGGTCAGGCCCAGCGGCCTGCCAGTGTGGTACACACGTGAACCCCAACTGGAGTAGGGGCAGAGCAGAGCCACCGCCCGCACCAGTAACAGGCCCAGCGACCTGCCGGCGTGGTAGTCACGACACCCCAATTGGAGTAGGGGCAGAGCAGAGCCGCCACCCGTGCCCGAAAGGTGGGCAGACCTGCGACTGACCAGCGGGACAGGCCCAGTGGCCTGCCGGTGCGACAGAAACGTCACCCCATTTGGAGTAGGGGCAGAGCAGAGCCGCCGCCCGTGCCCGCAAGGTAGGCAGACCACGACCGACCGGTGGAACAGGCCCAGCAGCCGGCCGGGGTGGTAGGCACGTCACCCCAATTGGAGTAGGAGCAGAGCAGAGCCTTCGCCCGCTCCCGAAACAGGCCCAGCAGTCCGCGGGTGTGGTAGACAAGTCACACCAATTGGAGGGGGGGCAGAGCAGAGCCGCTGCCCGCGCCTGCAGGGTAGGCAGACCTGCAACCGACAGGCGGATCAGGCCTGGTGGCCTGCTGGCGTGGTACACTCGTCACCCCAATTGGAGTAGGGGCAGAGCAGAGCCGCCGCCCGCGCCCGGAACAGGCCCAGTGACCTGCTGGTGTGGTAGTCACGACACCCCAATTAGAGTAAGGGCAGAGCAGAGCCGCCGCCCACGCCTGCAAGGTAGGCAGACCTGCGACCGACCAGCAGAACAGGCCCAGGGGTCAGCGGGCGTGGTAGACACCTCACACCAATTGGAGGAGGGGCAGAGCAGAGCCGCCGCCAGCGCCTGCAAGGTAGGCAGACCGCCGCCCGACCCTGCAAGGGAGACTTTTCAACTATACAAGAGCAATATAAATATATAGGGGAAAAAAACATTTCAAAAACACAACAGTTTCACCAAGCAGAAAGAAACGCAAGCAGTATGAAAAGACAAGGAAAGAAAGGACCACAAGCAATGCAGGTCAACTCAACTTTAGAAGAGGTAACAGCTGCAGCAGATGGAATGTCAGATAAAGAATTCAGGATATATATGCTTCAGATGATCTGGAGTATCAAGGAAGACATTAGACAGCAAAATCAGACAATGAAAGATCACTTCGACGAGGAATTACACAAACAAATCCAGGAAGCAAAGGATCAACTATACAGGGAGATAGAGGTTATAAAAAACAAACAAACAGAAATCCTAGAAATGCAGGAAGCAATAAACCAACTTAAAAACTCAATGGAGAATACTACCAGCAGAGTAGAACACTTAGAAGATAGAATATCAGACAATGAAGACAAAGTTCTTCAACTTGAAAAGAACATAGACAGCTCAGCAAGACTGTTAAGAAACCATGAGCAGAACATCCAAGAAATATGGGATAACATTAAGAGACCAAACTTAAGAGTCATTGGGATACAGGAAGGTATAGAACTCCAAACCAAAGGAATGAGCAATCTATTCAATGAAATAATATGAGAAAACTTCCCAGACTTGAAGAATGAGACAGAATCCCAAATCCTAGAAGCCTACAGGATGCCGAATGTGCAAAATCATAAGAGATCCACACCTAGACACATTATAATGAAGATGCCCAACATACAGAATAAGGAGAGAATTTTAAAAGCTACAAGAGAAAGGAAGCAGATTACATTTAGGGGTAAGCCAATCAGGATAACAGCTGATCTTTCAACACAGACTCTGAAAGCTAGAAGATCCTGGAATAACATATTTCAAACACTGAAAGCAAATGGGTTCCAACCAAGAATTGTGTATCCAGCGAAACTAAGCTTCAGGATGGAAGATGAAATTAAAACCTTCCACGATAAACAAAAGTTAAAAGAATTTGCAGCTAGAAAACCATCTCTTCAAAACATCCTCGGCAAAACATTACAGGAAGAGGAAATGGAAAATAACAATGAAAACCAACAGTGGGAGGTAGGACAGTAAAGTGGGGGGAAATAATCAAAGAGGAAAACAAACCATGTTTAGTAACAGAAATAAACAAATATGGCTGGAAGAACAACCCATATCTCAATAATAACCCTAAATGTTAATGGCTTAAACTCACCAATTAAGAGACACAGGCTAGTAGAATGGATCACAAAACAAGACCCAACAATATGCTGCCTACAGGAGACGCATTTGATAGGAAAAGACATACATAGGCTGAAGGTGAAAGGTTGGGAAAAATCATATCACTCATATGGACTTCGGAAACAAGCAGGAGTGTCCATACTCATATCAAATAAAATAGATTTCAAGCCAAAGTTAATCAAAAGGGATAAAGAGGGACACTACATACTGCTTAAGGGAACCATACACCAACAAGACGTAACAATCATAAATATATATGTCCCAAACAATGGTGCAGCTATGTTCATCAAACAAACTTTTCTCAAGTTCAAGAGTCTAATAGACCACCATACAATAATCATGGGAGACTTCAACACACCTCTCTCGCCACTGGACAGATGTTCCAAACAAAAGTTGAATAAGGAAACTATAGAACTCAATAACACAATTAATAACCTAGACTTAATTGACATATATAGAATATACCACCCAACATCAAGCAGTTACACTTTTTTCTCAGCAGCACATGGATCCTTCTCAAAAATAGATCATATATTATGTCACAGGGCAACTCTTAGACAATATAAAGGAGTAGAGATAATACCATGCATCTTATCTGATCATAATGGAATGAAACTGAAAATCAATGATAAAAGAAGGAAGGAAATAGCATACATCACTTGGAGAATGAAAAATAGGTTACTGAATGATCAATGGGTTATAGAAGACATCAAGGAGAAAATTAAAAAAATCTTAGAGATAAATGAAAACACAGACACAACATATCGGAATCTATGGGACACATTGAAAGCAGTTCTAAGAGGAAAATTCATTGCTTGGAGTTCATTCCTTAAACAAAGAAAAAACCAACAAATAAATGATCTCATACTGCATCTCAAAATCCTAGAAAAAGAAGAGCAAAACAACAGCAAAAGAAGTAGAAGGCAAGAAATAATTAAAATCAGAGTTGAAATTAATGAAATCGAAACAAAAGAAACAATTGAAAAAATTGACAAAACTAAAAGTTGGTTCTTTGAAAAAATAAACTAAATCGACAGACCCTTAGCCATGCTAGCGAAGAGAAGAAGAGAGAGAACTCAAATTACTAGCATACGGGATGAAAAAGGCAATATCACAACAGACACTTCAGAAATACAGAAGATAATCAAAAATTATTTTGAATCCTTATACTCCAATAAATTAGAAGATAGTGAAGGCATAGATAAATTTCTTAAGTCATATGATCTGCCCAGATTGAGTCAGGAGGATATAGACAACCTAAACAGACCAATATCAATTGAGGAAATAGAAGAAACCATCAAAAGACTACCAACTAAGAAAAGCCCAGGACCGGATGGGTATACAGCAGAGTTTTACAAAACCTTTAAAGAGGAACTAATACCAATACTTTTCAAGCTACTTCAGGAAATAGAAAAAGAGGGAGAACTTCCAAATTCATTCTACGAGGTCAACATCACCCTGATACCTAAACCAGACAAAGACACTTCAAAGAAAGAAAACTACAGACCAATATCTCTAATGAACCTAGATGCAAAAATCCTCAATAAAATTCTGGCGAATCGGATACAAAAACATATCAAAAAAATTGTGCACCATGATCAAGTAGGATTCATCCCTGGGATGCAAGGCTGGTTCAATATACGGAAATCAATAAATGTTATTCACCACATCAATAGACTTAAAAATAAGAACCATATGATCATCTCGATAGATGCAGAAAAAGCATTCGACAAAGTACAGCATCCCTTTATGTTCAAAACTCTAGAAAAACTAGGGATAACAGGAACATACCTCAATATTGTAAAAGCAATCTATGCTAAGCCTCAGGCTAGCATCATTCTGAATGGAGAAAAATTGAAGGCATTCCCTCTAAAATCTGGAACAAGACAGGGATGCCCTCTCTCACCACTTCTGTTCAACATAGTTCTCGAAACACTGGCCAGAGCAATTAGACAGACGAAAGAAATTAAAGGCATCAAAATAGGAAAAGAAGAACTTAAATTATCACTATTTGCAGGTGACATGATTCTATACCTAGCAGACCCAAAAGGGTCTACAAAGAAACTATTAGAGCTAATAAATGAATTCAGCAAAGTGGCAGGATATAAAATCAACACGCATAAATCAAAGGCATTCCTGTATATCAGCGACAGATCCTCTTAAATGGAAATGAGGACAACCACTCCATTCACAATATCTTCAAAAAAAATAAAATACTTGGGAATCAACCTAACAAAAGAGGTGAAAGACTTGTACAATGAAAACTACAGAACCCTAAAGAGAGAAATAGAAGAAGATCTTAGAAGATGGAAAAATATACCCTGTTCATGGATAGGCAGAACTAACATCATCAAAATGGCGATATTACCAAAAGTTCTCTATAGGTTTAATGCAATGCCAATCAAAATCCCAACGGCATTTCTTGTAGAAATAGAGAAAGCAATCATGAAATTCATATGGAAAAATAAAAGACCCAGAATAGCAAAAACAATGCTAAGCAGGAAGTGTGAATCAGGCGGTATAGCGATACCAGAGTTCAAACTATACTACAGAGCAATAGTAACAAAAACAGCATGGTACTGGTACCAAAACAGGTGGGTGGACCAATGGTACAGAATAGAGGACACAGAAACCAATCCACAAAACTACAACTATCTTATATTTGATAAAGGGGCTAAAAGCATGCAATGGAGGAAGGATAGCATCTTCAACAAATGGTGCTGGGAAAACTGGAAATCCATATGCAACAAAATGAAACTGAATCCCTTTCTCTCGCCATGCACAAAAGTGAATTCAAAATGGATCAAGGAGCTTGATATCAAATCAGAGACACGCCGTCTGATAGAAGAAAAAGTTGGCTACGATCTACATTCGGTGGGTTCGGGCTCCAAATTCCTCAATAGGACACCCATAGCACAAAAGTTAATAACTAGAATCAACAAATGGGACTTACTCAAACCAAAAAGTTTTTTCTCAGCAAAAGAAACAATAAGAGAGGTAAATAGGGAGCCTACACCCTGGGAACAAATCTTTACTCCTCACACTTCAGATAGAGCCCTAATATCCAGAGTATACAAAGAACTCCAAAAATTAGACAATAAGATAACAAACAACCCAATCAACAAATGGGCCAAGGACCTGAACAGACACTTCTCAGGGGAGGACATACAATCAATCAACAAGTACATGAAAAAATGCTCACCATCTCTAGCAGTCAGAGAAATGCAAATCAAAACCACCCTAAGATACCATCTCACTCCAGTAAGATTGGCAGCCATTATGAAGTCAAACAACAACAAGTGCTGGCGAGGATGTGGGGAAAGGGGTACACTTGTACATTGCTGGTGGGACTGCAAATTGGTGCAGCCAATTTGGAAAGCAGTATGGAGATTTTTTGGAAAGCTGGGAATGGAGCCACCATTTGACCCAGCTATTCCCCTTCTTGGTCTATTCCCTTAAGACCTAAAAAGAGCATGCTACAGGGACACTGCTACATCGATGTTCATAGCAGCACAATTCACAATAGCAAGACTGTGGAACCAACCTAGATGCCCTTCAATAGACGAATGGATAAAAAAATGTGGCATTTATACACAATGGAGTATTACTCTGCATTAAAAAATTATAGAATTTGCAGGGAAATGGATGGCACTAGAGCAGATTATGCTAAGTGAAGCTAGCCAATCCCTAATAACAAATGCCAAGTGTCTTCTTTGATATAAGGAGAGTAACTAAGAACAGAGTAGGGACGAAGAGCAGGAGAAGAAGATTAACATTAAACAGGGATGAGAGGTGGGAGGGAAAGGGAGAGAGAAGGGAAATTGCATGGAAATGGAAGGAGACCCTCAGGGTTATACAAAAGTACATACAAGAGGAAGTAAGGGGAAAGGGAAAAATAATACAAGGGGGAGAAATGAATGACAGTAGAGGGGGGTAGAGAGAGAAGAGGGGAGGGGAGGGGAGGGGATGGGAGGGGGGATAGTAGAGGATAGGAAAGGCAGCAGAACACAACAGACACTAGTATGGCAATATGTAAATCCATGGATGTGTAACTGATGTGATTCTGCAATCTGTATATGGGGTAAAAATGGGAGTTCATAACCCACTTGAATCAAAGTGTGAAATATGATATGTCAAGAAACATGTAATGTTTTGAACAACCAAAAATAAAAAATTAAAAAAAAAAATTTGGTCCAAGTGTTTTTACCCTTGAATTTTTCTGGCAAGTCTTTCAGCAAGTCAATGCTGCTGAGCCCTAAAGGGATTTTTTTTTTCTAGTCAATGGAGTTCCCTTTTCCTTGAAGAGAAGTTGAGATTTGACCTCCAGTGAAACTCTGTCACAGAAAATTTTAATGGGCAAAATATTTCAGCAGATTTCACTTCATCAGCCATCACCATTCTTCCTTTGGCCTTTTTATTAATTTACTTATCTATGCTTATCAATATGCTAAAGTATTACCACTAACATATTTCCTCTTTGCATTTTTTTCAGCTATTAACCTAGCTGTTTGATTTCCATCTTACCCCTAAGTTGCAAAAATGACTTTATCCCCACTGCACTTACAATGTGTACATTTGTTTCCTTCACTATTTACTCATTCCATCACATATGACCCATCAATGCTAACATTAATTTTAATCAATTTATTTATATCCATTTTGTATGTAGTAATCACATTTTATTATTTTCTTGAAAATATTAGCTAAACTCAAGTGTGACTGGAACTCTTGATTTCCCTCACAAGGACCATTGAACAGTACCATAATATTAAATAGCTTTTAATTGTTATCTTTATGATGTAGAAATACATATAACTGTAAATCTCACAATAATTATTGGATCCAAATACTCTCTTCCAGAGAAAATTCATCTTGAATTACTCCATAGGGCTTTAAATGGGTAATGAGCAAGCAATTTGGATTGTAATCTATGGATAGAAAAATGACTTTCCCTTTAAAATGTGGAATACATTTCATATTTTTGCCCATTCTGAGCTAATTATATATTTAAGTTAGATTTAGATAATTGTATGGTAAAGACTAATGCCAACTATTTGAAATAATTAGACTATTAAGAATAATTACAAAGCAAGAGCTCTTTCCTGGGGCCTTTTACTGTTGTTGTGATCAGATATTTTAAAGTAAATAGAGTTATTTAATTCCAAGTGCAAAAACTCTTGAAATATGCAAATAGAAGAAATCATCATAGGATAGAATGAGACTAATAATGGCAAGATTTTACATCCTTAAAGCATAGTATTAAAAACTGTCACATATATTCTTGAATTTGATTCTTTTATCTTTAGAGTTATAAAACAGCATGTTCATTTTGTAAATTAATGGTATTAAGCTTTCAAAACACGAATTGTTCTGGTTTTCATAATTAAAAAGTAGCTGTGCTAGTTCTAAAGCCAAGAATCTTAGAGTCTTATTTATTTTAATTCTATATATTTTAAGAGTTTTATTTAATTTTATTAAAATAATTGTACACATTTATGGAGTATATTGTGGTGGATCAATACATGTATACAAGGTGTAATCATTTCTTTGTGGTGAAGCATTTAAAATCCACTCTTTAGTTGTTCTGAAATGTACATGCATTGTTATTAAATATGGCGAAACTACTATACAATAGAACCCCAGAATTTATTCCTTCAATCGAATTATTCCTTTGTGTCCATTGACCAACCTTACCTCATTCTCTTCTTCCCTTTCCTCACCCTTTCCTGAAGTAACTGGTGTGTGTGTGTGTGTGTGTGTGTGTGTGTGTGTTTCCATGGTACTGGGGTTTGAATCCAGTGCCTTGCTCATGCTAAGCAAACACTCTACCACTGAGCCACATCTTAAGCCTCAAAAACCGTGGATGTTCTGGTCACTGGTGTGGTCAATTCGTCACTCGGCTACCTCAGTTGTGGCAGGTAGAGACGCGGAGTCAACACAGACATCAGGAGCTGGTTAGAGAACTGGCAGGTGACAACCACAGTGGACCTCCAGCAGCTGGTTTAATATGGAAGTGATTACAATTGATATAAAATGTATCTTCCAATCATACATAAGCAAGCAGGTTATACAACACCTAGAAACCAATCAGCTCTACTTCTATGAAGTCAAATTTTTTAGATTTCATATTTAAATGAGATCATGCAAAATTTTTCCAGTTTATTTCACTTAACATATGTCCTCCAGCTTTATCCATGTTGCTTCAAATGACAAGAATTTTTATCTCTTTTATGGCTGAATAGAATTCCATTGTGTATACAAACAGTATGTTCTTTATTCCTGCTCTGTTGATTTATACTTCAGTTGATACCACACCTTGGTTTTTGTGAAATGTTACAATAAATATGAGAGTGTAGGAATCTTTTCCACATATCATTTATTTCTTTTTGGTATATACCTAGTAGTGGGATTGCTTGGTCATATGGTAGCTCTATTTTTAGTTTTTTGAAAAACTTTCATAGTATTTTCCATAAAAGACTTTTCTTGAAATGAATGTATCAATTAGGAAATAAGCAGGGTGTATAAAGTGAAATAGATATGATCATAGTTTGGCTTATATAAAATCATTCTAAAAAGAAATATAATTTTAGCTTTAAAAAAAACTCAATAAAGTGAGGGGCAATGCATGTAGAATTTGGGCCTAGAAATTTTCAGGAAGAGAGGCTAATAAAGGTGAATTATTTAAAGAAGTGTAATATGTGAAGCATAGTCTGTGGAATATGGAGTGAATTACAATGAGACCAATGCTAGGAGAATAAAAAGGAGCTGAGCATGGAAGCTCATGCCTACAATCCCAGCATCTCTGGAGGCTGAGGCAAGAGAATGGTAAGTTCAGAGCCAGCCTAGGCAACTTAATGAGACCCTAAACAATTTAGCAAGACTCTGTTTCATAATAAGAAACTTAAAAGGCTGGGATGTGGCTCAGTGGTGAAGAGCCTCTGGGTTCAATTCCTGTGTCATAGTAAGGAGTTAGATAATGTGTGTTAAGAGAAGTCATTGAGGAATTTTGAAAAGAAAAATTACATCATCAAATTTACATTCTATAAAATCACTTGGACCATCATCATATGGAAAATAGATTCTGGTAAACTGGTAACAAGGAAATCCTTAAGGGGCAATGTTAATGTTATAAATGAACATGATGTTTAGATTGAACCACTGTGATGGGGGTATAAATGATGAACATCTGAATATGGAATTTACTGGGAAGATGGCACAATTATGAATTGTTGATAAAGTATAAACGAATTATAAGGGTAAGAGAGAAGTCAAAGATGAATGCATGAATTTGGCCTGAAAAACTGTTAAGAATAGAATGTCATTAACTGAGATGAAACTACTCACTAGAAGAGAGCTGAAGGAAGCAAATCATTTATTTGATTTCTGAAGCTACTTTAGAAAAAGCTATTAATTCAAGCCTAAAGCTTTTCCTTCAGGCAGTAGATTCTATATTTTCTCAAGATGATCCTGCAATATTAATTTGAAAGTTAGTTGGAAATAACCAGTTTTAAAACTGTATATTAGATGATAGCATCAAGTGAATAAGCTTGACAATGAAGAATTTGGGCCTAGAAATTTTCAGGAATTTTTTAAATTTTAATTTTAATAAGGAAAGAGGTCCAAACATTATTGATCCTTAAAACAAAATATTTAGAAGTTGCAGAGTTGAAGAAATTTTACTAAGGAACTGAGACTGTACAGATAAATGTAGGAGAAGGTGAAAGATACTGGCATTACAAAAGGCAAGTAAATGAAATATTTTAAGGAGGAAGAAGCCATCAACAATGTCAAATTCTATTGATAACAGTAAAATGTGCCATTGGATTTGGAAATTGGGAATTGTTGATTACTTTGGAAAGAATTGTTTCAGTGGAATTGTAGGAGTAAAATCCTGAGCAAACAGAGACTAGGCATGGGGGGAAATAAAAAAAATCAAACTCTGCATATAGGCATTTCTTTTGAAGAATTTTACTGTATAGGGAAGAATAGAATTGGAAGGGCAATTGGATTGGAGCCAAAGAAGAGAGTTTTTTGGTCATTGGGTTTTTGTTTGTAGGAGGTAGGAATGTTTCATTCTTAACACTTGTTTGTTTCATCATGTTTGTTTGCTGATGGGAATGATTTAGTTAGAGAAAACCTGATGGATGAGAAGACAGAAAGTAAAAATATAAAATTGCTTAAATCTGTAAGAGTTGAAGGAAACTGTATATAAATTACTATGGACCACAATCCCTACCCTTCCTTCATGTTTTAGTTTCCTCTACTAAAGGCAGAGAGAATATTTCCTTGTGTCTTGAATTTGTGTTTCACCATGTGACTTGGTTTGATCTGTAAAATGAGTGTAAAGTGACATAGTTAAATTGCCTAGTTCAAGAAACTTCTGTGTCCCTATTGGTTTTATGAGGATTCTGATGTCATCAAGAGAAGAGACTCGTGTGGGTTGGTTGAAGAGTCAGCCTTGGCATCAGTATGAACCACAAATGGAATCAACTTGTACCAAATCTCAGCAGAGGACCAACACCAGATAAATTTAAGGCAAAGCCTAGGTCCTACAAACTAGAACTTACATATGGATGCCTGAGTGATAATAATAGTATTTCTGTTTTCAACCATCAAAGTTTGACAAATTTATTACATGAGAAAAGCTTAATCTATCAAACAAGCAGAGACACTGGCTTCAGGAAGAAGTATGAATATCTGACCCATTGTAACAGGAAGTAAGACAGTTTAGATTGGGTTTAGATTGCTGAAGAGAGTCTGGAACTTAGTTGCGAATAGTTTATAAAAACTGTCTTCTGAAAGTATGTATTTTCCTAGTGACGTAAAAGCAAGAGAGAGCAAGAGAGCGAGAGTGAGAGCGAGAGAGAGAGAGAGAGAGAGATAAAGAAGTGTCTCTTGAAGAAATATGAGAAATCATGAATTATTACCCAAGAATGGAAAAGCAAATTGACTAGAGAAATGTACTCTTGTTTTCAAGAAGCACTTAAAAGTTTATGGCCTACACGCCCTTTAAAATTCCAATAGTGTATGGGATGTGAGACAAAAACAGTCACCATATTAGAGACTACAGTGAAACTATTATACTAATGAGCTGTATGGATTTTACAAGGCATGAGATGCAGAAGGGAAAGTCAGAACCACAGTTTAAAGTAATCATAATTGTGTGTTCTTCTACATCTACCTCTGCTCCTCTGATAGTGCAGAGGGGAACCAGGTCTTTCAGTTATTATTCTAGTAGAGGAAAAAATGGGTTGAGAGAATATGCAAGGACAAAATTATGACAGACTATGGAGTTTACACCAGGTAATCAAGTGATTGTAGACAATAGAGTGATGATGACAAAGAGTGTATTTAGCATTATGAAGTTACCATTTTGGTCAAACATTAGTTGGATAATTAGTATGGAGGTCTAAAAAATGAAATTTTGGAGAGGTTCTAGTTAAAACTAGTGACAAGTTATTGAGTATGACCATGGGAGTTGCTAGCAGAGGAGTATAGTAGATGGTCATTAAATATACAAATGAAGCAAGAATTTATATACTATTCAAAGAAAAATAAAGAACAGCAGTGAGTCAAATGTCAAAACTTTTCAATTAATATGAAAATTGACCAGGTTTATATGTGACTGTGACAAGGAGAGACAGTTGATTGTATAAACTAAAAACTATACTTCAGAGCAGTTGGAATTTAGAGGATGGGGCAAGAATGATGGGTTGGTAGTCGCCATTAGGAGCAAGAAACTCACCTACACTCTCTTTAAAATTCCAGTATTGTGTGGGATGTAAGACAAAAAACAGTCACCATGTTAGAGACTATAGTGAAAGTATAATATTAATGAGCTGTATGGATTTTACATGCCATGAGCAGCAGAAGGGAAAGTCAGAACCACAAACTATAGAAATCTCGCTGATGACAAAAAGAAAATTCCAAAGGTCATTAAAAGTGTTGGGAGTGTAGGGATGGGTATATGGATGGATGAGAGATTAAATCAGGTAAGGATATATTCAGAACTGAATAGAAATAAAGCACCAGAAAAAAAAAAAAAAAGGTACTTGGAGCTACTTTTAGAAGATATAGAAAATAAGGCAACGAGAATGATAGGTTAGTTTTAAATGATATTAAACATCTCCTTTTAATATTGTATTAGTCATCTTTGCATCACTGTGAGAAAAATACCCAAGAACAACTACTAAGAGTAAAGCTCATGCTTTCAAAGATTTAGTCCATGTGGGCTAACTCCATTTATCCGGCACGAGGTGAGGAAGCACATCATGATGAAAAACAACGGTGCAGGAGCACTGCTCTGTTTATGGATGGTTAGGAAATAGAGGGGGCAGTAGGGAAAGTAAACCCTTCCAGGGTATTTCCCCAGTGACCCCCCTCAAACAGCCACATCCTACCTGTCAGTAGTCATCATTTAGTAATTCTCTTCAAATTAGGATAGACAGATTAGGTTACAGCTCTCACATTCTTTTTTTTTTTAAATTAACAAAAGAATAAAAGTCTTTTATTGGGATCCAAATGTATATTATTTAGATATTTTGGGGTTATAAGCAACAGAATATGACTCTGACTACACTTGAATAAAATCTCACCTAATTATGGGAGAACTCACCTAACAAAAAATAGAAACAAGTCAGGCATAATTATTTAGACATCACATGTTCTAATCATTACAACTCCAAGCATTCCAGCATTATCACAGGAGCTTTGAGGAGACACCTCATATACAAACCATAAAAAATATCCTACCTGCACGTAGGTGTTACTGAATATATTTCAGGTTTTTATCAATAGGACTAATTCCTTGATTCAGAGATTAGTAAGTAAAGGATGAGAGGAAGAAATATTCATCCAAATATATGTTCTCTTTTAGAGAAGTAGAAAGTTCCTTTATTTATATAATTTGATAACAAGAAATAAGATTTCTATTACATCAATAATCAAAGTGAATTTTGCCATATTCGCAAGAGAATAAAAGCAGTAATTTTTAGAATAAAGTATCAATAATTTTTTTTCAATAGTAAATTGTGTTTAAAAAGATGTCCCTGAATCTCTCAATTTTAGTAGACTTAGATTTGCTGAGTTATCCCATAAAAGACTTAACATTAATCTAAATAGTTAAATAAATTGTTACTACATACTTTATAATTCGGATTAAAGAGTTCTGCTTTATTGCCATTTGCAATGTGCCCACCATACTGTTTATTATAAAAACAATAATAAAGGGTCATAGAGCATTAATGAGGTAGAAATTATTTTTGAAAGAAATTATTTTACTTGTGTGCCTAAGAGAACATTTAATCACTGTTTATAATGCTTATAAAATAATAAGAATGAATAATATACATTATTTTTTAGAATGCCAAATAATATACTTTCAAAACAGAAAATTCATTATGGAAATAAATGTTGTCAATCTTCTGATATAATTTGGATAGTATTCTGAGGATGATTTTACTACTGAGAATATCTAAGTAAATGAAATTCAACAAAATAAATGACTAATAAACTGGGCATTTTCAGTGGCAATTAGCAAAGCTTAAGATATGTAATGCTTCTGTAAATTGGTTGCTTTATTTTCTCTCCTCTGAATCAACAAATGCAAACAAATGAACTGTAAAAATGAGAAATAAAATAATCACATTTTAGAAGGACAATTTATTTAAAAACTCACAATTTAAATACCATCTCTTTATTAAGAGTAGAACCTCTGAAAGTCTACTTTATGATACCTACATTTGTTTTTATCTAATATAAAAGTCAATTAGTCATCCAATCTCACAGAGGCAAGTGTCCTCAACATTCAGGAAAATAGATGAAATGGCAAAATCTTCATTCATGTCTAATAATTTTACATTATTTCTTAGGTTAGATAGTTTGTAAATATTTTCTAATCAGCTTAATTAAGTGTTGAATTAAAATCTCATTAAAAACATAAAAATATAATTAGTTGATCCTTTAAAAAATGTTAGACTGATCAGAAGTTGAATGGTATAAAAAATCAAATTTGTGTTAAGACAAATTTTGTCTCAAATCCTAGTTACTGTATGAGCCAACATTTTGATTTTCAGTGGATTACTTCATTATACACATTTTCTTCATCATAAAGGGACAGGCTCTTTTGCAATATTGCAGTGAACCTCAATAGAAAATATTTTTGATGCAAGTACCTCTGATTGTGGAATCCAGAGGTCAGTTAGTAATTAATAACAACTGAATACATGTTAGTTTATTGATCATGGAAATGTCATGGAAGAAATTCACTTAACAATCTGAGGGATAGTATATTAGAGTTCTAATATGTTATAGAAAAGGTTCTATATATGTTATAGAAAAGGTTTCATCATAAGAAAATGGCTCATGGTTTTATGAAGTCCAGCAAGTCCAGTATGTCATATGAACTAGTGATTTTGAGACCCAGGATAATTGATGGTGAAATTCCAGTTCAAAGATTAGCATCTCAGATGTCCAGTCAGTTGGATGTCCAGTGATCTTGGATGTCCTCCACTAGGAGAACCAATGGTGCAGCTGAAGTACAAATGAAGTCTGTTGGAATTTTTTTCAGGGGAGAGATGGTCATTTTGTTCTCTTCAGGCCTCCAACAGATTAGATAAGGTCCATCACATTATAGAAAGCAATCTGTTTTACTCTACCAATTAAAATGGTAATTTCATCAAAATTGCCTCACATCAGCATTTAGAATAATGTTTCATCAAATATCTGGGCTCCCTGTAGCTCAGTCAAGTTGACACATAAAATTAAACATCACAGATGGCATGGACCACATCAAAAAATTGGTAAGCTGTGTTTGCTTCACTGTAAGTAGGCAGAAGGCCAAATAGAGACACATAAAGAAGCTAGGACTTGGGGTACCAAGCACATAAGAAATAAACAATAATTGTTATATGGCACAATTCAGAATTCAGTCATCATTTCCATTCTTTAATCTCTAACACACGCACACACACACGCACACAAATTATTCTTGAGTTCATAGAAAAATGCATTGGAAATTTATTATTATAGGAAATGTTCAGTGAGTTTCCACTAAATACAAATTAGTTTTAGGCACTTAGCATACAATACTGAGTATTCTGGAAAATATCCCTCATATCTGTTATAGTATAAATGGAAGAAAACAGTAAAGAAATGAATACATGTATATGTGATATGCAAAGGCCAAATAAGCAAATGAGGTCAAACTTAATAGAAACTATAGCAGATCAAATTAAACAGAACAGTAAAAGTTATATTACAGAGAGCAGAATGGCAGCCCCTCACAATACTTTTTCATGTTTGGGGCAAAGGAGAAAGAAATACAGGAAGGACTGAGGTGATGAAACTTTCTAGTATAAATCTGAAATCAATGGTAACAACTCATGTTGATGGTGTAAAGATAAAGTGTTTTGTATTCATTGCTATAGAAGGGAAAGTTACAATTTTAAAAGAAAGCAAATATGAAGCCTACTTTTATGTCATATGACAAAATTAATGTAACATTATTTAGCGTTTGTAGAGCTTTAGAGTAAGGAATAATTTTTATTTAATTTTATGACTGGTTTTTAAAGATTTCTTCCTAATAATTTTATTATTTGGTATCAAATACATTGATATAATAGAGAAAGTTCAAACATTTTTATTATACTTCTCAAAACAGTACAACTTTTGTAAAATGCTATGTAGAAATTTCTAACACTTTCTACTATTCCTAACATTTTGAGATATAAAAAATTGTCTATTCCTTTGCTGCAGAATTCTCATCTCTTATCTGCTTTACTATTAATTTTATGTCTCTGTATCACAACTCTTTCTCTCTCTCTCTCTCTCTCTCTAGAGAGAGAGAGAGAGAAAGAGTTGAAATATATATATATATATATATATATATATATATATATATATATATATATACACATATTAGTTGAAACCTGAATTTTAAAAATTTTAGTAATTAAAGTTTTACTTCAGCTTGAAGAGTGTTGGTAATTTCTTTATTTATGATACACTTCATAATCAATACCCATCTAATCACTGGGGAAAGTATTTTATATTCTAGCTCTACATATGTTTGTCTTTAGCATTTTATTCATCTAGGCATTAGCTGCTAAGAATTCTTCCTACAAATTATTTTCTCTCTAAGTCATAAAATATAAGAAAATAAAATGTAAGGAGTGGAAATAAAATTTATAGTATAAACTATATCATCCTTTGATAGTGGGTTCATTTATTTGGTTTACTTTTTGTTGATGAACATTGGAGAAGAAAATTCAGTCTCACTTTCAATATAATAGTAACTCCTGCTTGTCTGGTTGGACTTCTTAAGCACATCTCTATTGAAAGAAGAATGTGAACATATTTATATAAGCTAATTATATTGACACTATTACTAACATTATCATTGTTTTCTGAATATTTAGAAATACGCAAAATATCAGAGAACATAATTGAACTTTTTCAGGTATCATACAATAATATGTCTTTTGATATATAATACTTCCTTAATATCTGTAATCTTTTTTACAATTTGAAATCAAGGTATTGATGAAAATGGCATGAATATTTTTATTAAGATCATTAAATGTATGAAAAATTAATGTGTTATTATATATAAAACTAATATATTTTATTTGATTTTCAGTGGGTGAGCACAATTATAATAAAGTAGTTTTTTTCAAGAAGGTTGTATAAACCAGGTGCTATCATCAAAAATATAATAATCTATTTTAAAAGTATAAATTGTTGAATCGTGTGTCAGAAACATTGACTGGATGCTTTTTTATGTGTAATAAAATAATTTCCACTTTTCATGAAATATATATTAAGTTAAATAACTGAAGAAAATAAGACTGATATACATAAAATTCTATATATAAGAAATTATATCAAATAGAGAATTATATAAACTGAGTGGTTTAGAGGCTTCTATAAAAAGACATTTAATATCATAATATTTTAAAAGGAATATAGTTATATAAATAAAAGCATATGATCATAAACATTTAGCTTCATTAAAATAAAGAAATATATGGTACAAAAACATTTAATTGAGTTAAGAATGGATTAAAAATTAGCATAATGCTGATTTAAATTATTTTAACAAAATTTTATTTTTTAAATTTTTTTTTAGTTGTAGTTGGACACAATACCTTTATTTTATTATTTATTTTTATGTGGTGCTGAGGATCAAACCCAGTACCTCACACGAGCTAGGTGAGCATTCTACTGCTAAGCTACAACCCCAGTCCCCTAATTTTAATATTTTTGATATAATAAACTAAGTATAACACAACCTACCAAGAACATGTTTCAGCATCAGAAAATAAGAATATTTACCATTTGAAGACAGTTCATGAACTACTCTGTAAATAACCATATAATTTTCCTACTATGCAATTTGATTTTTTTAAAAAAGAAGTAACACAAATGAGAGAGTGAGTTTCATTGATCAGAAGAAAAATATTATAAAAAATATCTAGGTTTAAATTTTTTAAATGTTAGAGTCAATCATAGTTATTACAGACAAAGGATAAATTGAGGCCATTAGGACATTCTCTTAAAACAGGATTACTCACTACACCCACCTTTCTGCTGGCCTAATTTTTAAATAGATGTAATGATACCATTTCCATTATTGCTTCTGAATCTTCATGCTCTCTGACAGATCTGAAACTTGAAATTTCAAAAACTTTTGCTAAAATGAGATTCATTTCATAAATCCTTTAATTTTGCATTGTAATATCCCTTCAAGTAACCTCTTCCTTTTTAAAATAAACAACTTGCAAAGTCGGTAGCCAGCAAATGATTGTCTTAATGATGACAATGACAAAAATCCAAACAGCAACACTATGTGCATCACCAATATCACTTAACCATTCACTTTTTAAATGATATCATGAAGGTCTCTAAAGTTGGCAGAGTAAAAATGATATTGGGGTCAGCTGACCATTGTGTTCAGCCTCAGTTTTCTCCTCAACAAAAAGTTGCTAATTCCTTTCTTGCAAGATTGGTGTGATCAATAGATAATATCATACACATTGAACAATAAACATAATGCCTGGCATATAGTTGAGGGTCAGCAAATGGTATTTTTCAAAAAGCCACATCACCTTCACCACTAGAGAACAGAACACAGTAATTGTTAGATAGTGTGATGTCTCATAAATACATGGAATATCTGTTATGTTCAGAAAAATAAGTTGTATCTAAGAAAATTGGCATGTAACTAAAGCCCACTCATTTATTATAAATAATTTTGTACAAAATATGGTTGGAACATTTGACAGTGTAGGAAAAGTGTTAACAAAACCCTTTCCTATGCTGCATGAGAAAATGAACTTTGTTCCTGTTCCCTTGGAAACGAAACATAAGTAAAAAATGCAAAATAAATTGCTATGATTTTAAAAATGACCTCTGTTTTGTGCTACATCTGGCCTGGGAAAACTGGAAAAACTTGATATATACAAACTATTTTATTCATCCCTGAGTGTAGTGACTGTAGTAGCTGTCCAGGTCTCTTGTAAATACCCTGAATGTTGTGCCTGTAGACTTTGCAAGAGATCTTGATACATATGATACTGTTTTGATCTATATCACAAACTCCTGAAAACGAAAAAGAATGATTGACATTGTCCTGCCAACAAGGGGACGGTTTGTGTTCCAAATCATTCTGATTAGATTGGTGTAAACTGAAGTTTTCGTCTTAATGTTGAGTCTGAATATTTATCAGAGTCTTAAACTGAAAAAGAAGAAGGAGGAGGAGAAGGAGAAGGAGGAGAAGGGAGGAGGAGGACAAGGAAGAGAAGGAGGAGGGAGGAGAAGAGGGGGGAGGAAACTTGGCAAGCATTACAGGTAACAATTGCAAAGAACTCCAAAAATACTACATTTAGTCTTAAATTAATTAAAAAATCATTTAAGGGTACATTTTTTTTTAAATCTTCTTTATCTTATTTAGCCTGACCTTTTTTTCTTTTGCAACAGATTGCATTTACTTTTATTCTAGAATGATCTAAAGCCATTATATTAAAATATGAGAATCAATCTAGCTTGGGATATTTTTTCATCAAGCAATGCTTAAAAGGAGAAAAAGAAGTATTTCTAATTGCGTACCATAGGTAGCATTAACTTCTTTATCTATATATTAAATATTTAAGGAGAAAACTAGCTTATAAATTTCAAAAACAACCTTAAAATGTAAGTGTGGATTTTATTATAACTTTCATGACATATTCTTCTTTTATCGTCTTTTTTCAGAAAACAAAAGATCAGTAAGTCTAACATAACGTGCCAAGGGCTAAGAAATTTAATAAGATAGGAAGTCATATTGTTCAATATTAAGTAGGAAGTGGTATTCAACAAAGTTGCAATTAATATATCCTAAGTTAATATATACTAAAATCATATGATGTTATGATTTAAAACATTATATATATATATATATATATATATATATATGTATATATATATAAAATGTTGATTTTATATATATATATATATAAAACATGCTGATTTTATATACATATATAACATGCTGAATATATATATATATATGTATATGTATATATATATATATATATATATACACACACATATATATGAAATCTACATTTTCAATATTATTAGAGAACTCTAAAAGAAAATACATATGTAATTACAACAAACGTAAAGTTCAGGTGAGGTAGATTTGAAATGTCCCTAGTATCCATGCTTTCTTTTGTTTCCTTCTGCTTTGACTTTTACCTTGGTGATGGTTATTTTGCCAATGGCTCACCATCAGCAAATTGGTACATGCAGAGACTTAATAAATCTTTTTGTACTGGGGCTTGCCCTGTTAGAACTCTGCTGCCACCATGTGATAAAATCACTTCCAACATCTTTCAAAATGAGACTGTATACAGGGAGAGGTCTTTGGGAATCTAATGTCTCTGTGAAGAAACTGGTTACTGCTATCTCTATGAAGAAACAGCTGGGGTCCGGTCTGTGGTCACTGCAGGCCAAGAGGCCAGCAGCCATGACAATGTAGATGCAGAGCACAGGAGAGAAATGGAATCCATCATCAGGAATCTCAGTCTGTCCATTGTCACATTATCTGAGTGTGAAAACACCTTTAGAGAGTAATGATCAGTTTCGTGTCCACATTCCAGTTCTTGTGTACATTTCTCCTCTAATACAAAAGTATCATAATGATAGTAGAAAGCACATTCTCCAATTTTACCATGCTATCTAACCAGTTGTGATCCAGTGTCCACCTAAACTGGTATCCATATGCACCTCTTTAAACCATATTTAATTTCCACATAAAGTAACAGTAAAACCTTGCTTCCACCTTTCCTCGCACATTATACATACTGAACATACATTAATGCTCTCGCCAAAAGTGAATACACAAAGTCCTTACTCCATCTTGGAATGATATAGTTCATACAATACTTCTAATATCTGTAAGTGAAATAGAGATGTATCAAATTAACCACAATTAGAACATTTTCATAGGAAAATGAAAGAATATAAAAAGGAGAATTTGTATTCATATCAATATATAAAATATTGAACTAATATTTTCAGTTTAATGATTTCATAGAACTGAAAAATTGCTCATAACTATTATAATCTCTACTTAAGTTCACTCAGGAGAACATGATATGAACAATGTGTCATATAAATTATATCCTCCACAATTATTTGGGTAGCTGGTAAAGATCTGAGAAATATAGGATGAGAAAATGAATCTCTAACCAGTCACCCAGAGAGTACAAGTCTTTCAATTTGCATAGAGAATATGAAATAGGATTATATAGCTTGGCCATTACATAGCCTGTTGTTTCTTTATGGGTGTGCAGAAAGCAACTGGCAATGTGCCAGAGGTTCCCACAGTCCAAAAAAGATAAAAAATTGGCACAAATTCAAGGAGAAAGAGGACATCCTGGAACTCATTTAGTATCTCTTCATATGCTGGACTATATCTCTTTAGTGGAAACCATATGCATTACTCAGATCCCCCTTCTGAACATACATCACTGGTTGTAAGTAATACTCTTAACTGACAGATCTCAGTTGTCAGTCTTTTCTGGGAATTTCCCCCAAAGTAAAGAGAGTCATTTTGTCAAAAATCATACCCTGATTCCAGGGACAACCTTCATTCAATGACCTGTCTATGTGAAAATATAGGTCTATGGCCCCTGCATTTAAAACTAGAATGACTTTGAAAGGCTTAGCTTCAAATGTCTTGAGAGATTGGCTGAGTATCACAACCCACTTTCTCCCTTTGTCCAGTCTTGCTTCCTTCTATGCATGCTCACTTCCACCCTAGGGCCTGGTTCCAGGGGTTTTAATTAGTACCAGAACAAGACACTGAATAATTAGTACTAAATTGGAGGTGGGAGGTAGTAAGCAGGTATCTTCTAACATGTTGATAATTTAAAAAATCATTACTAGTAGATATGGGAGCCATAGCATGCCAAGGGATTGATTATAACTTCTGCATATCATGACCTGATATGATAAACCAAAAGAATGCTTGCTTTTGTGTGGAGTTAGCAAACTATTAGCCACCACCATTTTTTTTTCTTTTTTAATCTTCCTTTGAGAAAAGCTGCAGCCATCTATAACTGCTAAGATGCTACACCAGTATACTATACTAGTTGTTACAGAAACTGTGCTTGCAGAGTGTAAATTATTCACTGTCCAGTTCTTCAAAGAAAAACTTTCTGGAACCATTCATTACTGATTGAAATTTAGGAGGCATTTTTGAAATATGCCAGAAAAAATTATAAAGATAATAAAATTGGATATTTTTTGCTGGGCTTAACTAATGAGTGTGAGAGAGAGATAATACAAAACTAAATATTTAAAAGCTATGTATGAAATCCAGAGGAACTTTTTGTCAGTATACAAAGAATGTCAACCTTTTGTTGATGGAGAATTTAGTAGGCTCAGAAGCAGGATCAAAATCAAATTATAAAGAGTAGTAGAATAACAGAAATCATTTCTATTCTTACCTAAGGAGATCTTTTTTACCAAGATGAAGTCCTCAAATGGAAAATAATGAAGCCATCAGAATGAGATGGAGATATTTAGTTTGATGCACTTTAAGATATCTTCAATTTTTATATGTCACAACCCCCCTAAGCCAACAGAACAGGGTTTTTATCCTTCTGAGGCACTTTAAGAGGACGTGGTTATCTTCACTGTGCAAAGTAGCACATCCCATTCTACCAGATCTTCTCTCACTTTCCTTTCTGACTTCTATATTAGTACTTTAAATTAAATAACAGCAATAGCTGGTAGAGAAAGCACATGGCCTATAAAGAAGATAAAGAGTAATTATTACTCCCAGAGAAACTGCAGCATCTAATCAACTTATGCCAGAAGGAGTCAGGACATTACATACAGAACTATCCTGAGTGCACAGAAGATGTGGAATATAAAGTTATAAAAAGAGAAGAGCTTATTGTCATGGCAGTGTTCTCTCACGACGCAGGATCAAATATTCTGGCAAGGACCCTAGGAATTGTACAAAGACACCAAAACGATTTCTCCTAGGCACATGAAATAGATGATGTTTTGTTAAATGAAATACAAATCCCAGAGAATTGGCTTGCTAGAGTGACTATTCTATATAAGCCTAGAGACCCAATAAATGACTATTTCTACGGAAATGCTACAAGATGCTATACAAAAAGTCAGAATAAAGGTAAAGAAAAAATGAAAAAAAAAATTGACATTGAGTAGAAGATTCCCTTGAATCTTGATGTTGACTCTTCTTTTTGCTCAGAGCTGGCAGTAAGACACATCTGAATCACTGACAGCAATGGGATAATAAGATTCCAATGTAATGGCTGGGCATGGTGACACAAACCTTTAATACCGATGACTAAACAGGCTGAGGTAGAAGGATCACAAGTTCAAGGCCAGCCTCTGCAACTTAGCAAAGCCCCAAGTAACTTAGTAAAATCCTGTCTCAAAAAAATAATATAAAATAAAGAGCTACAGATGGAGTTAAGTGGTAAATTAACCTGGGTTTAAACCCAAGTACCAAAAAATAAAAATAAAAATCTAAACTAATGAAGACAGGTGGCAGTCCCACCTCTATCACCTTGCTGGTTGGAGCTCATATGGCCTCTCTTCACTGCCTGCAGCTTTCCTTGAAATATATTTTACATATCTGGTATCTAACTTCCTAGGATCTTCGCTACAGCTTCAACTCCACTCTCAGAGCTCCATACATTACCCTTTCAAATGCTGCCCACAGTAACTTTGACCCTGATGCTTCCCATTGGCACATTTGCTTAAAGGGCATAGGAAAAGGAATGATTTACAGGATCTTCAGAGCCAAGGTCTGTTACACTTCTCTAAGTGATAACAATGATGGAGAAGAGAAACATTGATTTTGAAATAACTTTATACCTGCCCTGTCTCCATTGGCTCTAGGGAGATCAAAAATATCTCCTACACTATACATCATTGACATACTTGTTTCAAAATTTCCCGTGAACATAATTTATATCTACAGTTGTAAGTTTAAGTAGAAAAACAGACCCCTTATATACTGCCGAGGGAAATATGAATTGCCACTGGTGTTAAGCAGAGCAATTTGACAATATCAAGAATATTTGAGTTTAGTTGTTTCAAATACCTCATGGAAACAGATAACAAAACAGCATTTACTAGGTTCTAGGGGTGGGCAAGACTGTGAGTTTCAATTCAAGGAGTATAAAGTTTCAGTTAGGCAAGATGAATAAATTCTAGAGATTTGCCTTACAACATATTGACTGTAGTTAATATTGTAAGGTGCACTTAAAAATTTATTAAGAGCCGGGTGCGGTGGTGCACACATATAATCCCAGCAGATTAGGAGACTGAGGCAGAAGGATCACAAGTTCAAAGCCAGTTTCACTAAGTTAGTGAGACCCCCCAGCAATTTAATGAGACTGTGTTTCAAAATAAAATATTAAAAGGGCTAGGGATGTGGTTCAGTGGTTAAATGCCCCTGGATTCAATCTCCAGGACCAAATAAATTAAACTGTTCAAAGGGTAGATTTCATGTTAACTTTTCTCACTATATTAAAGTTAATTAATTGATATAATGATTGATAATTTTAAAAAGCTGAAGATGTGAAAATATCATCTAGGATATCTAGCATATCTGCACAAGAGGCAGGTAAGAGGACTTTCAATGCAAAGAACTTTGTCTTTTTTTTTTTTACTTGACACCCATCCTATTTAAAATGTAGCACATTTATTAAAAAAAATGAATAGTTTTTGCTAAATAAAATTCTTTCATTTAAAAAATATTACTTATATTTTTAAAGTTTTGTTGTTTTCCAATATTTCCAATTCTTCTGACAAATACAAATTCCAGTTTGCACAAAAGTCCTAATTTACACCTGTTGTTCCAGCATACCATCTGGTTCATCATATATCTCTGAAATAAGTGTCTCAGTTTGGACAATAGATTATATAGTAAACTTATTAGTATAATAGGGAAGTATTTCACAGGGAATTTTTAAACATCATTCACACTAACAAAAAAAAAGTTACCTTTGTAATAAGGGGCTGTTATTTAAACTCTCCATAAACTTCAGTCTCTATTGCATATAATTCACTTTGGCAAGAAAATTAAATATTTTGTCATATAAAATATTGTACCAGACATAGTGTTATGCAAATCTTAAGAGCTCTATGAAACTTATAGGAAGCCAATAGTCTAGCACTTTAAATCTTGAGATTTCTGAAGATTAATGTCAATCATTTTTGTAAGGTTTGCACATTGGTAATGAAATCAAGTTATAAATTTAGGGTTAAACAATAAATTTTCACAGTGTAAGAAGTTACAGCCAAGAAAATATATTACTGTGCAGGCACTTGAAGAATGCACCAAAGGCTTCCTAGAGAAAGTAGTTTTTAAGTTATCTACACAAAAAGAAGTGCCCCCTAAAATCTTCTGATACTTGATAAATGAGAACCATAATCTCTTATTGAATACAAAACAACATAAATGTCCAAATTCTACATCAGCAGTCAATTCAAATACCCCCTCTACAAAGCGTCTTCCAATGACTCTCTAAATACTTCCTAAACCATGTGTACTGATAAGTTTCATGTATTTAGTCAGGATCATCCAGGGAAATTAAATCAAAAGGATATATATGATTTTTTATAAGTATTGGCCCATCTAATTATGGAGGTTGAGAAGCTCCACAATCTATCCTGTGTGAGCTAAAGAACCAAGAGATCTGGTGACTTAATTCAGTCTAAATGTGAAGGTCTGGGAATCAAGGTGCCAGTGGTGTAAGTCCCGATCTGATTTTGAAGACTAATAACTAAGAGTCCCAATATAATGAACAGGAAAAGACAGATATCCCATCCTCAGTAGGAAAAGATGAATTTCCTTCCCTTTGCCTTTTTGTTTTATTTAAGCCCTCAATGGCTTAGATGAGACCTATCCACACTGGGGAGGGTTCTCTGCTTCACTCGTTTTATCAATTAAAATGCTAACTCCTTTAGAAACAATCTCACAGACAAACCAAGAAGTAATGTTTTATCAACTATTTGGCATCCTTTAGTACAGTCAATCTGACACATAAAATTAACCATCACACTGAGTAAAGTGGATGTCCTCCATAATGCAACTCATCCAATCTGTTGAAGGCCTGAATAGAATGAAAAACAACAACAACAAAAATGGTCTTTACCTAAGAGAGAATTCTACATCCCAATAGGCTTTGAATTTGAACATAGACTCTTTCTGGTTCTACTGCAATTTCCAGCCTTCAGATTCAAACTGGGATGGCTCTGGCTATTTTGGACTTGTTAGACTCTATATCAGTTGAGATCATTCCTTATAAAAACTAAAAATAAATGCATATACACATACTTATATATAGCATATACAACATTCAATATTGTATTATAATTGATTTTGTTTATCTGGAGAATAGTGGCTGAAACGGAATTTGATATTAAGAGTACGCTAGAGGAACAGAATCTTTTTTAATATATGTCTTTATTTGTATTTGTTTACTTTTATGTGGTGCTGGGGACAGAACATAGGGCCTCATGTATGCAAGACATGCGTTCTACCATTGAACTACAACCCCAGCACAGGAATAGAATCTTAATAAAATTTCTATATTGGTTCTTTGGCATACAGTTAGATTTATAAACATTGATGGTCTATTTCTAATGGTCAAGAAAGAACTAAGATCCATGCACTGATATAATCTGCAATAAAAATATATGAAATATAACCAGTGGATATACCTAAGCAAGCACTTATAAGAATCTAGTATCTGGGTGACTATGTATATAATACTTACAAACATTATTGTCAAGAGAGTGAGTGTAAAGGAGAATGAACAGTTGCTACTAATGTTTCTGGACAAAAGATGAAAAGGATGAGCTACAGGATTCAAATCCCCAGCTCAAATAACATAAAAATGATGAAGAAGCTTCTTAATATCTTAAAAGGAACTAAGATCATCTGTAACCTCAAGACTGAGATTGCTGAAAACCAAAACCAGGCTCTCATAATGTCAATGAATTACTATGCAAATTAAATCTCAGCCTTGCAAAGTTTCTGTTGTTAGTGTGAAGACACTGATTGGGAAGGAATGGGATCCTGAAAGTTAGAAGAGAGACATGTGGGAAGACACTGATGAATCTTGTAATACGAATTCTGATGAGTTATTTTAGTCACATAAACAACCTCTCCACCAGCATCTGAGGGGATTAACTCCACATTGCTTGAGAAAATTGTAATGGTCTCTCCTAAGTCAATTGCCTTCCAGATAGTACCAACAACTCCCAGGTCCTACCTTCCTCTAACCCTTTTTGCATCTTAGCCCATAATTATACTCTAGGTCTAATAGTCCCCTAAGTTTAGGTGCAAAATGTGATAAATGAGGAAATATGCTATACTCCAAAAGAACTATATGTTTACAAATTTATACAGACAGAAATAATGGGGAATGTAAGTGGGAATGAATAAGGGGTTACAGGATGTTGATAAAACAGCTACAATGTGGAATGAGATAACATTTATTGACATGAGTTCACTGAACATAGATGCTACATTTAATGTTGTTAGCTCCAGGAGTTATGAAGAGATACAACAGTTTGTTTGGTTAGATAAACATGGACCAAAAAGCACTTCACAGGAATGGAGTTGTAAATATTAGACTTGCTTTGGTTTAATATAGAGAAAGGGTTTAAAAGAGATGGGAACATTACAGTGGATTTCATTTAGGACCTACTCATTCACACTGGCAGAGTCTAAAAGACACATCTTTCACCAATGCTATGAGAAATGAATTTGTGAGGAGAGTCTCAGAATCCTTCAAAAGCTCAGTGATCACTCTTGGTTGTAAACCAGACCTTGAAGTAGGAACTATAGTCACTGAATCCTGAGTGGTAGAAACCAAGTAATGACACATAACTCCCAAAGGCAAAGTAGGTTTAATTGCTATAATAGCAGAGTCGAAGCAGCAATCAGAATATTCTTCCTGTGTAGATATATGAAATTGGCTGGTTGATTATGGTGTTCCTAGAAGTGAAATAGAGAGGAAGCCTATTAAATTTTTACTTATCTATAAAAGTTCTAGGTCAAGTAAATAAAAGTCTAACTTGATTCATAAAAACAGATAGTCATGATCCATGAATCAATTCCCAGACTCTATTTATTTTATAGACTTTTAACCTCTTGAGTGAAGGAGAGACTGGTTCCCTTTGAGAAAGAATCCTGGTGGGTTATCGAAATTTTATACTATTAATCTTTCACCTAGGCTTCCCAAAAGGAATCTAGGGTCTTTTATCAGGGTAGTCCTAGACACTGGTGAAGAAATATTAGTTCAAGAAATCTAATATATCATTGTGGGTCCCTGAAAACATGCTGTGGTTTTATCTCCAAGTTCTGGAATACATAATTAGAATAGACATGCTCAACATCTGACAGAATTCCCACACTTTTTCCCCAACCTGTAGACTGAGAATTGTTATGATGGGAAAAAAACAAGAGGAAGACACAAGAACTACCCAAAATACTGAGGAATGCTGTTTTATTCCCTTTTATATCCTGATCACTAACATAAGCTGTGTTGATTTCCTATCACATGATTAAAGTATGGTTAATCTTATATAAGAGTATTTAAGTTATGGAAGAGTAATATTACTCAAATACTTCCTCTTCTAGAGAAGTTCACAATGTATTTTCAGTTGTAGGCAGGATAGTTGTATCATGTCAGGTGGAATCATGACTTTCTTATTGTCTTCATTGAAAGATTAAATATGGTTTAAGGTGATCTATATGGGACAGATGCCAAGTTGATGAAGAGTGGGCTTGTGATGGTGGCCATATACATTGTCAGATATTATTCTGAATGTTTCTGCAAAGGTGTTTTTAGATGAGATTAAGATTTAAGTCAACAGACTGAATAAATCAGATTGCCCTCCATAAAGTAGGTGGATCTCATCCAATGAGATGAAGGGCAGAAGAGAATAGGCCTAGCATTACTGAAATAAGAGGGGTAAATACTGGGAGGGGATATTAGATAAATTATATTGTTATACTCTGTGCATGTACTAATATATAACAACAAATACCATCATTATGTACAATATGCCAGGATAACCAGCGTCCTGGGTAGAAGAGATTCCTGCTAGGAGGTGTGAGTCACCTGGGAAAATAAAAAGTCTGAAATAATCAGTAAGAATTGAAGACAGAGATTAGATTTAAAAGGTGGGCAAGGCTGATGGGTCTTCCAGCCCCGATAGGAACTGGAACTGAACATCTGAAAAAGGCCCTGATTCTTCACTTAAAGGGAAGTACATCAAAGCTTTCAGTGTGTCAGGGATAAGGTTTCAGTGTAGCAGGTGTCTTGAAGTGAACAGGTTGTTTGGTGCTTGGCAGGTTACAAACATCTCTGGGTTGCTGTGTTTGATCCTAAGGCTGTGAACTAAAGCAGGGCACCAGCATGATATGGGCTTTCTCAAACTGAGGAATTTCACCCAAAAGTTCCCAGAAAAGCAGCTTCCTTGCCATAATGGCTCAAACAAACCCATAATTTATACATGGCTCTCAACAGTAAAACTATAATGCACCAATAAAAATGGGGGGAGGGGCAATCCTTGTACTTGACAGTTAATTTGAAGTGTAAGCTGTTTCTGCCTGAGGACATTCACTGGGATATCACCTCTTCCTTGTTTTGTGGCACCTTATGGCCTCTGGACTCACACTGGGATATTGACTATACAGAATTTGGAGTTCTCAACTTCGAAAACTATGTGATCCATTTTTTATAGTCTCTTTAGATAGATGATAGACACATAGATAATAGATCAATAGATTGAGAGATGATAGACAAAATAGATGCCTCTGAAGGATCTGCATAGATATACCATGCCTCTATAGGTTCATGTTACATATTACACATTTTATAGACTTCTATATTGGTGCCTCACATTATGCAAAATGTACCATTTTTATTCAGTATGGAAAATAGATTTAAAAATTCATTTTCAGTCAGTTAAGTTGATATTAGTGATTCAATATATAGGATAAAATATGTTTAAAGAAAAGCAGAGATAAAATCAAGCAGTATAAAATGTTGCCAAAAAATGAGTAATTAGGAAAATAAAACCTAAATTTTCCTATTTGCTTTTATCCCACTTTGGTTTTATTTTTCTAATGAGTCATTTTTAGCAAGATTTTATAACATTATTTCTACTTTTATGTGTTTGAAATATTCCATATTTAAAATATCAATTTAACATAAAATCAGTAGCCCTTAGAATGCTGCATTAGAAAAAAAAAACATTGAAAATAAAAGTATTTTTACATATATGTATGTTGAATCATTGTATAGATAGATAATAGAATCTAGTGCATATTGAAACTACAATAAAAAAATCACTACATCTAACAAAATTGTGAAAATTAATCAATGACTAATGCAGGCAAGGATGTGGAAAATAATTCCTTTCACTGTGGGATGTGGAAAATAGCACAGCTATTCAGGAAATCAGATTAAGAATTTCTTATAAAATTAATCTTTTCTATAGATTCTTTGACACAGCAAAAGTTTTTCACTTTGATAAGGACTAATTTTATCTTTTTGTTTCTTTTATAAGTCTTGATTTTGGTGTCCAGAGTAAGGACAATTTTCTAATCCTTGCTCCCAAATATTTTTTCTAACTGTATTTTTACATTTAAGACAATGCCATTTTTCAAAATTCTTTATTTAATGGCCATATGATATCCATATGGGAGATTTCTATGTTTAAAAAACATTGAAGCCCATATCATTAAAGTGCTAAACATTTTTGTCTACCATTATCTGTGGTTGTTTCATCCCCATATTTTAAAAAGGCCATAATTTCTTCTTTGGTTTTATAAATGGGTTTTCTACCATGATCCTTCTATGTTATTATCCTTTTACCAATACCTCACTGCTCTGATTCCTGAGCTATGTGTTTACCTTAAAATCAGACATAGTATTTTTTCTTATAGCAGTCTTCTTTTTTAATAAAATTTGAACTATTTTAAATCTGTGCTTTATCATAAAAATTTTAGAATAACCTTGTCTATGTCTACAAAATTTCTCTGGGATTTGATAGTAATTTCATAAATCCTGTAGATCAATTTGGGAAAAAAACGATATCTTCACTCGAATCTTCAAATCCGAAGTCATAATATGTCCTTCTTTCAGAAGAATTTTATAATATTTACCATACAGACCCTGTATATTTTTGTTAGGTTTATTGACAAGTATTTTATTTGAAGCCCTTGTAAATTGCATTGTGATTTTAAATCTCACTCTCTCTATTTCCATTGTTAATGTACAGTTTATTTTTAAACATAATTTTGGTCAAAAACAAACAATTTCAGACCAAACAAATTTCTTCAATAATCTACAAATGTGCAAAATTTGTTTTAGGCAGTGGGATTGACAGAAACACAATGGTGATAATATTACCCCATTTAGTGAAGACATGTGGCCCCTAAGGGTAGTAAGTAGATAGCTGGATAGTTGTTCATGGGTACCAAAATCAATGGTTTGGAGTTTATTTTAAAACTCTTATTCTAGCAAAGAACTTGCATACTTAGTACAACTAGTCATAAACAATATGGAAAACCGATCCTCAGAACAATATTCAAGAATACCATACACTAGATATACAATAGAACTCAGAGATCTTACACGAAGTTGGGATTGAGGATGCTTATTTCTTCTAGGTTGATTAGAATCAGCTCAGAAACTTGTAGAGAAGTTTTTAATATACTGAATAAACCTCAACACTTTCAAAATTCTGTGAGGCTATAAGTAGGGCTGGTAAACTGTGCTTTCTCACACACTATGGGAGAAACTAAATCCTATTATTTTCCAAAAGTTACCTCTTTCTACAAATAACAAACTCTAAATTACTAGAATATTTGCTCATAAGAAACAAGAAAGTAGTCAATGCAGACAAGACATATATGAATAGAAGATTGAAAATATAGCTACCATATTTCACTGCTCCAACAGGAGAAGGACCCTATTTCTCCACACCTGAACAAAGCATGGTCTTATTACCTGTGCTGCCCAGAAGAATACGGAAGAACTTACTTGGAACATTAGATCCTGCAGTTTCAAAGCTACTGCTCCTGTTTCTCTGGAATAATACTCTGAGAATGTAAAGCAAAGAAGCTTGACCTAATCTATTGAGTATATGAGAGGCCACAGAAAGCAAAACCCCAGCTGACAGCCACATGAATTGCTGTGAATAGAGACATTTGGACCTTCCTGAGTACATCCTTATGAGTGAGCCCAAGGAAAACCATTAGGGGTGTCACCTACACAACACAATGCACTGTGACAAGTAATAAATTATTATTGTTTTTTTTTTAATTGTTGGTTGTTCAAAACATTACATAGTTCTTGATATATCATCTTTCACACTTTGCTTCAAGTGGGTTATGAACTCCCATTTTTAGCCCATATACAGATTGCAGTATCACATCAATTACACATCCATTGATTTACATATTGCCATACTAGTGACTGTCGTGTTCTGCTACCTTTCCTATCCTCTACTATACCCCCTCCCCTCCCCTCCCCTCCCCTCTTCTCTCTCTACCCCCTCTACTGTAATTAATTTCTCCCCCTTGTATTATTTTTCCCTTTCCCCTCATTTCCTCTTGTGTATTCTTTTGTATAACCCTGAGGGTCTCCTTCCATTTCCATGAAATTTCCCTTTTCTCTCCCTTTCCCTCCCACCTCTCATCTCTGTTTAATGTTAATCTTCTTCTCATGCTCTTCGTCCCTACTCTGTTCTTAGTTACTCTCCTTATATCAAAGAAGACATTTGGCATTTGTTTTTTAGGGATTGGCTAGCTTCACTTAGCATAATCTGCTCTAGTGCCATCCATTTCCCTGCAAATTCTATGATTTTGTCATTTCTTAATGCAGAATAATACTCCATTGAGTATAAATGCCACATTTTTTTAATCCATTCGTCTATTGAAGGGCATCTGGGTTGGTTCCACAGTCTTGCAATTGTGAATTGAGCTGCTATGAACATCGATGTAGCAGTGTCCCTGTAGCATGCTCTTTTTAGGTCTTTAGGGAATAGACCAAGAAGGGGAATAGCTGGGTCAAATGGTGGCTCCATTCCCAGCTTTCCAAGAAATCTCCATACTGCTTTCCAGATTGGCTGCACCAATTTGCAGTCCCACCAGCAATGTACAAGTGTACCCTTTTCCCCACATCCTCGCCAGCACTTGTTGTTGTTTGACTTCATAATGGCTGCCAATCTTACTGGAGTGAGATGGTATCTTAGGGTGGTTTTGATTTGCATTTCTCTGACTGCTAGAGATGGTGAGCATTTTTTCATGTACTTGTTGATTGATTGTATGTCCTCCCCTGAGAAGTGTCTGTTCAGGTCCTTGGCCCATTTGTTGATTGGGTTGTTTGTTATCTTATTGTCTAATTTTTGGAGTTCTTTGTATACTCTGGATATTAGGGCTCTATCTGAAGTGTGAGGAGTAAAGATTTGTTCCCAGGATGTAGGCTCTCTATTTACCTCTCTCATTGTTTCTTTAGCGGAGAAAAAACTTTTTAGTTTGAGTAAGTCCCATTGGTTGATTCTGGTTATTAACTTTTGTGCTATGGGTGTCCTATTGAGGAATTTGGAGCCCGACCCCACAGTATGTAGATCGTAGCCAACTTTTTCTTCTATCAGACGGCGTGTCTCTGATTTGATATCAAGCTCCTTGATCCATTTTGAATTAACTTTTGTGCATGGAGAGAGAAAGGGATTCAGTTTCATTTTGTTGTATATGGATTTCCAGTTTTCCCAGCACCATTTGTTGAAGATGCTATCCTTCCTCCATTGCATGCTTTTAGCCCTTTTATCAAATATAAGATAGTTGTAGTTTTGTGGATTGGTTTCTGTGTCCTCTATTCTGTACCATTGGTCCACCCGCCTGTTTTGGTACCAGTACCATGCTGTTTTTGTTACTATTGCTCTGTAGTATAGTTTGAAGTCTGGTATCGCTATACCGCCTGATTCACACTTCCTGCTTAGCATTGTTTTTGCTATTCTGGGTCTTTTATTTTTCCATATGAATTTCATGATTGCTTTCTCTATTTCTACAAGAAATGCCGTTGGGATTTTGATTGGCATTGCATTAAACCTATAGAGAACTTTTGGTAATATTGCCATTTTGATGATGTTAGTTCTGCCTATCCATGAACAGGGTATATTTTTCCATCTTCTAAGATCTTCTTCTATTTCTCTCTTTAGGGTTCTGTAGTTTTCATTGTATAAGTCTTTCACCTCTTTTGTTAGGTTGATTCCCAAGTATTTTATTTTTTTTGAAGATATTGTGAATGGAGTGGTTGTCCTCATTTCCATTTCAGAGGATTTGTCGCTGATATACAGGAATGCCTTTGATTTATGCGTGTTGATTTTATATCCTGCCACTTTGCTGAATTCATTTATTAGCGCTAATAGTTTCTTTGTAGAGCCTTTTGGGTCTGGCTAGGTATAGAATCATATCATCTGCAAATAGTGATAATTTAAGTTCTTTTTTTCCTATTTTTATGCCTTTAATTTCTTTTGTCTGTCTAATTGCTCTGGCCAGTGTTTCGAGAACTATGTTGAACAGAAGTGGTGAGAGAGGGCATCCCTGTCTTGTTCCAGATTTTAGAGGGAATGCCTTCAATTTTTCTCCATTCAGAATGATGCTAGCCTGAGGCTTAGCATAGATTGCTTTTACATTATTGAGGTATGTTCCTGTTATCCCTAGTTTTTCTAGAGTTCTGAACATAAAGGGATGCTGTACTTTGTCGAATGCTTTTTCCGCATCTATCGAGATGATCATATGGTTCTTATTTTTAAGTCTATTGATGTGGTGAATAACATTTATTGATTTCCGTATATTGAACCAGCCTTGCATCCCAGGGATGAATCCTACTTGATCATGGTGTACAATTTTTTTGATATGTTTTTGTATCCGATTCGCCAGAATTTTATTGAGGATTTTTGCATCTAGGTTCATTAGAGATATTGGTCTGAAGTTTTCTTTCTTTGAAGTGTCTTTGTCTGGTTTAGGTATCAGGGTGATGTTGGCCTCGTAGAATGAATTTGGAAGTTCTCCCTCTTTTTCTATTTCCTGAAGTAGCTTGAATAGTATTGGTATTAGTTCCTCTTTAAAGGTTTTGTAAAATTCTGCTGTATACCCATCCGGTCCTGGGCTTTTCTTAGTTGGTAGTCTTTTGATGGTTTCTTCTATTTCCTCGATTGATATTGGTCTGTTTAGGTTGTCTATATCCTCCTGACTCAATCTGGGCAAATCATATGACTTAAGAAATTTATCTATGCCTTCACTATCTTCTAATTTATTGGAGTATAAGGATTCAAAATAATTTTTGATTATCTTCTGTATTTCTGAAGTGTCTGTTGTGATATTGCCTTTTTCATCCCGTATGCTAGTAATTTGAGTTCTCTCTCTTCTTCTCTTCACTAGCATGGCTAAGGGTCTGTCGATTTAGTTTTTTTTTTCAAAGAACCAACTTTTAGTTTTGTCAATTTTTTCAATTGTTTCTTTTGTTTCGATTTCATTAATTTCAGCTCTGATTTTAATTATTTCTTGCCTTCTACTTCTTTTGCTGTTGTTTTGCTCTTCTTTTTCTAGGATTTTGAGATGAAGTATGAGATCATTTATTTGTTGGTTTTTTCTTTTTTTAAGGAATGAACTCCAAGCAATGAATTTTCCTCTTAGAACTGCTTTCAATGTGTCCCATAGATTCCGATATGTTGTGTCTGTGTTTTCATCAATCTCTAAGAATTTTTTAATTTCCTCCTTGATGTCATCTGTAACCCATTGATCATTCAGTAACCTATTGTTCATTCTCCAAGTGATGTATGCTTTTTCCTTCCTTCTTTTATCGTTGATTTTCAGTTTCATTCCATTATGATCAGATAGGATGCATGGTATTATCTCTACTCCTTTATATTGTCTAAGAGTTGCCCTGTGACATAATATATGATCTATTTTTGAGAAGGATCCATGTGCTGCTGAGAAAAAAGTGTAACTGCTTGATGTTGGGTGGTATATTCTATATATGTCAATTAAGTCTAGGTTATTAATTGTGTTATTGAGTTCTATAGTTTCCTTATTCAACTTTTGTTTGGAACATCTGTCCAGTGGCGAGAGAGGTGTGTTGAAGTCTCCCATGATTATTGTATGGTGGTCTATTAGACTCTTGAACTTGAGAAGAGTTTGTTTGATGAACATAGCTGCACCATTGTTTGGGGTATATATATTTATGATTGTTATGTCTTGTTGGTGTATGGTTCCCTTAAGCAGTATGTAGTGTCCCTCTTTATCCCTTTTGATTAACTTTGGCTTGAAATCTATTTTATTTGATATGAGTATGGACACTCCTGCTTGTTTCCGAAGTCCATATGAGTGATATGATTTTTCCCAACCTTTCACCTTCAGCCTATGTATGTCTTTTCCTATCAAATGCGTCTCCTGTAGGCAGCATATTGTTGGGTCTTGTTTTGTGATCCATTCTACTAGCCTGTGTCTCTTAATTGGTGAGTTTAAGCCATTAACATTTTGGGTTATTATTGAGATATGGGTTGTTGTTCCAGCCATATTTGTTTATTTATGTTACTAAACATGGTTTGTTTTCCTCTATGATTATTCCCCCCCCCCCTTTACTGTCCTACCTCCCACTGTTGGTTTTCATTGTTATTTTCCATTTCCTCTTCCTGTAATGTTTTGCCGAGGATGTTTTGAAGAGATGGTTTTCTAGCTGCATATTCTTTTAACTTTTGTTTGTCGTGGAAGGTTTTAATTTCATCTTCCATCCTGAAGCTTAATTTCGCTGGATACACAATTCTTGGTTGGAACCCATTTTCTTTCAGTGTTTGAAATATGTTATTCCTGGATCTTCTAGCTTTCAGAGTCTGTGTTGAAAGATCAGCTGTTATCCTGATTGGCTTGCCCCTAAATGTAATCTGCTTCCTTTCTCTTGTAGCTTTTAAAATTCTCTCCTTATTCTGTATGTTGGGCATCTTCATTATAATGTGTCTAGGTGTGGATCTCTTATAATTTTGCACATTCTGCGTCCTGTAGGCTTCTAGAATTTGGGATTCTGTCTCATTCTTCAAGTCTGGGAAGTTTTCTCATATTATTTCATTGAATAAATTGCTCATTCCTTTGGTATGGAGTTCTATACCTTCCTGTATCCCAATGACTCTTAAGTTTGGTCTCTTAATGTTATCCCATATTTCTTGGATGTTCTGCTCATGGTTTCTTAACAGTCTTGCTGAGCTGTCTATGTTCTTTTCAAGTTGAAATACTTTGTCTTCATTGTCTGATATTCTATCTTCTAAGTGTTCTACTCTGCTGGTAGTATTCTCAATTGAGTTTTTAAGTTGGTTTATTGCTTCCTGCATTTGTAGGATTTCTGTTTGTTTGTTTTTTTATAACCTCTATCTCCCTGTATAGTTGATCCTTTGCTTCCTGGATTTGTTTGTGTAATTCCTTGTCGAAGTGATCTTTCATTGTCTGATTTTGCTGTCTAATGTCTTCCTTGATACTCCAGATCATCTGAAGCATATATATCCTGAATTCTTTATCTGACATTCCATCTGCTGCAGCTGTTACCTCTTCTAAAGTTGAGTTGACCTGCATTGCTTGTAGTCCTTTCTTTCCTTGTCTTTTCATACTCCTTGCGTTTCTTTCTTCTTGATGAAACTGTTGTTTTTTTGAAATTCCCCCCCCTATATATTTATATTGCTCTTGTATAGTTGAGAAGTCTCCCTTGCAGGTGCGGGCGGGGGCTCTGCTCTGCACCTGTTCCAATTGGTGTGAGGTGTCTACCACGCCCGCGGACCCCTAGGCCTGATCCGCCGTTCTGTCGCAGGTCTGCCTACCTTGCTGGTGGGGGCGAAGGCTCTGCCCTGCCCCTCCTACCACGCCCGGGGACCGCTAGGCCTGATCTGCAGGTTGGTCGCCGGTCTGCCCACCTTGCGGGCACGGGTGTCAGTTCCGCTCCGCCCCCACTCCAATTGGGGTCACTTGACAACCACACAGGCGGGCCGCTGGGCCTGATCTGGGCGCGGGCGAAGGCTCTGCTCTGCCCCTACTCCAGTTGGGGTGAAGTGTGTACCACGCTGGCAGGCCGCTGGGCCTGATCTGCCGGTCTGTCGCAGGTCTGCTTACCTTGCCGGCGCGGGCGGCGGCTCTGCCCTGCCCCTCCTACCACGCCTGCAGACCGCTGGGCCTGATCTGCAGGTTGGTCGCAGGTCTGCCCACCTTGCGGGCGCGAGTGGTGGCCCCGCTCCTCCCCTCTGGCTCCACGACAAAGCGAGAGAGACTCGGGTATCTGTGACTCACCCTCCCTACCAGGGGACCAACTGTTTCCGTCGCCGCTGGCACTGATGAAGTTCTCTCCTCGGCCGCTCTCTGATGACATCAGATCTCTGCCATGCTGGCATCTCCTGTTCTATGGCTGAATCCCATTATTATTGTTTTAAACCAATGAATTGTGTGGTAGTTTGTTATATATTAATATCTAATGCACCATATTTATTATTAGTTGAAAAACACAAAAGAGTCAAGGATACTTAAAAATGTTAAGTCAGATTAAGAGTGTAGGAGCTAATAACAATAATGTTTAAACTATTCAGCTTTAGGATTCTTTGACTTTGGAATACTTCTTTTGCAACCCTGAGATCTTGAAAGTTCAGCAGTTATATAATGTCAAAAAGTAGGACGGAAATCTTTTTTCTTGTTTCCTAATAAATACCATACAAAGTCCTATTCAGCAAAGTAGCTATTATTAATATTGCAATGTTATAACAAACAAAATTAAAGGTAATAAAATATTTGTATTTTAATAAAACATAATGTCACAGTCATAAGAGCAACTGAAATAAAATTACTTGACTTACTGCATTAATATTTATTTTCAGTGTGAAAAGTTTAGCACTTTAATGATATGGGCTTCAATGTAATTTAAACACAGAAATCTCCCATATGGATATCATATGGCCATTAAATACTTAACAGTTTTATGTGCAATCATTTTTTACAAATTATGAGGCCCATAAAATTAAATTAATTAAGATAAAACTAATAAAAGGCACCATGTTTTTGTTTTAATATTAATATGGATGCAAATATGTGAGGAAGTCAGATTTACACTCATTAAATTAATTGGGAGATGTTTAAAATCAAGGTAATATGAGCTTATTTTAAATTTTGTCAACATGATAATTTTATGGGGAAATAAAGTTGTGATAATCATAACAAAAAATCATTGATTTATGCCAGAAAGGTAAATGCAGCCCAGCACTTAGGTATCCATTTTTCTTTCTTTTTCTTCTATCCAGTGGATATAAAAATTACTCTTCCATTTTCATTCAGTCAAATTCTAAAGCAAGTTCAAGTTCCTTTCAGACATCACAAACTCATTACACTGTCATGACTGTACCTTGAGTTTGAGTCAGAAAGGAAAAGAAGGCTTATTGCTGAGTTTGGAATACAAAATTGCTATTTTTACTTTCATTTCAGGACTCTCAACTCATGATAGGTTCTGAGAGGAACTTAGATTGCACAGAAAAAAATAATACAAGCCTAAAAATTACTGCCATAGAAATGCAGAGCATTGGACGAGCTTTTGAGCATCATGTGTGTGCTTCTACCAGCTCACTACTTCCATTATGGATAGAAAGTGAAACCCCACATACTCGACTTCCTTTCACACATTTGTTCATAGGCCAAGAGAACAAAAAGTATGGGTTAGGCCACCTCAAGGCATACTTTTCTATTATTTTAAGAGGCTAAAAGCAAAATGAGCCACTCCAAGGCTCTGTTACAGAAAATTTCTCCTGCAGGTGACCAGAAATAATCAGACTGACAAAATGTTGCAAATGGACAGTAGCATTTTATGCTACAAAACCAATAACGATCTTTAGAGAAGAAATGTTAAATTCATATATATTCTCATTTCTGTACTTGGTAATAATAATGTTTTGTGTCCACTTAAAAATTCTACCAAAAAAGTTTTTTTGGCCTTCAAACTTTAGTCATTGTAATAAAAACACTGTGAGTTTAAAAGGGCAAATATTCACAAAACAGATTCTGAAGACAATTCAAATCAATATTCTATTTATTACAAAGTACTTCACACACACACACACACACAAAAAAAAAAAAAATACTTACTTGTATGGTACAATCTGAAAGGGATAATATAAGATTGCATTCAAAAGGCCATTTTAATGACCAAGGGCAACAACAAGATATTATGAAGACTGAATGAGAAAGTATAATAAAAGGAGGTAATGAAGGGAAAGTACTGTAATGATCTTTTATCATTATCCTAAATCACAGTGATTTCTAAAAGAAGATCTTGAAGTATTAACAACTCTCATGGCTTACAGTCTGATCTTTTCATTATCTACTTTCCACCTGTGCCCTATAGCATACTAATAAGGTGGAGAATGTTAGTGGAAGTCTTCTAGCAGAGAGAAAAAGATACCTATTGATTACTCATTGTATTGTATAGATTAGGACAAAATTAAAATTACCTATACTGTTGTTGAACTTTTTAAAATAATCCCAAAACACACAAAGAATACCAATATAAGCATGATTTGACATAAAAAATACACACACATTCAATGCAGAATTTCTAGGAAACGATACTGAAGCTTATAATGAAGCACTGAAAATGAATACTAATGTTTATACATTAGAACATTAGACTGCATTTCCAACATTTGAATAAATTTTACTACATTACTACACTTCACTTTTATCACATGGCAATAAAGTATTATCACTGCATGATGATGAAGTTACTACTTTAGTTTTTAAATGAAAATAAAGATAGGGTGAAAGTACAAGACAAATAAAGTAACTATATTCAATCTAACCAAAGCTTTTATATGAAATTTTTTACACAATATGAATGATGTGAATATATAGCACAACTGATATCTACTCTTTTCTAGAGATCATGTTAGCTTCTTCATATATACTTTGCTGTTAAATAGATGCAATACTGATATAGTTATTAATATTAATTTTAAGTGAAAAAATGAACTTCAGATGAATTAAGAAATACGTCTAGTTGTTGTCTGTATTCTTTTTAAATTTTAATTTGTTATATATGGCAACAGAATGCATTAAATTCATATTACATATAGAGAGCACAACTTTTCATATCTCTGGTTGTACACAAAGTAGATTCATATCCTGCGTGTCTTCATACATGTACTTAGGATAATGATGACCATCACATTCCATCATCTTTTCTACCCCTATACTCCCTCTCATCCCCTCCTTCCCCCTTTCCCCTTTGCCCCATCAAGTGTTCATTTAATCCTCCCCCTCCCACCTGCAGCATATTATGGATCAGCATCCTTAAATCAGAGAATCATTTGGCATTTGGTTTTGGGGGGACTGGCTAATTTCACTTAGCATTATAATCTCCAGCTCCATCCATTTATCTGCAAATGCCATGACTTTATTCTCTTTGAATGCTGAATAATATTCCATTGTGTATATATACCACATTTTCTTTATCCATTCATCTACTGAAGAGCATCTAGGTTGGTTCCACAGTTTAGCTATTGTGAATTGTACTGCTATAAACATTGATGTGGCTGTGTCCCTGTAGTATGCTGTTTTTAAGTCCTTTGGGTATAGACTGAGGAGTGGGGTAGCTGGGTCAAATGGTGTTTCCATTCCCAGTTTTCCAAGGATTCTCCATATTGCTTTCCATATTGGCTGCACTAATTTGCAGTCCCCCAGCAATGTATGAGTGTGCCTTCTTCCCCTCGCCAGCATTTACTTATTGTTGTTTGTCTTCATAATAGCTGCTATTCTGACTGGAGTGAGATGAAATCTTAGAGTAGTTTTGATTTGCATTTCTCTAATTGTTAGAGATGTTGAACATTTTAGTTTTGAATTTGGAGTTTAAATTCAAACCTGAGATCTGTCCTCTACCAATTTTTTTAAAATTTTAATTCTTATTTCTCTATAGTTTCTGCATGAGAGAAAAATTTAACTCTTGAATTTCTGAATCTAGTATATTTTACTGAGAATGATGTTCTTTTTTTAAAAAATCCAAAAAAAATATTTTTTAAATAAAAAACAAAAACAGGTCCATCCATTTATCAGCAAATGATGTAATTTCATTTTCTATGGCTCAGTAAAACTCTGTTATGTAAATATATTTTACATTTTCTTTATTCATTTATCTGTTGACAAGCACCTTTGCTGGTTCCCTAACTTAGCTATTGTGATGACCCTGCTATAAACATTAGAATGTATGTATTGCTATAGTGTCTGATTTTACTTCTTTTGAATAAAAGCCAAGGAGTAGGTCAAATGGTAGTTTATTTCCTAGTGTTCTGAAAAATCTCAATACTGCTTCCAGAGTGGTTGTACTATTTGCAGTCCCAACAACAACACATGAGTATACTTTTTTCCCAACATCCTCATGAGCCATATTGTTATCTGTATTCTTGATGATTGCCACTCTAACTGAAGTGAGAGGAAATCTCAATGTAATTTTGATTTGCATATTCCTGATTTCTAAGTCTATGAAACATCTTTCTCATGTGGATGTTTGGTTATTTTTACTTCTACTTCTGAGAAATATCTGTTTAGATCACTTGCTTATTTATTGATTGGGTCATTTTTCTTTTTGGTGTTTATGTTTTTTGAGTTCTTTATATATACTAATTCCCTGTTAGAAGAATAGATGAAAAAGATTTTCTCCCATTCTGAAGGCTCTTTCTTCACATTTTTAAATTGTTTCCTTTGCTCTACAAAAGCTATTTAATTTGAGGCCTTCCCACTTACTGACTCTTGGTGATTTTATTTCTTCAGCTTTAGGAGTTTTATTAAGGAAGCTGGTGCCTCTGCTGTGATGTTGGAGTGCTAACCCAATATTTTCTTCTATCGGTTACCATGCATGAAAATAGAAGGGAGAACAGTGGAAGAAGGTGGAAGGTGACTGAGGGGAGGGAGGAAGAGTGAAATGAAATGAACCAAATTATGTTCCGTGCATGTATAACTAAATCACAATGAATTCCACTTTTATATATAACTATAATGCACCCATTAAAAATGCAATACATAAATAGAAAAGAGGCTCAATAGAGTAAAGGAGGGATCAGGGTAGGGAAAAAAGAAGTACTAGAGAATGAAATGGAACAAGTTATGTTATAAGCATTTATGAATATGTCAAAGTGAACCCCACTTTTATGCATTACTATAATGAACTAATAAAAGCATTTAAAAAATTCAAGCCTGATTGGAACCAAATCATGTGATCATTTCACTCTACCACACCATACTGGAGGGAGCCACTTTTAATTTATATAACAATAGCTCAGGATTCCCCGTGTGTAGTGAACTCATTAATATACTGTTGTGCAGCAAACCATCAGATGTATGACTACTCAAAACTTAATGAATATTCTCTCTCACATGGTATAAGAATTTTACTAGTCCAAGGAACCTTATAAATCTTAACAAGTTTACACTAGGCACAAATAGGGCTTTTCTTGGTTCATTCAATGGAAAAAAAAAAAAAAAAAAAAAAAAAAAACATTTTACAGAGGTATTTTAATTCGGAAGAATTCCTAAGCAGTCCCTAGGTCTAACTGACTTTCACTGATACAGGAGAGTGTCACACTGCCAATAGACATTGAGAATTTAGGATAACATATTTATCTTTCTCCTATCTGGATGTACCTGAAGTGTGGATTGACAGTCAAATGTCTTCTTGGAGTTGGGAGTAGAGTAAGTGAAAAGGCATGCAACAGACACACATGTTGTATTATCTTTGAATAAATATGTCCTTGGTAATAATACAGTTTTTTAATATTTTCTGGTTTTCACAAGAGAAGATGATTTCTACATGTTTGAGGGACAGTAAAGGATTCCTACTGTCAGTTACCATCATTTTATCCTATTCACCAATTGGAATATGCGTTAGAGTAGAGATGGGTAATGAGAGAGGGTTGTTCAAGTTTTCTTAAGTACTAGAGGCTTTCATGACATAGTGCCACCTAAATATTTACCGTATATTTAAGACATAAAATTATTCCTAGTAAACTGCAAAAGACCTTATATAATTTTGGAAACATCAGTTTCAATAAATTCAGGATACATCTGGCAATAGTATAAGAACAAAGTAAATATGAAAAGAGTATTCAGCTATTTTGAAGATGTAATTATGACAGGAACCAGCTAAATATTTTCCTCTTTCTGAGATGATTAGTAACTAAAGACATTAAAGAAAATAAGCACTGCCTGAAATGACAGCAATAATAGAATCCAAGATCTGTTTGATGTCCTTGATTAAAGCTGGGGACCCTCAACAACAAACATTGCTGATACCTTGTATAGTAGCCTAAATAATGTTCCTTGTTCCTACAGTCCTTTATGAAAAAAGAGCAGATATGATTAAACTAAGATTCTTGAGATAGAGATTGTTCTGTATTACTTGGATGGGCCCCAAATGCAATCACAAGTGTCCTCACAAGAGAGAGAGAGAGAGAGAAGAATAAGAGACACAGGCACAAGCAAAGTAAAAGATGTAACCATAAAAACAGAGATAAAGATGGTGCAATCATTAGCCAAGGAACACTGTCAACCACCTGTAACCAGAAGAGGCAAGGAAAACAAAATTTCTCCTTAAGCCCCCAGAGATGAGCATGGCTCTGGTAAGACCTTGACTTCATCCCAGTGATAACGGATTTTTAACTTCTAAACTCCAGTATTGTGAGAAAGGATTTTTCTGTCGTTTAAGCCACCAAGTCTGTGGTGATTTATTACAGTCAGTACAGACAATTAATTCACTGAGTTTCTTAATCAGTTCAGGCTGTTATAACAGAATGCCATAGACTAAGGCATTATAGAAAAGAACAAATTATTTCTCAAATTCCTGGAGGCCAGAAATTCTAAGGACAAAGTACTAGCAGATTCTGTGGCTGGCAAGTGCCTGCTTCCTTGTGTGTAGATGGCTGTCTTCTAATCACATCATCACATACTGGAAGGGATGAGGGAGCTGTCCAGAATCTTTTTTAAAACAGAAACACTCATATCATTCATTAGGGTTTCATTCTCATGACTTAATCACATCCCAAAAGCCTCATCTCAAAATACTATATGAATACCTTAGATAAATAAAGCATGCCTAGCAATTTCAAACTCTAACTTATGAACATACGTTTTTAAGGGTTTGCTGAAATAAGGTGTTGCTGAAATTTACCTGAGAATTCCCAGATAAGGGTCATGTGTTCCATGATATCATCCAGCATGAGGATTGAGGCACACATGATCCTAGGGTCTAATCCCTAAAGGTTGCAGGAAGAAATGCATGGTACAGTCACAATTACAATGGAACTGAAATTTCTTTGGGACACAAGAAATGCATTGGTTACATTCTGGCCTAAACATAACCCATTTGTTTTTCTCTCTTTCTCGGCAAATTTGGTTTGTATGGTAAAACTGGTAGTGATCAATACAGAATATTGTACTGAAAATTCAGCTGCCATGAAAGTGATAGTACTTATCTTCCCTAAAGAAATGAAACAGGAAATTTAGAGACAGTTGGAGCTTTAAATGTCAACAAGCAGTTTTATTATAAGGAAGTTATTACCAAGCCCAGTGCACTGATGTATCAGGCTGTGCTGCTCAGAGGTGAGGAACTACCACATTTCTAGTTCTGAAGCTCCCTCCTGGCACTCTTCATGTTTTCTTCCAGTGAAGAACAGATAACTCTATATAGTGGGAAGTGCATACTTCTCTCTCTGTGTTGGAAGGTGAAATGACTTATCTGAGTGATAGATTTGGCTACAGAAACACTTTTTATAGGTCTTCCCTATGTTTAGTTTCTCACAGGAGCAAGTCCCTTGAGAAAGCAAGTACTCTCTATCCAATGTTGTTGGTGCCTGATATGAAAGTCTGAAGCATTCTGAGCATTAACCGTACGACCCATTTGACTTTTACACTGAATTCCATGTTCCAACGTCATGGGTATTTTAGATGGCATGTTGCTCTGCATACTTCCTTTTCTGTTTTATTTCACAACTTTTTCATAATTCAGTTGTCAAATAGATGGGTGTGATATTATTGAAGGCTATCAGAGTCTCAAATGATACATTATGTATTTTAAGTATGAGAATCCAATTACATGGGAAGTGGGATGGAACATAAACAGGAACATCTAATTGGCCCAGTGAAATAGTTCAGTGCTTAATTTTTTTTAATAAAGTCTATTGTGAATGTTAAAGTATACAAGATAATGTTATGGGATACATATACACAGTGGAATGATCACTATAAAAGTTGTTTAAATCTTAACTAAAAAATGTGACTTATTTCTCAGTCTGATCTCAAAATATCTGACATTAGGTTCTTCAAAAAAAAATCAGAAAACCAGTTATTATAACATCCCGATAAATTACACAAGTATAATGGGACGGTTCCAGTAATTTTTAGAACTGGAACTGCTGGCTCTGAGTTTTAAGTGTATCTTCAGTAGGATACTGGCAGTATGACTGAAATCCTGACTCCTAAGAGGCAAGCTGCTGAGTGTGCATTCAGCAGCTCTCCTTTTGCCTCTGGCAAGTATAACATTACCTGTCACAAACTGGATTTGAAAACCCATGTCTTAAGGTCATCATTTTATATTGCCACTGTGAAAGGCATACAGGGTGATTCCACTACAACAGCAAGGATATATTGTTTAGAACACCCCAGGAGCCGGGGTGCTGCTCTGCCACTTACACGGGAGTCCAAAGTACATTTATCCCAGGAGGTGCAAGCTCTTTGCAGTCCAGACTAGTTGAGATCCTGTCTCCTCAATAGTTCTATGCAGGACACATCAAAATCCAGGGATTTATGCATGAGGAAGGGATATATGATTAAGCAGAGGATCATGGAGGCTTGCAAGACATTGTCAATGTCCTACATGTAAACCTGGGCGACAGACATAATAAAATGTTATGTATTAATTATTTCTTAAATTGTATTCATTCTTTTTTTAACAATCAACCAATATGCCCTCCTATTGAGTATACAATGCATTGAGTTTTGACAAAAATATGTACCAATGTAATCAACTTAGCAACTGGATTGAGATAAATTTACTCATGTCCCATTTCAGCAAATTCTTACCCTTTTCAGCAACCACTGCTGTTCTGTTTGCTATAATTCTAAATTATTTTTTCTGTTCTTCAATTTAATTTAGAAATTTGCTTTTGTGTTTTTTATTTGTTGTTGTTTGACATTCATCCAAATTGTTGAATGTATAGTTACTCTATTTCTGTCTTAAATGAACTTCACTAAGTTCATTTATATGCAAATATATTATCAATTTTAACTGTACTTTCCAATATATTTTGGGAAATATGTATAATTGTGTAACCACCATACAACATAAATTCTTTTTCTCAAACTCAGTAAAATAAAGGTTATTCTAAGGTAATAACAAAATGATCCATGTAAAGAAAACAAAACAAAACAAAATTACCAATACAGTGATTTTGTTATTATAAATAGCAAATACTTTTCCAAGCACTGATGGATCTCAACTGGTAATTTGATTACATTCAAATTTTAGAATAAAAATGCTCAAACAAAAAATAAGAAGTCTATGCAAATTGCTTGTATTTTTGTTTTGTTATTTTGTAAGTCAAGTCATAGCTTTTAAATCTATAATAATGTTGGAGGGAGAGGGAGAAGGAGAGAAAAACTTGACCACACTAAGTGAAATTACAATATTTAAAGTCAAGAGGTATCTGCAATTATTTGAAAGAAAATTTTTTGAAAAGATACAAGAATGAGGAGTTTTTTTTTTTTTAAAAAAAAAAAAAAGATTAGACTGCTAAATTGTAGTGTTATTCAGGGTCAGCACAGGTAGCCCAAATTAATTAAGAGTAATTTTACTTGTTTTGTTGTAGCTGTTCATAAAACAACTATATATTGTGTTTAAGAAATCAACATGAACACTAACCAAATGATACGGAGGACATACTATAATAAAGAATTTTTATTTACCTCAAATGGCTATATTGTAATATGTACTTTCCCCAGCCCCCTTCTGCTTTTATTTGAGAAAGAATTTAGAAAACTCAGAAACTGCAAATCTAGGGAGCTAACATATGTTCTCTCATTAATTCATTTTTGTTTTTATAGGACACATTAGGGTGTGGAATACAGCAGTCATGTTCTTGGATAAGAACAAGTCAGCACCACACAGACACCATTTTTGTTTATTTATTTTGACAGCTAGTATGCACCATTTCTGTTTCTATCATGGTGGAAGCACAAAATATCCTGGAGACTACCATACTTGTATAGAAGTAGAGTTACAGTATTGCTGAGGAATATAGGAATAATCTTTACTCAGCAATTTTCATTGTTTTTTTTTACTACTTTATATTTATAGTTTTATAAATAGTCTAAAGATTTTTAAAATATTGAGAAAAAATGTCTGAAAAACATGAGCTAAATCAACATATCAGCAAATACTAAAAACTGAGATAGGGAAGGGGAAAGCAGTGAGACAGCATTCAGCCAGGCTCCTAGGTAGGATTGAATGAGAATGGCATGAGTCAGTGTTTTCCTCCTTGATCACAAATAAATTGGGTAATTCTTTGTTACCCACCCACAGGAAATATCCTCAAGGAACTGCTAAATGTTAAATTGTCCCATGTGTCAGTGAAGTTAATAAACCTTTAACTTATCCTGGACTTTTAAAAGAAAAAACAAAAACTCATAAAAGAAAGAAGGAAGGAAGAAAGAAGGGAAAGACAGAAAGCTTCTTAAGTAATTTGCCTAAAGGCTTTTTACATCAGCCAAACTCCACTTTTTAGCTTACTGTTTCCAGACTAAATTGCACTATTTTTATAGCTTTATTTCTGGATTTATTTAACAGAAAAGCAGAGGTAGCAGAGGATTCAGTAGGAGACTTACTCTCCAGGGCATATCTGCCAGTATTTTCCTTCCCCGATACATCTTATTTCAAACTACAGCAGCAGTAAGAGTCAAAGCCCTATTCAGCAAAATGAAGAGTCTTTCAACATGGTTCTTTGCCACAGTGTCTCTTCAACAGAAGAATATAATCACCCAGCCTACAGAGCAACACAGTGGTGATTCAGGAAGCCCAGCTTATCTCTTCCTATTTTCCTGGTAAATAGAATAAAAGCACTGGTGAAACCAAAATGTTATTGAAAACAAAATCTTTTCACAACCCAACAATCCTCTCCACAGAACAATAACAAACTTTTAATACTGAATAAGCATCAAACCTGAATGGCTATCAGATAGGTGCAGGCAATCCTACTAAAAGATTGCCAAGACAAAAAAAATCTCATCCTTTTATACAGATGATTCATTGTGTATGAGTTCTCAAAATAAACCATAATGAGTCATTCAGGAATAAGACATACTACCATTGGTCAAACTGTCTTTATCCAGGGAAAAACCAAAGCTCCCATACCCTTTTGGACAGGAACTAGTTTTATAACTTGGAAGAAGACAAAGCCCACCAAAAATAGAGCTTCATCTACCTTACTGTTTATAATTTTTTAAAAGATGGGCCCCAAGTTCTTATGAAAACACACACACACACACACACACACACACACACAGTCACCAAAGCAGAGTAGAGGAGAACTATCTCAGGTCAAAGTTTTCTACCATAATTCAAAGAAATTAAGCATAAACTTATTTTTTCATAGCTATCTCCCATAAATGCTTCAGAGTTTCAGGTAAAACCATGTTTCAATCTTACAGAAAATCTAGTTTTTCATAAAAATAGAAGAAAACCACAGAGGCAAACATATTTATAATTTCTCTTATATATTTGAGCATTTACATGGTACTGTGGCTGATCAAATAACAATATAAATCAATTTTATTTTGTCTAACCAACAAAACTCATGCTAAACCCAATCAGAATAAGAACAAACACTATACTGAAAGAGTTTTCTATAACAAGATATAAAAATAAGTTATATTACTCCAATCCTGCTTAAATATGTGTATAGATTTAAATATCTAATTCTAAGTAAATTCCTGAGCCATCAAAAGTAAAATTCTCTTAATAGCATAGGAATATTCTTCTGTATTACAGTTATTACAGTAGTTTTCATTTAGGTATTCCCATCCATTTTCCTCCAAGGGACATTTAGCAATGCCTGGAGAATCTTTGATTGACACAACTGAAGGGGAGTGGTAGTATTACTGACATTATATGGGTGAGGACAGGAATTCTGCTAAGTATCCTACAATGCATAGGACAGCCCTCACCACAAAAATCATTCAGTCTAAAATGACAATAGTACTGGGGTTAAAAATATATACATATTTATATCTGATGAATTGTAGTAAACATCCTCACAGTAGCTAATTAGCACAATTTACACACTTTCCACATTGAGATATCTAATATGGAACTAATCTACTGATCGTAAATAGGATTAAAGTTGATACTGATTTGCATGGAAGGAAGCTCAGAACTTATAAAGTATAAATAGATCATTATTCTAAACCATAAGAAGCCAAACAAGTATCTTGATTATTGAATAACCTGGCACAAATAAATTGAAGTTGACAAGATAATAAAACAACATTTGTAGTACACAGATAAAAGTTAGCCCTGAAATCTTCTATCTTGACAGTTTATTTTGAAATGATTTAGTATCAAAAAAGAAAAATCAACAAAGTGTATGGGTTTCCAAAATAGTTAGCAGACTACGCCTGACATGGACAGTTTCAAGTTTCCAGCCAAACAATATGCACACATTAATCACAGTTAACAGCTGGAAACAATGGAAAATGATAAATCTCTGACTATAGAAAATTAAATACTTTAAAAACATAACATGAAAAAATAAAAGCTTAAATAATGTTTAAAGATAAATATGTGAGATGTTCCTTAAAGCACTATCCCCCCAAAATAAATAAATAAAGGAAATGATTGTGTTTTAGACATTGAAGGTTTATATTATATAAAAATAGAAACTTGTCACCAATACATACTTTATAAAAAGTCTTCATCTTAAAACAGAAGAGATAGCTTTAAAGGTTAATTAGGTATTAGTTTCATTGACCCAAATGTATGTCCAAAACATAAGACTCATTACCAGTAACAAAATGTGATTCACATACTTCCTTACACAATTAAAACAAAACACTCTACACTCACGTTTTGAATGGTAAAGATATAAACTGATCAATATAATTGTTCTACAGTAATTTATAGAGAATATTTAAAATGTTCATCTATTTATTCAACATTCTTCATTTCTGCTTAAAACTTTTAATTTTAACAAAATATGTAAGACTATTCATGAAATTACTTCATGCCCAGGGACCTGAAAGTCCCCTTGCTGTGATTACATTGTTTCAAAATCCATTACTTCTCAACACCTTCCCTGAAACAATTTTACTATGATTGCATTGTATCAAAAGCTGTATGTCTTATTCACCAAATAATAGAATTTTTTTGTTTTACTTTCTTGGCAATAGACAGAAGAAGCACCTTCGCTTTGATTATACCTGAACAAGTCTGAATACTCTGCTTCTCTTTCAGACAAGTCTCCCTTTGTATTTGCTATTTCCAGGGTTCAGTGCTATTTGCAAACCACTTAAAGTCCTATTTTGAATAAATAAACAGAAATTCCCATTATAAGGGAGACTTCCAAAACATAACAAATAGAACAAAAAGAAAAACCCTTTGAAATATACTTCAGGTTTTGTGCCTATGTTATTAAAAAAATGTTTTAAAATATTAGGCCATGTTTTAAGACAAAATAGAAAATGGAAAATTTAATTTAAAACAAACAGGCATCTGCATCTGTAATATCTATATCCACATCTATATCTATAGGTTATCATGGAAATAAGTTAGGGGAAAATATCTATTTAACATCTCATAACTAAAATATATTTTCTAAGAAATTTAAAATAACACACCCATGTCTTTCTGTAAGACCTACGTTAAAACCAGAAATTAAATTCTTGTAATTTTATCAAAATAAGAGTAGACTTTGAATTAGAGTAAAGCACTTCAGAAAATGTTAAAAATCACTAAACTTAACTAAATACATATGGAAGTATTATTTTTCTCCCTCCCTCATTATCTGCCTTCTTTTATTTACTTTATTACTTTTTTCACTAAATCAGACAACTTACAAATAAATGTTTTTACTCAATGGTATCAATAATATATACTTCTGTTAGTTTTCTTTTGCTATTTAACAAATTTCAACAATCTTGGTGGCTTAAAATAGCACATGCTTATTATTTCAGAATTTTAGGGGTCAAAAGCATTGGCAAGACCTGACTGGGCTCCTTGCTCAGGGTATCTCATGAGGCTGCAATCAAAGTGTTGGCAAAAGCTGTGATATAATCTAAATACTAGACTGAGATGGATCTGATTCCCAGCTCATTCCTGTGAATTTAGAAGCATTAGTTTTCTTGCTGGCTGCTGGACAAAGGGTTTCAGTGTCTTTCTGATTTGGGGCCAGTGTCTGCTCTTAGTTTCTTGGCATGTGATCTTTCCCATGAGCAGTTCCCCAGCATGGACACTGGCTTCACCTAAGCCCTCCAGGTAGAGAGTGCTAGAAAAGACGAGCTCCAATAACATGTAATGTAACCATGGACACAACTTTCTGTCATGCTGTACTCTAATAGAAACAAAGCACAGGTTCTGCCGCATGAAAACAGAGAACATGAATAAGAGAAGAGATGCATAAGGTACCACTTTAGAGTCTATTTCAACAATCACTAAAATATATTGATCTTAAGTTTCTAGAAACTACTGGTTGTCCCCAATTACTTTTTTGTCTCTGTAGCACTAAAACTAATGAATCTTATCTGGGCAGTATAACTCCTAGGAATAACTGTTACAGATTTTTGCCTCCCTTAAAGCTAATTATAATTAAGTAGCCAAAGGGGTAAGAGAGAAGTTACCTCCTTTTTTCTTTCCACTTTCTGATGCTGGGTATGCTAGTGACCTATATTTGGTGATAAGTGCTTTACATAAAGTAACATCTTTAATTATTGCATCCTTTTAATGGGCAGGGAATCTCGTTACTCTTCTATTACAGATAAGGAAAATGAGACCAAAAAAAAAAAAGTGAAATGTTTCCTCCAGAGTCAAATAATATGTGGTGCTATCATAATGCGGACACAAAGAGAATAAACCAGAGTTTACAGTTTTCATTGTATCATTATTAGTTTCCATCTTCACAACTTCACAATTGGCCTTAGTCATCTAATTAAACAAAAACATTTTTAAACCCACACAAAATTGTTATAACAGCAAAGAAAAATCATCCACATAGCATGTGCAGGTTTTCCAAATACTCATTTTATTTCATCTTAGGGGATTCCCAATTTTAATATCACTGGAAAAAAATGACATCAGGTAAACAAATTGAAAATATTTTATAGTTTTATAAACGTACTTTAAATTTATCATCTAGATATAACAGAGAGTCATCTGAATAGTTCTTTACAGGAAGAACAATCTCTATGTGAGCAAAGATGTAATATTAAAATAATGTCTATATATGAAATAAATACCTTATGTTGAATGTTTGTGGCATTTAATGTTATTAATTAAAATAAATTAGTTTGAATGAATTAAGTAATATAACTAATTCCATTTCCTAAAATGTAACCCCTAAGCCTAAATATGCTTGCTTGTTTGTTTGATTCTCTTTTTTATGTGATACTTTATCCCTTGAATATCTCAGAATGGGGTTCAAAGCCTATTTGGCTTATCCAAAGCTGAAACTTCTTGCATGATGCTACATGGCTCCCAACTGTCTTCATCCTCTGGTAATATTTTATGAAACAGCTGTAACAAGAAAACAGTTTCTCTTTGTTGGACTTTAGATGGGAATATGCAGGTGTCTATCAACCCAGATTTGTTGCCAATCTATCACATCCCCATATGACATGAAAACATAGCAAGTATTGATTTGGGGGGATACAAATGTTTTAGTGTGTCAACATATTACCAAATACAAAATTTGTAAAGGATGACAATAAGCTATATATCAATTTAGAGAAATAATTGTAAAATTCTTTCTCAGTGTAATAATTGCAAAACTCACACTATTCTTCTATCTGTACCAAAGGCTTTCTGAGGCATTGACATTTTCAAAAAGACTACATGACTTTATATAAATTTAGATTTTTTTTAGACAAGAATAGAAGAAAATGTTCAGAGTTTCACTCCAAATTATTAAAAATCATATTTAAATAACTAATAAAATAAATTGGTAAAGTAGATAATTTAGTTATGTTTATAACATATAACCACAAAACCATTACATGTATGTGTATGTATGTATATATATATATATATATATATATATATATATATATATATATATATATAATTTTCTAATTATCAGAAAGGCTGAGAGACAAAACCAAGTTCTGTTTCTTTAGAATATGAACTTTTTGATATATTTTAACATTAATCAAGCTGCCAGAATTATTTAAAATGACCTCTATTTCCAGGCTAATTACGACTTTTAAACTATATTTTCCCTATTGCCATGTTGAGTGCTCTCTTAATTAAATTGTTTTGTGTATCCATCTAAATGAAGTTCTATGCTTCACTACTTCATGTACTATGTGACATTAGATAATAAAGTATAAACATTTCATGATTTTGTACCACTTTTTTTCATTTCATGTACAAGCTCTAAATTTAAACTGTTATATGCTAAATTTAGTTCATTTTCATCATAGAAATTTCATCATTTTTATCATTTTCCCTCAAAATTAATAATAATATTATGTTCTGCCCTATAGCATATATTTAGAAACTGATTCATCATTGCAGTATAACTTATTATTAATGAATATTTGGACTCTGTTTGCTTTCCATGTAATACATAAAAGAGACTTGACCCAAGGTGCCATCACACACACACACACACACACACACACACACACACACGAGAAAACTCCTACAGTTTACAGTTTATCTGGTAGCTCTAGAAACCTAAAAATTCACACATATTTGTTATGGCAAATATGTTTCTCCTCCAACTTAGAACAAACCACCATTTTCGTTTTAATTTATATAAGTAAAGGAATGGTAACTTTAGTAGATCACCTGGCTATGGTGAGGATCAGATGAGATGACAAGGTTGTATTTTTAAAATGTAAACAACTATAAAAATACACTATTTCATTTGATATTTTTATGAAGAGCCATTTTAAATAAATCAAATTATAGTGTATAATGTATAATCTTCAGATTATAGTAGCAATGTCTAGATCTAATGTTTTTTTGTTGTTTTGTTTTTAATTCCATGTCAACAATATCATCCTCAAAGAAGATTTTTTTTGTGTCCCCCTTTATTAAAGTTCATAAAACATAAAAAATTATGGGTTATTAAGAAAGAATTGTTCTAACTGGGCATGGTGGTGCCTGCCTGTAATTCCAGGGTCTCAGGAGGCTGAGGCAGGAGAACTGCAAATTCAAAGCCAGCTTTAACAATTTAGCAAGATCCTAGGCAATTGAGTAAGACCTTGTCTCAAAAGAAAAAAATAAAAAGGACTGGGGATGTTGCTCAGTGGTTAAGCACCCTGGGTTTAATAAAAAAAGAAAGAAAAAAAAAGTCCATTGGAATTCACATGACAAAGTCTTAAATTCAATTCAACCTATCACTTCATCCTCTGGTAATCTTTTATGGTAAGCTGAATAATGCCCCCCAAAGAAGCCTCTGCTCTAATGTGGGCATTCTGTAAATAGGTAAGGTGTCAAGAGGCACTTCACAAATTCTATTAAGATTAAAACTGTCTAGATGGGAAGCTTATCCTGGATTATATCACATGGGTCCCAAGAGTGAATGAGGAAAACAGATGAAAGGAGAGATCTAAAGCATGGGAGGAACATGACTCACCATCACTGGCTTTGGGGATGGAGGAAAGAAACCAAGAAAAGAGAATTGCCTTTACAAACTTGGAAAGGACTTCTGCTAATAACCAACAAGAAAACAGGGACTTCAACCCCTTGACCGGAAATCACTGAATCTTACCAACAGCCTGACTGGGCAAGGAAACACCCCCTCCTCTAATCTTCTAGAAAAGATCACTGCCACACTGACACCTTAATGTCAATCTGCTCAGAGGCAGGTTGGACTTCTCCCCTACCAAACTGTGAGATCATACGTTTTTGCTGTTTACGCAGCTAATTTTGTGATAGTTTGTTATTGCAGCAAATGGAAACTAAAATAATAGTTGATATGACAAAGAGAGTCTCTCAAAAGTTAAAAAGGACAGGGGCATTACTGATGAAGCTTGGCTTTGCAAAAACACTTCTGCATTCTCTTAAGTAGAAGTATAGTATTTTTCTCTTAAATGGAAGTATAGTATTTATGGCTACAGCATGTTTTGATAGTTCACTTCAAGCATATCCTTGGCCAAGAAATCTCCAAGTAATTCCTCCAATATTCTCTGCTTCTAACATGTGCCACGCATACTATTCTGACAGCTATTATGACACTGCATTTACATGTCTGTTCTCCTACTAAAATTTAATTTTGCTAGGATCACATCATGATTGCTCTTGTTGAAGTTTCCTTCTCCTGTACTGTCTGACCCAAAGCAATTTCTAAAAAAATGTATTTATTAAATAAAGAAATGAAAATTAACTTTGCCTTTCTTACCAAATTATTAGAGAAGTAAAAAATAATTCTTTATTTTTTTATCTTTTTATAATGTGTATCTCTTTTTTTCTAATTTTTCTTACAAACAGTAGTCCTATCTAGAAAGAAATTGTATCTCCTCTCCACTTTATTGTACCTATCACATTTTGATATCCTATGAAAAGAACTTTTGAAGATTTTGGACTTAATAAGTTACAATCCTTAGCAATGAAACTGTGAAGCAAAGTTATAGGGAAAAAAAACTGAGCAAAATCTGCCATTTAAACTTTGGGGAAAAGGGAATACTGTTGGTAGCAGATCAGTCTTTAAGGAAAATAATTATAGCAAAAGGTTAACTGTGATTTTTCAAATGCTCTGTTGTGCATAATAATAGTTTGCATTCAATTACATTAAGCAGTGAACCCAATCTTTTGTTTGTTTTGTTTCACCTTTAACATGGGGACAGAGCTGGTAGTTTTGATTCAATGAAGATTCAAGCATAATTTAGAATGTTCTAATTTGATAACCAACTAACTACTTCACAATTTGTAGATTTCAAGATTCTGAATCATTTTAGAACTTGAATTCAAATGGAAGATAATTCACTTGAGTCCCTTTCTGCTTTCCAAACCAAGGAGACACTATACCAAGGTATTTCCTAGGCTTACCACTCATACATCTCCAGGAGGTGACCATTTTCAAATGAAGTCAGAATAGATAAATAACTCTAAAAACACCAAAATATAAAATTCTTCATAAATCACCTGGTGAGTAGTCATCCCACTTGCTGATACTGGGTATAGGATCCTTACTGTTTTCAGGACTGCGTTTAGCACTCACTGAACTTATGTCAACAGATTTACCTTAAGAAATATTGAGGAAACAATTCAGAAATCCTTAAAATTTATTCTTTGTTCCCAGTTTCTTTAGTTGTAATGCAGAAGTTGAGTCTTCCTTCTATTTCTGTTCTTTAATATCTTTCTGCCATTTTCTTTCCCTTTCAAACAAAATGAGTAGGGATATCTCATTTACATGTTTTTCATGGACTACATTCATATAAATATATGTTAGGCATTCATATTCACACATTAAGAACACAAACACACATATTTGACTTTATTTTAAGAATGAACGAATTTTGCTTCAATTATGAAATAAGTTTCTGATATTTAAAGGCAAGCATAAAGTGAATTGAGGAAAATTAAAAATTTATCTAGGGATGCTCATAAATTTCTTTGATCACATTATCTTAACGACTTCTTCTCCTCCTCCTCCTTTTTTCTTTTCTTTTTCTTTCTTTTTTTTTTTTTACAGTATTATTAGAGATTTGGAGATTTAGCCCAAGATCTCACACATGCTAGGCAAGGCAACTGATCCTCAATCTGCTTTATTTTATTTTGGGACAAGATCTTACTATGTTACCTAGGCTGTCCTTGAACTTGCAAGCCTCCTTCCTCAGCATCCTGAGTATACAGGAAAACCTGCATGTCTTATCAAGCCTAGATGTCTTAAATTTTTTGAGAATAGACAATGGTGAGGATACTGAAAATAAATTTGAAATATTGACTAGCCCATAAAAAGTGACTTGAAAAAAATAAAGAAGTACTCAATAATCTATCTTGAGTTATACATAAGAAACTCTATGATCACATTTGTTTAAACATTTAGGTAATGGTTACAGAACTGGACAATATGACAATATAACTCAGTATCTTTTCTTCTTAGAGAATTCTTTCATAAAATTGATATAGTAGCTGGTATCATATCTTACTGAGACACTAGAGTTATACATTTTGAGATATAGTAGTGAATGATTATTTTTTTTAAATGTATTTGGTGGGTTGAATCATGGCCTCCCAAACATAGCCAACTAGTAAATTGAATAATGACCCTTCACAAAATGTCCACAATTTAATCCCTGAATTCGTAAGTGTGTTACCTGGTATGATAAAAGGGACCATGTAAGTCTGATTGAGCTTTTAGAGATGAGGCTATCATCCTCTTTTATTTGACTTGGCCTAATATAATCCAAGAGAAAGGCCGAGGGACAGAGTGAGGAGAAAGTAATATGACAATAGAAGAAGAGATTGGAATAAGGTGGCCACATGCCAAGGGAAGCCAGCAGGCTTTTCTGAATCTATAGAAGAAACTAGTCCTGAAAAACTGATTTCAGACTTCTGATCTTCAGAACTATGGGAGGAAAAATGTTTTATTTTAAACCACTAGGTCACTAAGTATGTGGTAACTTTTTCCAACAGCAATAGAAAATGAATTGATAGTATTTTAGATTGTGGTTTGTAGTGATAAGTATATTACTGTTAAGCATGTTTTTCATAATATTGCTAAAATGTTCTGAAAAGACAAATGGATAGAGCTCCAGTAGCTCTAGTCAGAGGGTCAATGATGGTGTGATGACCTAAGTATTGTCATAAGGACATAGTTATATTTAAATGCAAAGATTTATAAGAATTAATATTATCAAAAAGACCATACTACCAAAAGCACTATACAGATTTAACGCAATCCCAATCAAAATCTCAATGACATTCCTCATAGAAATAAAGTATCATGAAATTCATCTGGAAAAATAAGAGACTCAGAATTCCCAAAGCAATTCTTACAAGAAGAGTAAAGCTGGTGGCATTACTATTCCAGACCTCAAACTATACTGCAGAGTAATAGTAACAAAAATGGACTGGTGTTGGCAGTCTGTGAGTATAGGCTCCAGATCTTTATAACTCATAGCAAACCCCTGTGGCTACAGGTTCTAATCCCACCCAGGCTCCAGACAGACAAGATACAGTTTGGTTCAAATAGCCCCAGGCTTAAGGTCTATGCTAGCATGAAGCCAGCAAATGTAGCCTCAATTACAATGCTGGCACCTAGAACACTGATTTTAGGCCTTAGTACCAAGAGAGTCCCTATGACTCTATCCTATACACCTGCGTCTGAGATCCCAGAATTCAGACCAATTCTTACAGATCTAGCTTCTGAAATAGGACCCACACACCTATCCTTTATACAGGCCATTATGAACCAGACTTTAGGCTAACCACATGACCCAGGTACTAGGCCAGAACCTGGGACACCAGGATTAAACTAGACCCTCCAGACACAGATTCTATGCCTGCACATACATCACTAAGCCCAACATCCGGGTTTATCTCAGTGGCCTCGGGATCCAGTGCCAAGGTCTAGGCCTATTCCAGCAAGCACAATGTTCAAGTTTACCCCAGAACTCCAAGTACGAGGACAGTCCCTGCCAACTAAGACTATAGGAATATCCAGACTCCAGATCAGACCCTTTGGACCCAGGATCCAGAGCTTACACTTACAGAGTTAAGCTTTCCTAGAGGATATAGGGTTCAGGACCATCCCAGTGTCTGGTGGTCTCCTAAATATTCAGTATCAAAGCCCCAGCATCAATTCAGCTCCTAGTGATCTAGGTATCAGACTAGTCAACAGGTTTCCACAGTGAAACCAGGCCACAGACCACCTACTGACTGCCCCAGGCAACAAGCCAGCCAACTCAAAGACCCCATCAGCAAGCCACATACAGACCATGGCAGATAGCCTTCCCAGAATTTCTGGAAGAGATGATTGGTGAGGGGGCTTTATCAAACAAAGCCAGTTCTTTCCAGGTTGTAACACATATTTACTCCTTCAAATGTAGAAGCAATGCAAGGCTATATGATTGAGAACAATACAGGAAATTTGACATCACCAAAGGGAAAAAACAGAGCATCAACCTTAAAAAAAAATCAGACATGCATGAAATTCCTGTTTTAAATAACCTCAGTGAACTTCTGGAAAGTACAAGTAAACAATTCACTGAAGTCAGGAAAATAATAAATAAACACAAGTAGAAATGTAGTGAAGAGGTTGAAACTATTTTTTTTTTCAATTCAAACAGAAATCTGAGGGCTTAAAAAATGCAATTGATAAAATGAAAAATGTAATTGAAAAAAAAAATGACAGAATTAATCAGGCAGAAGAGAGAATTTGTGGGCTCACAAACAAGTTGTTCTAAAATATATTGTCAGAGGAGAAAAGAATAGAAGAAAATGGAGAAAACTTATGGGATTTATGTAATATCACCAAAAGAAATACTTGAGTTTCTAGTAATTCAAGGAGGGGACTGGGGTTCTGGCTCAGTGGTAGAACACTTGCCTGGCATGCACTCGCCCTGGGTTCTATCCTTAGCACCACATAAAAATAAATAAGTGGAAGAGGGATATTGTGTCCAACTACAACTGAAAAATAAATATTAAAAAAAAGAAATTCAAGGAGAAGAAAAGTATAGGGATAAAAAGATTATTTAAGAAAATTCTAGCAGAAAAAAATATCTAAAACCTGGAGAAAGATACAGGAAGGTCAAAAGTCTCTGAACAGATTCAATCTAAACAAGACTATTCCAAGACATACAAGCAAAATGTCTCTCTCTCTCTCTCTCTCTCTCTCTCTCTCTCTCTCTCTCTCTCTCTCACACACACACACACAGACACACACACACACACACACACACACACACACACACAAAAGAGAAAATGAAGATCTTTAAGTAGTGAGGTGAAAGAATAAAGTAATATATATGGGAGTTCTAATAAGGTGAGCAGTAGTTTTATCAGCAGAAACCTCATAGATTAAGGGAGAGTGGAATGATATATTCAAATGGGTGAAGGAAAAAAACCTGCCAACCCAGAATGCTACATGGCAAAGCAATCCTTGAGAAATTAGGCAGAGATAAAGACTTTCTAAAACAAAGCTCAGGAAGTTTATCACTACCACCTGTGTTACAAGAAATGTTCAAGGGACCTCTTCAAGCTGAAAGAAAAGTGTTCTAATTAGGAAAACAAAGATATGTGAGTATAAGTCAATTTTGGAAACATAAATACACAGTCAAATCCAGAAAGCTGAAACTCTGAAATAGTAGCATATAAATCGCTACTATCTTTAGAATGAAGGTAAGAAGACTAAATAATTAAAATGATAAAGGTTACTGATCTGTTAGGGAATGATCAATATAAAGTCATACCTATAATAACAAAATTCAAAATGTTGGGGTGAAGTAAAATTATTAAATTATGATTTAGATGAATGCAATCAAAACTAAATTGTTTTTTTTTTTACTATAAAAGCTGTTATTTGTTTTATTTTTTTAAGTTTTTTTAAATTTTTATTGTTGGTTGTTCAAAACATTACATAGTTCTTGACATATCATATTTCACACTTTGATTCAAGTGGGTTATGAATTCCCATTTTTACCCCCTATACAGATTGCAGAATCACATCGGTTACATATCCACTGATTTACATATTGCCATACTAGTGTCTGTTGTATTCTGCTGCCTTTCCTATCCTCTACTATCCCCCCTCCCCTCCCCTCCCCTCCCCTCTTCTCTCTCTACCCCATCTACTGTAATTCATTTCTCCCCCTTGTTTCTTTCCCCTTTCCCCTCACTTCCTTTTGTATGTAATTTTGTATAACCATGAGGGTCTCCTTCCAATTCCGTGCAATTTCCCTTCTCTCTCCCTTTCCCTCCCACCTCTCGTCCCTGTTTAATGTTAATCTTCTTCTCATGCTATTCCTCCCTACTCTGTTCTTAGTTACTCTCCTTATATCAAAGAAGACATTTGGCATTTGTTTTTTAGGGATTGGCTAGCTTCACTTAGCATAATCTGCTCTAATGCCATCCATTTCCCTGCAAATTCTATGATTTTGTCATTTTTTAATGCAGAGTAATACTCCATTGTGTATAAATGCCACATTTTTTTTATCCATTCGTCTATTGAAGGGCATCTAGGTTGGTTCCACAGTCTTGCTATTATGAATTGTGCTGCTATGAACATCAATGTAGCAGTGTCCCTGTAGTATGCTCTTTTTAGGTCTTTAGGGAATAGACCGAGAAGGGGAATAGCTAGGTCAAATGGTGGTTCCATTCCCAGCTTTCCAAGAAATCTCCATACTGCTTTCCAAATTGGCTGCACCAATTTGCAGTCCCACCAGCAATGTACAAGTGCACCCTTTTCCCCACATCCTCGCCAGCACTTGTTGTTGTTTGACTTCATAATGGCTGCCAATCTTACTGGAGTGAGATGGTATCTTAGGGTGGCTACGATCTACATACTGTGGGGTCGGGCTCCAAATTCCTCAATAGGACACCCATAGCACAAGAGTTAATAACTAGAATCAACAAATGGGACTTACTCAAACTAAAAAGTTTTTTCTCAGCAAAAGAAACAATAAGAGAGGTAAATAGGGAGCCTACATCCTGGGAACAAATCTTTACTCCTCAAACTTCAGATAGAGCCCTAATATCCAGAGTATACAAAGAACTCCAAAAATTAAACAATAAGAAAACAAATAACAATCAACAAATGGGCCAAGGACCTGAACAGACACTTCTCAGAGGAGGACATACAATCAATCAACAAGTACATGAAAAAATGCTCACCATCTCTAGCAGTCAGAGAAATGCAAAACTAAATTGTTATCAGCTTAAAAACAACATGTTACAACCATAGGATGATTTTTTAAACATCAAGATAATTACAAAGTAAGAGCTAGCAGTAGATACACAAAAAATAAAAAGCAAAGAAACAAAGAGTCAGATTAGATAAAACTGCTTAAACACAAGAAGAGATACCAAAAAATGAAGAATAGAACAAAGGAGCTCCAAGACAATTAATGATACAATAATTACTTTGAGGCTGGACAAGGTCACACAGGCCTGTAATCCCAGTAGCTGAGGCAGGAGGATCGCAGGTACAAAGCCAGCCTCAGCAAAAGCAAGGTGCTATGCAACTCAGTGAGACCTGTCTCTAAATAAAATACAAAATAGAGCTGGGATTGGGTTTAGTGGTAGAGTGTCCCTGAGTTCAAACCCCAGCACTGCCACACTCAAAACTTACCTTGATTATAAATGATTAAATTCCCCAAGAAAAATATATAGTGATTTAATGAATACAAAGAAACTAGACCTAACTATATGCTGCCTATGAGAGACTTACCATCAATCCTGAAGGTACATATAGACTGAAAGCAAAGGAAAAATAGTTCATGCAAATAGAAACCAAAAGTGCAGGTCTAGATATGCTTACATCAAATAAAAAAGACCTCAAGTCAGAAACTAAGGGGGAAAAAAAGTCATTCTGTAATGAAAAAAGATCAATTCAGCAAATGGACATAACAACTATATATATATATATATATATATATATATATATATATATATATATATACAGATTAAGGGAATTTATCCCTGGGATGCATATATATATATGCACACAACATTCAAGCAAATATATAAAGCAAATACCAATAGGTCTGAATAAAGAGATAAGTCACAGTACAATATTAGTGGTAGACTTCCACTACCACAATGGACATTATATGCATAAAGAAAATATGACTTAAACTTCACTCCAAGTCAAATGGACTGAAGAGATATTTACAGAACAAGACTTCCAACAGAAGCATAATATACCTTCTTCTCAAGTACAGTTGGAACATTCTCTAGGTTAAAATATATGCTCAGCAACAAAAACAGTCTTAACAAAATTAAAACTAAGTAATGTTATGCATCTTTTCCAATTGCAATGCTACAAAATTAAAAATCAATAATCAAAATTTGGGGAAGTTTACAAATACACAGGAATCAAACAAGCACCCAAACAACCAATGAATCAATGAAGAAATTTAAAAAGAATTTTAAAAACTTAATTGAAACACAAACAAAACAGAGACATAATATACCAAAACATGAAATGCAGCAACTAAATTTAAGATGGAAGTGTATAGGAATAAATACCTCCATCTGAAAGAATTTCAAATACACGACCTAACAATACACTTCAAGCTACTACTGAAACAAGAACAAATACCCAAATATAAGTAGGAGAATGAAACAGTAAAATCAGAGGGATATACATGAAACATGAAATAGAAGCTACAAAAAAGTAAAAAGAACAAAGAAACTAAGAGTTCGGTTTAAAAATAAATAATTTTATATATAAAATGTTAGCTAGACTAATTTAGAGAAAAGAGAACACTCAAATAAAATTTTAAAAACCTGAAAAATAGACATTACCACAGATAAAATATAAAGGTTTTAAAGAGATTGTTATGAAACATATGGCAACAAATCAGACAACCTAGAAGAAATATAATAATTTTGGGGCATATGCAACTTACCAAAACTGAGTCATAAAGAAATTGAAACTTCAAGCAAAGAGCTAATAAATAAGTACATTAAATCAACTTAAAAAAACCTTCTCTCAAAGAAAAACTAGATGCTTTAAAGCTGAATTCTTCCAAATCTTTAACAATGAATATCAGTAAATGTTGAACTCTTCTAAAAAAGCTAACAGGATGGAATACTTACAAACTCATTTTTTTAAACTCCAAATTACCCTGATCCCAAAGCCAGAGAATACACAAAAGAGAAAGAAAGAAAGGAAGGAAGGAAGGAAGGAAGGAAGGAAGGAAGGAAGGAAGGAAGGAAGGAAGGAAGGAAGGAAGGAAGGGGGAGGGAGGGAGGAAGACGGAAGAAGGAAGAGAAGGAGGAAGGAAAGAAGAAAGGAAGGACAGAAAGGAGCAGTGGAAGGGAGGGAGGGAGGAGGAAGAGAAGGAGGGAGGGAGAGAGGGAAGGAGAGAGGAAAAACTAGAGCCACATTCCTGAGGATAGAAGAAAAATCATCACAAAAATACTAGCAAACTGAATTCAACTCTACATTGAAAATATCATTCTCCATGGACAACTGTAATTTATCCCTGGGATGCAAGAATGGTTTAATACATGCCAATATAGAAATGTGATCTTCAGTACCAGAATGAAGGACAAAAATAATATGATCATTCCAAGGTATATACAGATAGCAACTGAAAAAATTCAATATCCTTATATATAAAAACTCAGGATATTACCTATAGAAGGAATGTATCCTCAACACAATAATGGATACACATGACAAGCTCACAGCTAAACTAGTCAGTGGGGAAAAGCTAAAGACTTTTCCTCTAAGGTCAGGGACAGGACAGGAATCCCCACCCTCACCACTTGTATTCAGCAATGTAATGAAAGTCCTGAATAGCTGTCTTTATTGGAAAGGAAAATGTTAAATTGTCTCTGTGTACAGAAGAAATGCTCTCATATGTTGAAAACCAAAGATCTTGAAAAGTGTGTTATTCCTTAGATAGTACTCCATTTTCCTGGAAAAGAATTCAAGAAGAAGCTGGGTCACCCATGACTTTGTATTGCTTCTGTGGTACCCCGGCAATAGGTACTCATTGATACGTTTGCTCACCCTGAGGTCCGCACTGCCAGATATCAGAGTGTCATTTTTTAGCCTGAAACACTGCTTCCAATCAAGATTGCCCTTAAAAGTCTTGAAACCCTGCCTTGAGTTGGCCTCTTGGTTGGTGAAAGTCTTTTCAGATATCATTTTCAGATTAAGGGAATTTTCAATAATCCATATTGAAGATATACTCTGTCAAGTAATTTTCCTGCATAATCAGCTTATCTAAAGTTTCCAGTAATTCTCAGCTTCCTTCACATTAACATTCAAATATTCACCTCTCATTTTCACATTATGTAACAGAACAAATATGCTTAAGTCGTTTAAACCACCCAAAGTTAGAAGCAAATGCAATATCATATGGGGGCCAGACTTTTCTTTCAACATTGTTGTAGTTGTCTTTTTTTTTTTATTAATGTAGAAAATACCAAAAGCTGGGTAACTTTATAAAGAAAAGAGATTTATTTTCCTCACAGTCCCACAGAATAAAAGACACTTACCAGCAATGTCTTGGCTCTGGTGAGGACCTCTTGGTGGATGGCATCACAATAGCAGATGTCTCTGTGAGAGGAAGAGATCACAACTTGAATCAGGAAGCCAGACAGATACTGGGGTCACACAATCCCTTCTGAGTATATGCCACCGATTTATCTGAGGACCCCCAACTAGAACTTTCTCCTCCTTAGGTCCCCTCACCACAATCAATGCCAACCCCCAAACACAAGAACCTTTGAGAGACAAAACATTTCCAAATCATAACAGTCACAAATATGCTTTTTGCTTTGGCTGTGATAATCATGATGCTGTGAGGGATATACATCTATATCTGTTCTGTATCTTTATATTATTAAAATTCCTTCAATTCTGATGAAGGACATTTCTCAATCTTTTGTTGCTCTCATCGCCCTACAAATACTACAATTGCTACATGATGAGTTACTGAGAATCTCTTTTTCATTCCATTGTATACTTATGGGACCAATGTTGTATACGTGGTCTGTTTTTGACTGAAATATTGCTATGTAGTACATAACTCTATATATGTGCATTTGTGTGTATACATGTCTACCTTGTTTCAAAACTTTCCATACAGTTTATCCATATTGTATTAATTTAGCCCATTATTACTATTCTGTAATATGATATCCCCAAATAAAATTGTTTATTTAAGGATATAATTAATATGAGTCAAAATAAAAGTCACTCAGAAAATGACAACATTGCTGAGATTATTAACACAGCCAAGTCAATGATATTTAATTAATTTTCCAAAATTAAATCAAATTCAACCACTTGGCATTTCCAATTGTTTGATGTTTGTATATGTACTTGGGTATAGACTCTTCTCTTTGGATCTTTAAACTATCTTGACTTCCTTTTTTTTTTCAGCTTTATTACTTTTCATGTTAAGTAGAGGCATCTTGATTTTGCTTTCTTCATTATATAATTGATGTTTGAGCATAACAATCTATTTAATCTCAAATACTACTATTGTAAATATTATTCCATTTTATAGAATGATGATTTTACTCAAGTTCCCTTAGAATTTCATAATCTTTAAATTTTGAAGAAGGAAGTTAGCTTAGACCTTATTCCTTGTGTCTTTGAAGAGTTGTAATTATCCTAATTATCTGCTCCAGTGCAATGTTAAAATGTTTTAATACTCCACTTTATCTCCTGAGGAATGTACTTAGTTTCTAAGAAGTTGCCATCTGTTTTTTATTTGAACACTCACCGTAGGTTAAAAATCCACTTGTGTGTTCAGTGCTATCAACATCATCCATCAAGAACTTCCTATTTTGAGGGCAGATATTCTGCAAGTATCAGTAGGAGGCATAACAGCAAGAGCCCCAATACCGAGAGGAACCCAGATTTATAACATTCCCTCTCTCTTGCTAGGGATGATAGACTCTTTTCATTCTTTGTTGTTATTGTTGTTAACTCTCTCCTTGCTCTTTGTTAATGATGTTTTATAAAACTCATCATTCCCAGAATTATCTTTGCAATCCTCCTTAACTCCCTCCAGATCTCTTTGTCAAGATACATGTTTTCACAAAGGATTACACAAATGTTGGAATTTCAGAAAAGTATGAAAATGGGTGAAACACAGAGATTGAACATTACAATAGCATCTGATTAGATTGGAAGAACTTAACCTAGATGGAATGTTGTGGTTTGTACGTGAGGTATTCTCCAAAAGCTCATGTCAGAGACAATGCAAACAGGTTCAGAGGTGAGATGATTCAATTATAAGAAGTGTAGCCTAATTGGTGGATTAATTGACTGATATGGATTAACTAGGTGGTAACTGTAGGCAGGCAGGGTGTGACTGGAGGAAGTAGATCCCTGGGAGTATGGCTTTGGAGTTTACATTTTTTCCCTGGTGAGGGGAGCTCTTCTCTCTGCATCCTGTTACCATATCCTGAGCTGCTTTCCTCCGCTATGCCCTTCTGCCTTGGTGTTCTGTCTCATCTGGGGCCCATAGTCATGGAGAATTTGTACAACAGACTGAACCTCTGAGCCAAAATCAACTTTTACTTTTTCATGCTGTTCTATCAGGTCTTTTGATCACAGCAATGCAAAGCTAACTATAACCAGCAACATGTTTAGATTTACTTGAAACAGTGTCAAAGACATCTAAATTTGATTTTAAAAAAGTAACACAGATAATATCAATCGTTAGGTACCCATTTATGTTCTTTATAGTATTGTAAACTTTCAGTCTTAATTGGATAGTTTTTTTAAAAGAGAAATCATTGGTTTTGAAAAAGAAAAATTGTAAATTTGTAGTTTGTATTTATTTTCCTGTGTCAAAAATCCATTTGCAAATCAAATGAAGGCTTTGAGATCTGTCCTCATAGGCAAAAATTAATCTTCACCCAACATATAATCTTTAACTTTAGAAAATTAGTAGGCTCCCTGAAATGTAGTGCCATCTTGAACTGTCATCCAAACTTGTGTTTTAATAGAAGTACAAAATTAAGAAGAAGCAAATAAAATTTTTGAATAATCTTAGTTAAAAGTATGAGACTATGTAATTTTAGATATAATAAATGTATTCCTTTGGGCTAAAGCACACACACAAAAAAACATATTATCCTCTGTTTACACAATCAAGGCTAGCTCCTTCTCAAAATGAATTTTTTTTAACTATATTACTGGGAGTGTATAGTAATAAATTCCAACTTGAATCTGAGGAATCCAAGTTTATTAAAGAGAATAGGTGAATCTAAAATGGGTGTTAAAAGTTTTAGATTGATAATAGTACGCTATTTCCTACATGTTTCATCTCACATTAAAATAAATACATAACAAAATATAAAATTTGAATGGCTAGATGCTGGGGCTGGGGCTCAGCAGTAGAGCGCTTGCCTCACAGGTGTAGGGCACTGGGTTCGATCCTCAGCACCACATAAAAATGGATGAATAAACAAAATAAAGGTATTATGTCCAGTTACAACTAAAAAAAAAAAATTAAAATTTTTTGAATGGCTAGATTAAGAAAATAAATTATTAGTAGGAATGTATAGGCATTTGCATAAAACATTTTACATTTTTTAAATTTTTTAAAATCAGATTTATTGAGGTATAATCCATATCTGGTTAAAAAAAATGTACTTTGAAGCATACACTTCTCAGTTTTTTTTGTTTTTTTTTTTTTTTTTATTTTGAAAGATCTCAATGGGCAGGGCTGGGGTTGTGGCTCTGTGGTAGAGTACTTGCCTAGCCTGCATGAGGCACTGGGTTCAATCCTCAGAACCACATAAATGTAAAATAAAGATGTTGTGTCCTCCTAAAACTAAAAAATAAATATTAAAAAAAGATCTCAATGGGCTTGCTTGGCAGTGGTGGGGTGTGTGACATTTTCACATACATGCATATAACGTACTTTGATCATATCTATCCTTCCTCTTACCCTCTCTTATTCTTCCCGATGTTTTTCTTTTTTTTTTTTTATTTCTTTTTAAATTTTTATTGTTGGTTGTTCAAAACATTACATAGTTCTTGATATATCATATTTCACACTTTGATTCAAGTGGGTTATGAACTCCCATTTTATTATTTTAAAAAAAAAAAAAGACTTTTTAAAAAAAATTTGGCCAAGAATTCACTTTTGAAGAATTTTTTCAATATTTTATTGAAAATAAATATTTTATTACTTGCTGTGCATCTTCACCATTTTATAACTCCCTGTATTTGGAAGTTGAAGAATTCAAAATCATAAAGACTGTGGAACTAGCAGCACAAAGAGAGCTTGTTAAACTCACTGTATTCTGCTATGTTGGCTGTGCTGGTTCTGCCCAACCCCCTCTCAGTCAGGAATATGTTATCCTCTTACATTCATTTTTATAATTTCTTAAGTCTACAGATACAGATATATGCAAATATTGTCCTACCATATTTGGTATAGAAAATATATATTCAATATATGCAATATTGACATCTTTCCTCATAGGTAGAAATAATTTTCACCCAATATTTAATATTTAACTTTAGAAAATTAATATGCAATATTGGAGTTCAAAATTGATATTGGTTATTCCATCATCATTATCACACATCAGGCACAAATCTAAATGCTGGGGGTCCACCAAACTATGGAAGGATAAAAATAAATAAATGAAAAAATCCCAGCCCTGATTGAGCTTATAGTATAGCAATAAGATGTGTAACAGAGGGCAGTAATAAGTCTCTTGGAAAAACTAAATGGAAATGTCACTAGCTTGAACTTGACTTTCTTAATTGTATCATTTCAGACATATAATCTTATTACTTAACAACTATTAAACATGTTTTTGTGAGTTTATAAATTGACTATTTTATTTTTGAAGTTTCCTTTTTGTCATTTCATCAGTTTGAAAATTTTATGTAACTCTTCTTTTTCTTTGTTTACTTGTGCTGCTATAGCCAAAACCCAAAGACTGAGTATTTTATAAACAACAGAAATGAATTTCTCACTGTGCTACAGGCTGAGAAGTTCAAGATCAAAGTGGCAGCAAATCTGGTATTTGGGCTGGGGCCTAGTCTCCACCTCAAAGTTGACTCCTTGTTGCTGCATTTTACAGAGGTAACAGGTGCCGTGACCCTATCTGGTGAAAAAGTAAAAGATCAAATAAGGACTGAGTTAATTGCCTGCAAGATTTTATAAACCACTAATCCTTACATAAAGGAAGGCTGTACTTAATACCACACCACGGGGATCAAAGTTTTCACCAACCTCATTTGGAGGTTGGGGGGATTGGGGATTGGGGGATACATTTATGATTAACACTGACAATAAACCCATTCATTGGGTCAAAGAGGGTTAAAAATCACAAAGAAAATAACCACAAAACAATAACAAGAATACAATATGTTAATATTAATTCAAACATCACAAAATATCTTGATATTTCTACAGTTAAGTGGTATATTTCATTTTGGAAATAATTGTACTTGGTACTAAGTGTTACACCATTTGGTTTACTTTAGTACAGTTTCATATGCCTTCTGTATGAATGAGGAATATCCTGCCATGTCACCTTTCTCCTGTCTTACTGCACTATAGTTCATCCATTGGACATAAAAGTCTTTTTTTCCTTGGGAACAAAATAATAAATTAACAGCCATCCAGGAGTCATTGATGTTTATATTTTCTGCCTCACTATAGGCACTTGGTACACTATAAAAAAATAAATTCTTTGGCCATTTTCATATTCATGCTCAAAAGTAAAACCCTAGCCTTCATCAATATAGACAAAAAAACCCAGCTGTATTGAGGCATAATTGGCATATAATAAGGTGCACATATTTAAAGGAGTACAATTTGGTAAGTTTTCTTACATACACACACACACAGAATCGTGAAACCATTACAATCATCATAATAATGAGATGCAATTTATCCCCAAAAGTTTTCCTGGAAATCACTCCCACTGATTTTCTACTACCATATTCCCATCTCAGTATTGATTGCCTTTGTCACAATATATTAATTTGCACTTCTATAATTTTGAACAAGTATAATAGTAAATTATGCCCCCTTGCTTGTAGTTTCTTTCATACAGTATATCTTGAGATACATCCATGTGTTGAGATTTATCCATAAACATCTATGTTCATTAATAATTTTATTACTTACTAGTATTTCAATATACTACTAATTATACAGTTTATCCATTAACATATTAATGGATGCTCCATTACTTCCAGTAACTGTTCAAATAGTGCTGGTTTGAACATTTGTGAACAAATCTTTGTATGAACACATGCAGCATGACAGGCAGGGTATACCCCTTGGTGTAATGATTGCATCATATGGTAAGTTATTTTTTGAATTTTTAAGAAAATATCAAAGTATTTCTCTGAAGTGATTGTTCATTTTACATTTCTTCCAATAATGTATGAAGGATATAGTCACTCCAAATCTTTGACTATTTAGTATTTAATTTACCATTCATATAACTGCATAATAAATCAAATTACTATGTAATTTCCATATTCCTACTGACTAATGATAACATCTTTTCATGCAGCTCTTTGCCAATTTATCTTTATGTGCCTCTTTACCTATTTTTCTTTGATAAAGTATGTTCACAGCTTTTGCACATTTTTTGGATCTTTTTATGATTAAGTTTTGACAGTGACTTATACATTCTTGAAACAAATGTTTTGTCAGATATATGATTTGCAAATATTTTCCTCCACTGTATGGCTGACCTTTTCATTCTCTTAACAATGTCTTTTGAAGAGCAGTTTTTTAACTTAAATGATGTCTAATTTATTAATTGTTTTTACAATGATCATGCTTTGGGGTTTTTGTCTAAAGAAACATTTGCATAATTTAGGTTACCAAAATGTCCTCTTATGTTTCCTTCAATAATTTTTTATAGATTTAGGTTTTATTTAAAGGTATTTCATGCATTTTCCACTAATTTTATTTACATAAACTTTCATTTACTAATTTTTTAAGTCTATTCTTCAATTATATTGTCTATCAACATGTTTCTGATTTGGTTTAATATGGAGATTATAGTGTGAAATACTGAGATCAAATGGATAAAGACAGTAGCAATACAATTAAATAACACAATTATGTTTACTATAAAATCATTAAGTATCTAAGAACCATAGATGTTTTAGCAATTCTAAAACTGATTTAAATAAGTAGACTTGATAAATTTATTAAATCAGTGATTGTTTATTGTTCTGTATTCTGCCTGGAAGATTTCTTTCCAGAATTTTTTTACAGCATCAAATCATTAGTCATAACTAAATCATGTTCTGTTTTCACTAACTTCCTAAGCCAATATTAGAAATCATTTTAATTTTAAGATATTTCAAATTTAAAAACAATTAGAATAACATGATTAAAAGTTTTTTAGGGGAAATATACTAAAACATGTTGAGACTTTATAAAAAGATTGAGAATTTATCTTCTGTGTTTTCTAGGACAAAACATTTTACTATTATAAATGTCCTTCCTAACAAGTGGAGAAAATTAACAACACTCTTCAGATATAGTAATAGAGTTAATATTGTATGTTGATTGAAAGTCTGGTTTCTATCAAGATAGATAATTACTCAAAAGATGCTTATGTCTTGAATTCCTTTGACATTTCACAGGTTGGTGATTGGGTCATTTTGTTGTTGTTATCTTAAACTAGAAGTTTTTCAGTTATTCGGGCATTTTTGTGTTTTCTGTTCCTGTTTGTTAATTACATGAAAAAAGATTATCTTAAAAGGCTCTATGTCCTTACAGGGTTGAAGAGATTAGGAAGTAAAACAGGAGCTAAAGATTATGCCCTTTGGAGCCAACTCTACAGAAAGTCTCTCCAAATATCACCAAACATTTATGAAGAGGAGAAAATCAGCTTAACAAATTGCACATTAAGTCATTATATATTTGTACTGTGAGGATAAACATGTTAAGATAAGAGTAGACTATGAGAGAGCATGAAACAGGATAATATTTTCAAAGAGAAGTTAAGACAATATATTTTACAAAGTCTTCAAGTGGATCAAATAGTGTTCTATTTGAAACTGGAGAATTATTTTTGAAGCAGAGATGTGGTTTTCTTTCTCCAATTTGCTTGTGTTAGAATGAGGAGGATGAGAAATAAAAGCCAGGGAAATTACTATGATAGAAGAAAATTGAAATGCAGCAGTCATGATACCAGGTTTGTGTTTGGCCCTCTACAAATATATTATTCAGATTTGAAAATAAGCTTATCAAATGGTTCTGATTCTTTGGCAAGTTAACTAAGCAATCTTCATCCTGTCTCTTTCACTGAATGTAGCCATGGACTTGACAGAACTCAGAAGAAGCTTCAGGAGGATTCTGAGAAGCCAGTGTTTGTTGGAGGCTTAGGGTGGTACACAAGAATTTGATGCACCATCAAATCTTTTAGAAATCTCTTCAGTTTCTCATCTACACCCGTTGATATCTCCAGGCCTAAACTCAATGAGCCAGAAACCAAGATACTCATGCTGGGTGGGAAAAGAAATAGCTTCAAGTAAAATCCTCACTTTGTGGTTGCAGAATTAGTAAAGGGTCAGAGATAATGGGAGAAACCACTTTTTTTTGTTTGTGTGTGTGTTTTTTTTTTTTTTTTTTTGCTTTTCTCGATTTTTAGGAAATCACAGTGACGAAGGTGCCGTAGTGATAATGACAACAGTTACAGTGGGGAAAACGTCTAACATTCTGAGGAAGGGGCATCATTTTTTTTCTAACCAGAAAAAATGTTTAACCAAGAATATGGACAAATTTCCATTGCTTGTGTCTTCTTTGTGTCTTCCCATTATTTATCTCAAAAAAAAAAAGCAAATCTGATCACAGGAAGTATCAGTAAAGTAGCAGCAAAACTGAAGCCTCAGTTTTCTTGATATGAGACCATTCAAAGGAAGAGAAAGAGAACTGAATGATTTTAGGGAGGTAGCTCAAGAATGCAATGTCCTGAAGTAATGAATGAAATTCTGACCTCGAAGTTGTGTGTTCATGGATCTGACACCAAACATTATGGTTTGAACTGAAAACTCCACTCCACAGTAGCATGAGTGGAGCCACCTATATTAAATAAATAAAAGGTTACTACTGGTGTTAATAAAATTTTATTTCCATGAACACAAATTGGGCCAATTTCAATCATTGGACTTTGCTTGTGAAAATTAGAGCTAGATAACTGCCTATGTCAAAGTCCAAATGTGTCAGTATGTTAACTTCATATAACTGCAGAAATGGATAACAATTCATTCTTCATTAACCATTCTTCCACATTTCTAAGTAAAACTTGTCTTAGATTAAATTTCACTCAAATTTTTATTGAATGAATAAAATCCAAATCACTGTAATATTAATCTATAATAATTCTTTTAATATCCCATTCTTGAAGTTACCAATGTCCTATAAGTTATCAAAGATTTATTGATTTATCTTCCAAATAACCTAATTGGTTCATTACTTGTTCTTGCCAACCCATGTAAAAACAGTAAGATCTTGTCCTAGAATAAAGAGTGTCTATAAAGCAAGGAAAGTCTTTCACTCCAATGAAGTTTTTTACAGGGAATAAAGATAAGATAAACATCTTTTCTAATGTACAAAAGAAGCAAAAGTAATACTTTGCTAATAATTACATTTTTATACTTGTCTCTGGAGAATCTCATATATGTTATCAGTTTTTGTCCTGTTTTAATTTCATTTTTCTTGATAAAATATTTCTTATTTACTCAAGATGATATAAACTTTTTCTTTCCAAGTTAAACTACTAATGCAGAGTTAAAAATCAATTTGTGTATCATGATCTATGTCCTAAGAGGTAAATATTTCCCTTGAGAAAACAGAGCATCCAACCTCAGATAATACACTGAAACAAAAATGTTTTTAACTGTTCGAAGACGTGGTTCTTTATGTAATTAAGTATTACTTAAAATTCCAGTTAAAGTTTAATACCTATTGATTAAGATGTCTGATATCAAGGCCCTGGAGAATCTGCATTTACATAATCATTTCATATAATTTTAATAAGGTAGTTTTGCACTTTAAAGAAACACTTATAAAGTTCAAAGTAAAAAATTCATTTTATGTGGATAGGAGGGAATCCTTATTGTTGATGGGATATAAATTAATGAAGACAAACTGTATAGAGTTTACTCAAAATACTAAAAAGTAGAACTGCCTTATGATCTAGCAATTCCATGTCTGAGCATTTAATCAAAAGATTTGAAATCAGTTTGTTGAACAAAGAGATATTTGCATACCCATGTTTATTACAGCATTATGAAAAGCAGCCAAATCATGAAAATAACCTGACTTTCCAGCAACAGATGAATAGATAAAGAAAATTTGGTATATATACTCTAGAATATATATACTATGGAATCCTATTCAGATTTACAAAAGAAGGAAATTCATTTGCAATGTCATGGGTGGAATTGGAGGATATAGTGCTAAGTGACATAGGCCAGGTACAGAAACATAAACACTGTATGTTCCTACTTATGTGATAAATCTAAAACACTATAACTCACAAAAACAGAGAGTAGAATGGTGATTACAGAGGCTTGTAGCAAGGGAAATGGAGATGATGGGCAAGTGGTATAAACCTGTTAGAATGAAAGTTTTTAGGGACAAGTACCAAGGATTAAACCCAGGGGCACTTAACCACTGAGCCACATCCCCAGCCATTTTTTATATTTTATTTAGAGACAGGGTCTCACTGAGTTTCTTAGGGCCTCGCTAAATTGCTAAGGCTGACTTTGAACGCCTTATCCTCCTGCCTAAGTCTCCCTAGCCAGTGGAATTTTAGGCTTGTGCCACCACACCCAGCAGGAGAAAAAGTTTTTAGGTCTATTGCAAAACATAGTAAATATCGTTAATAATAGTGTATTACATATTTCAAAATTTCTAATAAATTAATTACAAATGTTCTCACCACAAAACTAATATGTATTAAGTTGATGAATATATAAGCTTGATTTAATTAATCCATATTATATTCATAAATCAAAACATCAGTTTATACCTCACAAGTTTATATGATGGGAAACTGTCAATTTACAATAAAATGTTCATGTTAGCCAAGGACTCACATGGGTGAAATCTTGCTATTTCATAAAAGACATGGGAATATACTTCCCAAACTAAAATAAAAAATCAGGACAATATTGATCAATAACATGAATATTTTTTCATTATAAAACACTCTTGGAAAATATCACTAATGGCACATTACTACTGTGAACTTTATGCAGTTAGATATGAGGCCTTTCTTGCACTGGAAAACCAGATAAGACTAAAAGGAATGTCTTAGATGGGTTAAAGAAATGAGAGATCAAGGCTGTGTTGTAGTTCAGTGGTAGAGTACTTGCCTAATATTTAAGCCCCTGGCTTTGATCACCAGCACCAAAAAAAAAAAAAAAAAAAAAGATTTGCATTAGTTATTAGGAAATGAATGTGTTGGGGAACTTAATTCTGAATTCTATGTAATTCTCACCTGAAAGTTTTGAACATTGTAGGCCCAATCTATTAAAAAGGACTTTACCTTTTAGTGATCCACTAAATTCTCTCTTTCTCTTCCTCTAATAAAAACATGATGACGTTAGTTGAAGCAGGGTGGAGAGAGGTAGGAAAGCACCTGTCATGAGAATTCTATACTTTAAATTTTAATGGAATTGAGAGGGAAAAAAAGAGAAAATTCATGGATTAACAATTAGTGTCCCTAGCTAGAAGTCTTGTTATATAAAAACTATTTGTATCCTTTGCAGACTGTCAAAGTTGTTTGCTACCCTTAAATTTACATTCAGAGTCTGATCACATTTTAGCACCCTTATTGCAATCACATTGCCAAGGCATCACTATCTACAATTATTACAATAACGCCTAAGTAGTCCACTTCTCTTTTACTTTCTATGATCACTTACACTATGCATTTAGAAGTTTGTCTAGTTTGATACTCTGAAACACAAGTGGGATCATATTACTCTTCTGAAGAGCAACTTCTATCGCCTTGACACCTGACACAAAGGGAAGGCCAAACCCTGATGTGATTTACTGGGTTCCCTGTGATCTGGCTGCCCCTACCTATATAGCTTTATGTCTCCTCTTATCACTACTCACTTAGCTCCAACATCACAAAACAGTTCTTGGCTTATGGTAGGAGCTCAATAAATAATTATTGAGTTCCCGAAGACTTTATAGGCATTATTCTTTTAAAGGTATAACAAATTGGTTTCTTTACAACTTAGATCAGCAAGAATGTAATTGCCAGTAAAACATCTGAAGCAGGCGAGAAGTGATTGACCTCCCCTAAGAAATCTAAATACATGGTAATTCTAGACTCGTTTGACTTCATGACTTACCAATGCCCTCAAGAACCTAAAACTTTTCCCATCACTTCACTTTGCCATAATTTGCTTTTTGATGTCTTCTCTTATCCTTGCTTTTTTTCCTGATCCTAATATTGTTGCTTTGCTGACAATTTATAAGGGTTGCAAATGAACAATGATTTATTCTTGCAATTAATTAATTTCTTCTTATCCTTTTATTATTATTATCAATTTTTACAAAAATAAGAAAACTTTTCCCCAAAGTCCAACAAATTAATGTTTTTTCTAACATCTCATTGGCTAAAAATTGGTAAAGTGCCTCTCTCTACCTAAACCAATCACTGGCAAAGACATAACATTTCCTCAGTAACTCAATCCTACCTGCTTTTCAGAATCATATGGTAGGTAGCTTTGATCAAAAATTAGCTATAGATTTTTGTAACCAAGCTTAAAACAATAACATCATGCAAGAATTCAAGTATTATTAATTTTTAAAAGCTCTCAAGCACACCCAGGTCATTGCAATTTTTTCTTAGGCTTGTAAAACAATGATCTATCTCTAAACTATGGTGGGGCTGGGCATAAAGGAAATTGTCACAGATTATAGGCAAACATTCAATAATATGTAGTTTCTGCTGGAATGAGAGAACTGGCACAAAGGAAGGATGAAATGAATAAGCAATTGAAATATCTGGTACAGAGTATAAAGTTTTCTCCTTATAAAATTTTACTATAATGTAAAAATTACAAATAGAGTTTTATTTCTTTTTTACTACTAGTAATTTGGGAATTTTGCATGATCCAAATCAACAGTTTTATTCTGTTTATTGGCATATATTAGCAAGATGCTTTAGTGTGCCACAGTTATTAAAGAAAGAGACTTCTGGTCTTCAGAAAACCTTCCAAGCAGCCTTTGAAGCTCCAGGACATTCTTCCCACACGGAGAGCTATCCTGCTCCATTACACTTTGACACTTTGGTACCAATGATAACCAATTATCTCAACTTTCATTGTTTACCTACTGTTTGACGGACCTTTTGAAAGCCCAGGGAAGTAGTTAACCTCACCACACCTCTCATGGATGAAGGCTTCCTTTAATCTTACTTTCAATAGAATTTTTCTTGCAGATTCTTTAGGCAGCAGGTTCATTACAGGGGTTCCTGAAGGCAGTTAGTCTAAATTGCAAACATAATTTTTATTTCTGAGTGATGGAGATGAATACTAATTATAAAATACATCAGCGTTTTCCTAAGTAGTACTCCCAAGAAGTCCTGGGGAAACTTTAAGAGGGTCATTGGTAATATTTCTTAATTATTAGCCATCCATTGCTCTGGTTAGACTCACTACTGATTTGAGCTTGAGGACTTTGAATATGAAGACAGCAAAAATAAGTCCTACAATGCATAAGATAATTAAAATGCAAATCAGATCAGTGGTTAAACTAATATTTAACAGCTAAATATTTGAAATTTAGGGATGTTGTTAACATGAATACCATGAGTGATTCATGTTCCTTAAAATTTCCAGTATTTAATAAGTCCAAGCAACTGCAAATTTCACTCCCTACCAGTGTTCTCCCTAAAGCATCAGTAACTTACATATTTGGGAATTCTGTTACAAAGGCAACAGCCTATGAAAAACTTACTTGATTCTATAGTTGCCTAACTTCTTACTCAGGTGACATTTTAACATTTAAACAGTAACAGATATACATTTACTTTTATATTCTGTAACCCCAGTACAGAATATTTTTTAAAAAAATTAAATTTTATGGTGACAGGAAAGTAAATGAGCTTCCTAGGATGGTAAAGATCAGAGTATCTAAGTCTAAAGGTCACTGTTAGGAACCTTGAGGACCAAAAGGCTCAGCTGTGCTCTTCAGCAATCTTCTGCAGGTGTGTGTGTGTTTGTTTTGTTTTCCCCAGAAAAATAAAGTGAAAAAAGGAGCAAATAAAGCAGAGAGGAAAAAAAAAAAAGAAGAAAGGGTAAAAAACAGACTGAATGAGACCTAATAATCCTCCCCCCCAAAAAAAAGTGAATTCATGTTAACATACCCTAAACTCTATGAAATATGTACATATCAGAGGGAAAGGTTGATAGAATTTGTAACCAAAATAAAGGAATGAAATTTTTCAAAATTAAAAGAAAATATTGAAAGGAATTATTATGACAACAATATAATTTATTATATAAATTACACATACACATAAATGTATATATATGTAAATATATAGAGACCTTTTGATTTAATGGGCATATATATATATATATATATATATATATATATATTCACAGATGCACATACATTCATACATGTAAAATTTTATATTAAAATATACAAATTACATAAATGCACATATAAGATTTTTAGAGTTCGTGTGTGCATTCATTTAAAGTAAAATAAGCAACATTTTTAGGTTTTAAAACTTGAAATAAGTATTATGAATTAAAGAATTATACAAAGTGGACGTGTCTTACACAATATTTATCTTGCAGAATTTGCAATCAGTTGGGGAAACTGGCATAAAACAACAAAAAAAGAAGAATTATGATATTACTTGAACAACTATAAAGATGAACTATATAGACCTGAGTTTGAATCTTTAACTATGAAAAAGCCATAGGACCCTGGATGATTTATTTTATTTGTTCCTATGATTTTCTCATGTGTAAAACCATTTTACCTTATGTTTCCTAGTTGTGATAATTATCTAGCACAATATTAAAACACCACATAGTCACTAAATACTTTATTTTTAAATTTAGCATTAGTAAAATATAAAACTAATATCAAGAGAATATAAGACAAAATAATCGTCCTAAACAAACAAACAAAAAATCCTTCCATCAACTTTGAGAAGAAAGCAAACCTTTGATGCGGACATGCTCAGGAAAACATCTTTGAAAGAGATAGGGTTTGAGATGGGATTTGAACAATGCTGTTTTGGAATATAAGATGTGGGAAGAACAGACTAACTACACAGTCGATGCATACACGTATTCTTTAATACTCAAAACCACCCCATGATTTAGGCACTGTCTATCCAATTTTATAGACAGATAATTTCAAAGCTCAAAGATGTTAAATAGCACAACTTTTAAGACTGGGTAAAAGTAGTATGACTTGGAATTTGGTTCAGCATGGGAAATCCCAAAATACCTGCTCTTTTCACTGTCGCATCGTAATCCTTCTAAACCAATCAACAGAAAAAAGCATTCTGGAAGATGAGTGGATGCAAATAGGACTAGCAAGAGAGATTTGGGTGCCATTTACAGATGACTTATTGAGAAATCCAGACTGTTGGCTGTGTTGGAAGAATTTGAAGTGTTCTCTGAAGGACAGATAAAATTTAAATAGGAAGACTAAATATTGAACAAACATTCAGGCACAGGAATGTACTTTTTTTTTTTCCAAGAAGCAAAAGTTATATATGTACTGAAAGAGAAAAAATAGCTGGAAATGTATTCAGAGCCAGAATTCTGCAGAACTTGAATGCCAAACAAAAGAGTTTGTATTGTAGCCAATAGATTAGAGAAAGCTATGAAATCCTGTGGAACAGAATGGCAAGAAGAAAGTGATAATTTGGAAGATTTATTTGAAAATGCAGCAGCACAATTTGGAAAATAAAGCACAACTAGATTGTTTCCTTTGCTGTGCAGAAGCTTTTTAGTTTGATGAAATCCCATTTATCTCTTTCTGCTTTTGTTGCCTGTGCTTTTGAGGTTATATCTAAAAAATTCATTGCCCAGACCAGTGTCATTTAGCACTACCCTGTTTTTGTTTTTGTTTTTTCCTAGTGGGTTCACAGGTTCTTGTTGAGCATTTAAGTCTTTCATCTATTTTGAGTTGATTTTTTATGTATAGTGAGAAAGGGGTTTAAATTCCTTCTGCCTGTGTACATCCAGTTTTCCCACCATCATTTATTCAAGAGAATGCACTTTTCCCCATTGTGTGTTCTTGGCCATATATTTGTTAAAAAAATGGTTGCAAATGTGTAGTTTTATTTATGTTTTCTGAATTCTGCTTCATCCGTTCTGTGTGTCTTTTTTTAAGACAATGTCATGCCATGTTAATTATAATGGTTTTGTAATATATTTTGCAGTCAGGTAATATAGTGCTTCTAGCTTGGTTCTTATGTTCAACATTACTTTTGTCTACTTGGTTTCTTGTGTATTTATATATTGATTTTAGGATTTCTTTCCTGGTTCTGTGGAAAATGAAATTGGTAGTTTGACAGGGGTTGTTTTTAATCTGAAGATTGGTCATATTAATAATATCAATTCTTCCAATCCATGAAAGGCAGAAAATACTCACAAAATGTATATTCAACAAAGAGTTAATTTCCAGAATTTTTAAGAAACTCAACTCAATGGAAATACACATGCTAAAGAATAGGCTAAGAAACAGATATTTCTTAAAAAAGACATACAAATTTCTGTGTGTGTGTGTGTGTATAAAATGTGTAATATCACTAATCATGAAAGACATGCAAATCAAAAACACAATGAGATATTATCTCACTCCAGTTAGAATGTTTATTACTTTTTTGCTTTTATTAGTGAATTTTAGTTTTACAGAATAATTGAGGTTCATTATGACATAATCATACATGCATGGAATTTGATTTACTCTCACTCCCTCGTGCCTCTCCTTTCCCTCACCTCCTCCCCCCGTCTGTTCCTCTTCTTCTACTTATGTGTCTACCTTTCACTTATTTATATATTTTAATTGGTGATTTATAGATACAAATAATGATGGAATTCACTGTGATATATTTATATATGCATATGCATAATTTTGTCAAATTCATTCTGCATTTCTTCCCCTTTCCTATCTCTCCATCCTCCCCATCAATCTCCTACTTCCCCAATCTTCCCTCTGTTTTTATGATATCCAACCCCCTGCCTTTATTTTATTTCCTCTTACTTTGCTGTAGCTTCCACATGAGAGAGTATTCAACCACTAATTTTCTGTGTCTGGCTTATTTCACGAAGCATGATGGTCTCCAGTTTTATCCATTTACTCTCACATGCCATAATTTCATTCTCTTTATGGCCAAGTGATTGGGGTGTGTGTGTGTATATTTCTTAATTCACTCATCTATTGATGGTTCCATATCATGGCTATTGTGAGATGCATGCTATAAACATTGATGTGGTTGTATCACTATAGTATTCTGATTTTCAACCTGGGTAAATAGCAAGGAATGGGATAGCTGGGTCACACAATGATTCCATTCCTAGTCTTTTGAGAAAACTTCATACTGCTTTCCAGAGTGGTGATACTAATTGCAGGCTCATCAACAATGTATGAGTGTACCTTTTCCCCCCACATCCTCACCCACATTTATTATTATTTGTATTCTTGATAACTGCCATCGTAATTGGAGAGGGATGAAATCTCAGTGTAGTTTTGATTTGCGTTTCCATGATTGTGAGGGACGTTGAACTTATATATTTATCATCCATTTATGTTTCTTTTGAGGAATGTGGTTAGCTCTATTGCACGTTTGTTGATTGAATTATTTGTATTGGTGTCAAAATGTTTAAGTTCTTTATATTTTCTGGACATTACTCTCCTGTCAAAGGAGTAGCTGGAAAATATTTTCTTCCATTCTGTAGGCTTTCTCTTTACACTCTTTATCATTTCCTTTGATGTGCAGAATATTTTCAATTTGATGTCATCCCACTTACTGATTCTTAATTTTATTTCTTGCATTTTCAGGGTCTTCTTAAGGAAATCAATGTCAGCATCAATGTGTCGAAGTGTTGACCCTATGTTTTCTTCTAGCAGGATAAAAGATAAGGATCTAGTTTCATTTTTCTACATGTGAATGTCAAGTTTTCCCAAATATGGATATCCAGTTTTCCCAGCACCATAAAATGGTTATTATCAAATACACAAAATAACAAATACTAACAAGATATTGAGGAAAATGAAACTTACACATTGTGATTGTGAATGTAAATTGGTACAGCCATTATAGAAAACAGTTTGAATGTTCCTCAAAAAAATAAAAATAGAAGTATCATATCACCCAGAAATCTTACTTCTGGATGTATATTAACAAATTAAATATATATATATATATATATATATATATATATATATATATATATATTTATATATATATAAAAGAGACATCTGCACTCTTATATTTAATGCAGCACTTTTCACAATAGCTAAGATATGAAATCAATCTAAATGTTCATTAGTGGATGAAGGCAAAAAGAAATATTATTCAGCCATAAAAAATGACAAAATGTTGCCATTTGTGGCAACATGAATGGAATTTGAGGACATTATGATAGGTGTAATAAGCTATCTATAGAAAGATAAATATCTCCTTATTTCACTTCTATGTGTAATATTTTTAAAAATGTTTTTCTCCTAAAAGTTGACAGTAGAGTAGTAGTTTCCAGAGGCTGGCAAGAGTAGGGGATGGGGAAAATGGGAGAGGTTGGTCAATAGGTAGAGTATTACAGTTTGATGGGAAGAATAATTCCTAGTGTTTGATTGCACAGAAAGATTAATATAGTTAACAATAATTCGTTGTGGATTCCAAAATAGCTAGAATAGAGGATTTGGGATGTTCTCACTATAACGATACACAGGAATAATAAATATTTAAGGTGATATGTATGCTAATTACCCTAATTTGATCTTTGCACAGTGTATACATGAATCAAAACATCACACTATATCTCATAAACATGACAATCGCTGTTTTCAACCTCCATGAAAAAAAAAAAAAAGAAAAGAAAAACCAATAGAGGCAATTCAATTAATTAAGATACTTTAACAGTGGCTTAATATTGGTCAAGGTTCTGAAACAAGGGCACTAGGAAAAGAAGAAAAATATAGTAGTCATTAGTTAGGAGAGCTTCATTGAACTTTTTTGTTTGTTGGCCCTTGGTTGAAATTGAAGGAATGCCAACAAAGAAAAACTGCAGATAGTTAATATTTAAAGTAAAGGTATGAATAAATAAAATTAAACATTAATAGAGAATAACTGTGTTAGCAAAAAAGTTATCATTCAATTTAAGAACATGAATGTTTCAATTTAATATATTTGACTTTTGAAATAATACAAAATAATATGAAATGATAATGAAAGAACTATCTATTCTTTCATTTAATCACTAAGTATTTTACTAATTTTTACCCAAGTGAAAAAGCAAAATTGTAACTGATGAAATGTTGAATGATTTTCTTGGTTTTGTTATTGTTGCTTAGTTCCTAACACTCTCTATCTTTTCAAGGGACTTGTATTTCGATCAGAAATAGACATTCTATTGAGGAAATAAATGAGATAATAGGATAGAAAATTAGGATTAACAGGGTTTCTCAGTATAGTCAGGAAAGATTTCTTTAAAGACATGATATATTTGGTATGTTTCCAAAGGATGAGAAGGAATCACCAATTCCCATAGTTGATGAAAGAGAAGTCTTAAGTGATGTCAAGCATGAAGATCCTAAGTCTATATACAAGTTCTATGAAGTTGAAGCATAATACTCAGTGGGGAGAGAGGCTAAGTGATGACTGAATCCTTCAGGGTCCCAGAGATTGGCTATAGAGTCTACATTCTATTTTATGTGCAAGAAATCCATTGGAGAAATGCGAGTTGGGGGATGTAATGATTTATCACAGATCATGTTGGCTTCTGTGTAGAGAGAGGTGGAAGTAGAGATCTAGTGTTGAGGATACTGCATTTAGTGTAGAGAAGCAATGGTGTTGGCTTTGACTGAGATGTTGAAAATTGAGATGAACACATCACACTATATCTAATAAAGGGCGTTAAAATGTATTTTGAGGGATAGATAATAGAACAAACTAACAGGATCACTGTGGAAGATAAGAAAAATTAGGGGTTTACGATAATGTCTACCTTTTCTGTTTGTATTTGCTTTGTTGCCCTAGCAATTGGATGGTGATGCCATTCACTGATATGAGGAAGGCTGGCAATAGAATTCTAAGATGTCTGTCTGTGTATGTGTGTGTATTAGAGGGAGTGGGAGGGAGATGTAATAAAATAATCATTTTGAGCACCACTCAGTAAAAATCAAATGTCAAGTATATAAAATCTATAAGTTCATAACATCATATTTATGTTAATTATAACAAGTCTTTTTTTTGAACTTGGTTTCTAAATAATGGTAATGATTATTAACTTGCCTTTATAAATTGGTGTGAAAATAAAATTAGAATGGAATCAGTAAAGTGGAAAGGAAACTTAAGTTAAAATATAGAGTTATTTTGTGAGATTCACTCTCTTCATTTCCCAGGGAGAGAATGAAATGAATTCTGCCCGAGTAGCAGAATATAGTATGTGTCTCACCAGGTGTCCACTGGGTCTCACAGCACTTCACAAAAAGAAGTAAACCCAGAAAATAATATTCCATGACATCCAGATGCAATGCTGAATTTTAAAAAATGCATCATTCATATGTATAAATAGATATACACTCTAACCAATGTTGAGATGTTAAAACCATGAATTTAACATTACTGAGAATTAAAATTTTCATTAGATCTTATTGTTCATAAAGCTAAATTTAATAAAATTAAAATTATAAGGTATGTTTTCCTGTTGCAGAATTTGGTAGGAGTATTAACCCAAAGTAAGCTAGTGCCATAGTCTATGGACAAATAAAAAATACTTTCAAATGAGGTGTGTTTGAAAAGTTAATATTTTTACACAACTATCAAAGGATATCTTTCTTTGGTACCAACATTTATTTTTTTCTTTCTCATTTTACACAGAGATAACTAGAGTTACTTTATATCAAATAATATTCAGTAATTTGCAATATTATCAAGTATGTGCTAAACATATATTGCAGGTTAATTTTATTAAAGACTACCACCATATAATTAATTATATGCACATTGAAAGGGGATAATTATGGTCACACATTGAAAACACTTACTTCTGAATCATATATTAATGAATTATTATGGTAACAAATCAGCTAAGAAAAATTTACTCCTATATATAATATCCTAACCTATATTTCTCAATTCAAAAGTTCATTCAATTTTGATTGACCCAAATGCTTAATCATATATCTATGGGCCCTGACATTTCTTTACATTAAAAATGAAAACCAACCATGTTCTTCTTAATTTGGTGATTAACTCCCTTCACTTTTCAAAGTGCTCCACTGAATATAGACATTTTCTCTCTTCATAGATGTAAGCACATTTTAGTTCAGCAGGAGTAATTTTGTTTCATTTAAGTCATATGTCAAAAGATTATTAAACAAAAAGCATAGGAATGCATATGACTCAATTTTATTTTAATCACGTTTTTCCAGCCCCTCCTTATATGAGAAAAAGAAATGACTTTTAAGGTCCCTCCTGTTCCCCTACTTTATTTTCTATTAACAAATTGATAAAAGCAAACACATAAGAACCCAGTGGTGACAGTGGTTCATAGAGTAGTAACAATCTTATTTATGAAATTTAGCCAACCAGAAAATGAAACTTATTGCACAACATGTGCTGCATATTTTTGCTAGATTTTATGTAGATTATTTTAAAAATAGATATCACACTGGGGCTTAGTGAATATGCACAAAACACTATCCTTTATTTTCCAAATATTAAATAATATTCCACCATGTTCGAATACAAAGAAGGATTAGAACACAGACAATAGTCACTTATTACATGGAAGTTACTTAATATTATTTAATTATCTTCATAACCCTCTAGGCTATTAGGCTATTACTGCTTTTATTTTTTCTTTTCCATTTTGCTGTCAAAAAAATTGTAGTACAGCACAGCTGATATCTGGCATATCAGTTTAAAACAGAAAGCATATTCTGATAACATGGTCTCTGTCTTGTTCTTTGGCCACAGTTGTCCTCCTACAATTTTAATTTGCCTGTTATTGTTGGTATTACTAGCCTATTTTTTTTCTTTGTTTCTGGTTTTTCTCCTTCCTTCCTTCCTTCCTTCCTTCCTCCTTCCTTCCTTCCTTCCTTCCTTCCTTCCTTCCTTCCTTCCTTCCTTCCTTCCTTCTTTCTTTCTTTCTTTCTTTCTTTCTTTCTTTCTTTTTAAATAGGTGGTTGTCTAGAATCCTAATCTCTCCCTGAAGGAGACTCACATCTTAACTACAGCTCTGGAGATTGCTGTGTAAAAACTTACTATTACCTATCCCTCTATTTTATTGTGTATTTCCCAGTTCCAGTTGTTGATGTACACTGCAAATGAATATTATTAAACAGCTTGAATTTTATACTTTGATCAATAGACTTAAAAGATTGAAAGATTGCAGAATAAGCATGAGATTTAGCAAAAATTGGACTAGAATTATATCAATAAAGGCAAACAACAGGAAATATGTAAAGGGCAAAGAAAGAGGGATGCCTGCTACCAATCTCACAGAGACTATGAGTGCTATTTGATGAAAGAATACTTTACTCTTGACCTAGATTATAAGGCATCCTCAATATCTCCTTATATAAAAGAAGGAGGCTCTAAGCCAAGATCTTCTAACCCATAAATATCGAAAGAAGGAGAAAAAAGTGTTAGTGTTGTTCCTACTATGTTGTTCAAAAACTGGCCTACTTAGTCAGTAGCCAGTGTCCCGCTACATCCTCATTAATTAATAGCCCTATGATTTTGTTTCACATTTTTGTAAATAAATGTAATATAAGCAATTATGAAATAGAAACCATGTGAATTAAACCTAATTAAATATATTTGCATCTATATTTTAAAAGATATCTTCAAGGATTCTATTACCTAATTTTTAAAAAACTGAACCAAAGATGGCATAGAACTAATGGACAGGTACATAAAAAGATGCTCAACTTCATTAATCATTGGAAAAATGCCAGTCAAAACCACAATGAAATATCACCTTATGTTTGATAGGATAGCTACCAGGGAGAAAAGGGAACATTTGAAAGTTGTTGGTGGGAATTCAAGCCAGTAAAAAACATTATAGAAAACAGTATGGAGGTTCCTGAAATAAATAAAAAGTAGAATTGCCACATGATCTAGCAATCTCACTACTAGGTATATATCCAAGAAATGAAATCAGTATGTCAAGGAGATATTTTCAATCCCATGTTTATTGCAGCACTATTCACAATAACTGAGAAATGAAATTGAACTATGAAAGTCCATCAACTGAGAACTGGATTTAAAAAAAAAAAAACATGCACAAATATACACACAACAGAATTTTATTCAGCCTTAAAAACAGGGGAGAAATTTTGCCACTGTGATAACACAGGTAGAAGGGAAGACTTTATGCTAGGTAAAAAATCAGGCACAGAAAGACAGATTTTGCATGATCTAATATATACATGGAATAAAAAATATTGAATGCATAGTCACAGAAAATATAATGGTGTTCACCAGAAATTGGGAAGTGGGGTAAAGGAAAGATATTATAATTATTACATTATATATACATATGTATGTATTATAATTCTGTTAAAAGATGAATAAGTTCTGGATATACATGCACAGCATGGTGACTGTATTGGATGCTTGAAATTTTTTGAGAAAGTAGATTTCAGGTATTCTTACCATTAAAAAAACACCACACTGGGCACAGTGGCGCAAGCCTGTAATGACAGCAGCTCTGGAGGCTGAGACAGGAGAATTGCTAGTTCAAAGCTATTCTCAGCCAACAGCGGAGTGCTCAGCAATTCAGTGAGACCTTGTCTCTAAATAAAATACAAAATAGGACTGGGGATGTGGCTCAGTGGTCAAGTGCACCTGAATTCAATCCCCAGTACCAAAAAAAAAAAAAAAAAAAAAAAAACCCACAATGTAAAGTGTTGAATATATTAATAAAATTGCTAATTTATTTTTTGAGTTTTGTGAATAAAATAAACCTGTTCGTTTTATCAATTATGAATTACTTGAAATGAACCATGAAACACTAAATGAAGTCTCAGATTAATTCATTGACAACAAATGTTCCTAATTATCAGTTTCATGGAATTTGTACAGACATTAGAGACATGAGCAAGGAAATACACAAAATTTCCATTCTCATGGAGGATAGAATAGGCAATAAAAAGACTGATGCACACATTTCATAAGTATCATGGGGTAAATAAAGCAGGATATGAAAAATAGTTTGTGTCAAGGGATTCAGTACTGTGTAAATGGGGGCTACTAATTTATCTAGTCTGCTCAGGAAAGGCTTCTGTGATAAGGTGTCATTTGAAAAGAAACATGGGGGTTGAGAAGAAGTGAGCCACATGGACATCTGGGAGACGAGTGCTGCAGGCTCATTCTGTGAGAACACAGGGTACAGCCTTTGAGGTAGGAGTACAGCTAGAGTACAGACAGACAGGACAGCAGGCTGTGAACCTAAGACAGACTGGAGAACAAGGCATGAAAGGTGAGAGAGAAGATGGATCTTGAGAGGCTGGCTGGTACTTAATTGTAGGGACATTGGGAAGCTTTTTGAAAAGGATCACTCTGGCTGCTGGAAGAAAAATAACTGCTTTTATACAAATTCTATCACACAAATTTGCTCACTGATTTATCACACAGTTTACAACTTTGCATTTTAACTGAGATATGTTCAATATTATTGAGCACTAAAAAATGAAAGTCACCTAAATTCTATGGAGAAAAACAAGAATTATTTTTCAGCAATACCACTATTAGAAATATTTTAATGACTTAACAAAATATTTTCAGGCAAGAAAATATATGCAGACAGTAGAAGAATGACATGCTATTGAGTGAGTTCTCATCATTTCTAAGTACTATTTTCCTTCACCGCAGGAATGTCCTTTGTGATTGAAGTCATTATCAAAGCCTGACTTCAGTTTGGGGCGTGGGTAAAGAAAGTAACTCTTCACTGAGATATACAAACTTTCATAAATTATTTCCACAATTCAAAAAAGACTATGTTAATTCAATTCTTAGTGATTAAATGAAGTTCATCGGAAAAGGGCTTTTATTGACCGTAACCTTTAAAAATTAATCTTGACTTTCAATCCATGGATAACTGTCTTGACATTTCCCCTAATCTGCATTGTAGTGGATCATTGCTTCATAGCGTTTTGGGGCAAATTCCACAAAATTATTAAGTGTGTTAGTATCTGCTTCAGAGAATAATTGGTGCATAATATACATAATAATATTGAAGTATCCAGCTTCACTATTTTTAAATATAAATGGTCAATACCTTCCTTGTCTTAGCCCAAGTTCTCTGAAAGTGCAGAGAGTTTCAAAACCATAGCTTTGCAAGTGTTACTTCTTCACTCTTAGAGTCTCTTTCCGTGACAATTAATGTTTCATTCTTCTGACTCCTCCTGCAAGCCTCATTATAAGTAGTGTCTCTTAAAGAAGTAATTTAGTTCCCTGTCCTTTATACAATGCAGTTTCTCTCTCTCTCTCTCTCTCTCTCTCTCTCTCTCTCTCTCTCTCACACACACACACACACACACACACACATAAATACACACATATCATTTAATAGCACCTGTACTCATTTGTTAGGATGTTGTTTGTAATATTCTAAGACAGCTCTTTCCATTATATTCTAAACTCTATTCATGTATACTTTGTCTACTACTAATGCAATTCCTAGCATTTAGTAGGTGCTCAACATGTGAATGAAAGAGTTAATGATTATTCAAGTCTCTATTGATGCTATTATTATTGATAAACTCAAAATACAGAACCATACTGTTTGATGTTTCTTCTACAAGAAGAAAAACAGCAAAAGCAAACCTATCCCCTCAAAGAGAAATATATAGAAGTATTTTCCAAATTGTGAAGGTTGTCTAAAATAAAATATTGTGTAGAAAATAACTGTTCAATGTTATAATGGTACTTTTTGGCAACCTAGCCCTCTATACATTTCTAATATATTTTTGAATATTAGGGGAATATGTAATAGCATAACCCTGAATGAAGGAACCAGATGGAAGCAGTATATCTCCATAGTCAAAGCCATTTTCACAACAGTGCAAATTACCTCTTCACTTAATCATGTTATGACAAAATCCATTATAGTGATGGATAGGCCTGAGGACATTATTAATATTGAAACAAAATTTAAAGAAACTAGTTGTTTCCAGTTTGTCTCACTTATTTTCCTTAGTATAATTATGGATAATAAGAAAAGTAGAATTTATGTGAAGATAAAGATTTTGCTTAAGAAAACTGTAAATTACAATTATGATTAATGAGTATGACTATTTTAATGAAAAAACAATTTACTGTGGAAAATGATTAATAGTAAAGTATTTATGTTAATTATAATCTAGCCTTGACATTGATGGACTATATAAGGGTTTCCTTGCATAAGGAACTGGGAAGCCATTTGTGTGTGGTAAAAGCTGAGGACAAAGTTACAGGTTATGGGTCTCTTTGCTCATATAATTGATTTGGTTGATTTGTTATTTTCTTTAGTGCACCCATAGCCATTATGTTTAAAAGACATTGTGTATGAGATTATGTAATATTTTGATGCTTTATATGACATTATCAAAATAATTCTAGTGGTTTAAATTTTAAAACATGAGAAGCTTAATTGTAAATTATAAATGATAAGATACGATATTCTGATTTTATTTCTGACTTTTTAATAGCAAAGGACATTAATAAAGTCAATTATATCCATTATAAAATTATGTGTGAAGACAAATTAAAAGACCCCTTTTTGAGAAGTCTTATTTAAAACTAAATTCTCCTTCCTTTATATATCCATAGTCCTCTGTAAGTTATCATATTATGTGGAAAATATTTGATTATATAAAAATTTTCTAATAAGAGTCTATCTACAGCTTAAGGAAAATAATGTTTTAATTTTCAAATAGTAAAATCATTGAGGTTAGATGAATAAATGAATGAATGAATAAGTGAAGGAACAAACTAGTTACAAAAGTAAGTATTAAAAGCACAAAATATCCTAATGAAAAGACATAATTGTATGAAAATGAAGGCCATTCCAGCATAATGTTATCAGATTGAATAGTTTGTTGTCTTTCTCTCTTTCTGTTCTCTCTCCATGCCCCTTCAAATGTTTTCCATTTATTGAGTGACATAAATGTGACATACTATGTATGAGTGTTTCCCTAAACAGTAGAGATAATGATAGAAAGTTGTTGAAATATAAATTTAAAAATATAATATTTTAAGACACGACTTTTGAATCATATACTTAAGAATGAATAGTTTTATTTGCGATGAGAAGAGTAAGGACAATACTGGCATGGAGAGTATAATGCACTTGGAACTATATAAAACAGAGAGACGTTTGATATAACTGGAAAAAGAGGCACACACTTATAATCCCAGAGGCTCAGGAGGCTGAGGCAGGAGGATTGTGAGTTCAAAGCCAGCCTCAGCAACATAGTGAGCTCCTAAGCAACTCAGTGAGACACTGTCTTTAAATAAAATACAAAAAAATGGCTGGGGATATACCTCAGTGGTTAAGTGTTGTTGGGTTCAATGCCTAGTACATAAAGAAAAAAAAAAGAAAGAAAAATAAATATATGTGGCTCAATAAAATGGAAGGAAATTTGATTGGTAACATAGATTGATTAGATTGTCATGATTCTAGAATGTTCCACTAAGGGAATTGAGTTCCTCGCTGTCTTATTACCCATCTATGCTTAATATTTGTTCAGATTAAAAAAATGTCATAAAAAATATAAGATTTTTGTCCCCTCCTTTCTCTTTTATCAGATTGGAGAAACTTGGCAGTTATCAAAACTGTTGTATGGTTAGTGAGTTAATAATTGGATTATCTGTATAAGAAACAAATATTAAAAGAACTTACAGACCTGAGACTCAATTAACAAAAAATGATTATTAATAATACTTATTTTTTCATAAATAAGCTTATATTTTATTAGAAATCTTGTTTATTCATAATAGCTAAAGGGTATCTGCTGAGAGCCATAACCGAGTCCGAATGACGCATGGCATTTTTGCCAGAACAGTGGTTGAGAGGTGACGCCAGCAAGCCATTGAGATGATAATGGTTATGTTAAGCTGTGTATATTAGAACCCTGCTGTCCACCTCAGCCTGCTACTTTGGAGTTCTCATGGGGATTCCCAGCGAGTTCCCATTGGTTGGGGAAGTGCCAGAGGAGGGATTTCCGGTTGGTGGTTCCTGGAGGGATTTCCTGGAGGAGCCGCGTGGGTGGCGTTCGGGAGAGTTCCCAGGGAGCCTGTGTGGAGTGTGCTGGTGGAGTTCAGAAATAAAGTTTGTTCCTGCTTCAGTGGCTCGTGATTTGTGCCCAGCCAGACTGCAGCAGGTATCTTTCTCTCTTGAACTCAGAGATATTTCTTAAATATATAAAATGATAGCTATCATTACATCATGCATGTAAGTAATACAAAGTACCATAGTCTGAGTTTTGCCTTTTTTTCTTTTTTTAATTTCTGAAAACAAGGGTTTTTTTTTTTTTGTTTAAATACGGGTTTGAGTTCATTACATAACATTAAAACTGGAAGGGAAAAAGAATACCAAAAATCAGTGCTTTACTTCACATGGACCAGAGCAGCTGTTGCTAGTGAGTTGCAAGCTCTGTTGTTAGCTATAGGACTGATAACATCAGTTTGGGATTTGTTTCCTTGTCAAAAATTTAACTGATATTCAGCTGGCCCTACATTCTGTTGTTTTACACATACCATAGCTAGAATATGTGCTCTCAAAAAGAAGACCTTGGTGGCAAGCCAGATGTCACATCACCTCACTGGAGGGAAGATGGCCTCTGAGTTCTGCCCATCTGGTCAGGTTAGAGACACCAGGGGCTCTTTTTGCTACCAAAGGCTCCCTGGAGTGGTGCCCTGCTACTGCTGCTGCCATTGCTGTCTTACCTCATCCTCTCCTGATTGTTCAGGTCATGACACTCTCTTAGGGTAGGGGATTCTGCAGTGGAAGAGCGAAAGAGCTTCTGGCCAGACACAGCCATCTGTGATTGTAGGGTCTGAGCATCACTGAAGCATCACATTATTGCTTTGTTTCAGGGTGGACGCTGCCAGGCGCCTACTGCTTGTCCTTTGTTTAAATGAGTGACTTCAAGACTAGACAGCATGGTTCTTTTCAGTTTATTGCATGAAAGAGTTACACTAGTCCAAGTTAAAAGTGGACCCCAAAATGATTACATTATACAAGCTGTGAGGGTTTTAAACTTGTGACAAGGGACAGAAAGGAAATTCTACTCATTGCCAGGATGTCATCCCTTAAGCTTCAGTGAGATGCAAGCACTTAAACTCCATTGAACCTTCAGCTGATCACCTTGGTCAGTCCAATCTACCAGGAACTGGTATATGTTCTTACACTGGTCACCTGTTGCTGAATTAGTTCTAGATATTCTGGATGCTCAATTAGAGTACCAATGCAGGCAAATTTCTTCTTAAATACCTTCACTAGCTTCTTTTTATCATAATCATCAGTAAGAATATTCCTACTGTTTCTCTGTTGAATTGTGATATAATCCTCAGTGCTAGCAGGAAGCAGGTTATCACTTATTTGTATCAGCTAAGGGGCGGAATGAGTGGAGGTTCTGGATAGTAGACATAAGATCAAATTCCTTCTCCTCAATGGAACCAGTGTGCACAAGGCAGCTGGGGCAGTAGAGAGACAGAGCAACAGGAAAAGAGGGGCTTGGGTGGGAGGCTGCTGAATCCTTGACAGTGGTTCAGTGATGGACCAAGTTTTAGTTTTTAATTTTTTCCCCCAATAAATGATTCAGTTTTTCCAGGACTATATACCTCATTCCAACTCTATGATGATAATTGTACACCTATTTCTTCATTCTATGAAGAGTTCCCAACCCTCTTCATGACTATCCATCCTTAAGATTCAGTCTATACCACTCCTCCAGTGGTAAAGTTATCATTAAAACACAACTCAGTTATATTACATCCCCCTCTACAGCACTTGATTTTAGGTCTGGTTTTGCTATGAATAAAGTTTGTTCTTATGTATTTCCTTTCTGTAAACAAAGTTTGGTCTTCTGTATTATTATATCCCCTGTAATACTTTGCTGGAGAAAGATATTTCCTTTTACTATATGTGTTTGGGATTAGTTCAATTTAAATGATAAATGAGATCTAAAACCTAAATAATAAAACTATTATGTAGCAATTAGGAATAAATAAATATAAGAAATATGACAACTCAAATTGGCTCACAAAAAATAAATAAATAAAATAATTTATTATATTTTTTCTCATGATTGAGGAATTCAGGTGAACATTTATCACCACATACTCTTGGCTTTAGTTTATGTACACTATAACCATATGGTGAGATATATACTGCCATCTCCATTGCTGCTTTAACCCCAGCAGATCAAAAATTTAACTTATTTAAACTCCCTGCATACATAGCAATCCCAGAAAGAGAGACTGCACCTACTTAAATATCTCTTCCTATAACCTTGCTTCACACAAGGGAAAATTTTGAATGATCACCCTAGATAAAATGCATGCTTTGGGGGCTGGGATTGTGGTTCAGCAGTAGAGCACTCGCCTAGCATGTGCGAGGCCTGGGTTCTATCCTCTGCACCACATAAAATAAATAAATAAAATAAAGATATTGTGTCCAACTACAACTAAAAAATAAATATTTGAAAATAAATAAATAAAAATAAAATGCTTGCTTTGAGTGGACTGGCTCTTGACTTTCAATTCCATTAATTTCATATAGATTTAGATAGGTAAGAGAATGGTTTGTAAAATGATGAAATTAATGTTGCACAGAAAAACAATGAATGTTCACTATGTAAGTCATCTTATGAATCTGGTGACCCTCAGTCTAAACCCACATTTAGAATTTATTAGCTGTTACATATGGGGAAATGTACTTAAGCACATTGTACTTCATTTTCATTTTTATAAGATGGATTAGGTACGATACCCAGAATTCATAGTTACCTTTAGATGATGAGATAAGGAATAACTAGAAAAATTAAGTAATTAAAGCACTTAGAAAATTAGTTCACAAATAATAATCACTTAGAATATTTGCTGTGACGGTGGCAACATAAGTATCAGTCTGGTCCTTTTATCCCTGAATATTTTTGTAATGATGCATTGATTCACTGAGTTTTAAATACTGATTCTTAGTGTTCTGGGCCCAGAATTGTCTGGGAGAAAGAAGAGAAAAAATCCTATCCTTTCTGGAATTGTGGTCCAACTTTCATAAGATTCACATGTTGTGTCTTCAAGAAAGATTTTATTTGAAAACAGAATTCCATAGCTACAGTATATTTTGTAACTCACTGCTGTTCTAAGATATCATCTTTATAGGTCTACGTAAATCATAAGTGGAACACCTACAATAAAACAAAAATATAGCCAGTGTATTGTGCTTGTACGAGAGGGCTGAGCAAAGAGCATAGGTGAGTAATGACAGACATCCTATTGCTCCGGGAAAGCAATTCATAGTCACCACTCTACCAAGCATATTTCAGTGGTGTCATTTTTATAGAGAGAAGACAACATTGTTATATTATAATGCTATTAAGTGTATCAAATATTATATGTTTAAAGAACCAAAGATGTATATCTGCTTTTTCACCTAAAAGCATCTCCTTATTTCTTTCTCAAGTGGAGTCAGAGCATTGACAGATAATATAGCAATTTATGAACTGTGAACGAAAATGAGAGCATAAAAGCACAATCATATTAGGATTCCAGCTATGCTTATCTCATTATCTCAGTCAGAGCAGAAGACATTTTAAGACGTTTATGTACAGAGAATGTTAACTGTTTCCAAAAGATCATTTTCAAATATTTTTAAATTAGCATTTCATAAAAGTATGTGGGGAACACAGGTATGGTTCTGGAAAATGCTTTGGTACCTTCCCAAACATTTATATGAATATAGTTAAGCTTTAATTTACAGCATTTTTTTGCCTTTCTCAATTGCTAAGTAGTTGAAATAAAATTCAATTTTTCTTATCATCTTCTAGAAAGTGATAGTTAATGCTAGCATGTGTCTGAAAGTGTCAGATCTTATGGTAAATGGCAGGAATACTTTCACAAAACTTAGAAAACAGTTATTCATTTTGATTACAAGTATCTAAATAGTGGTATTTCCAATGAGATTGTTTGTGAATTTGGGATGTTTATTCTTCTTGTTTTGTTTTTAGTCAAGACTACTATTTAATTGAATATATTTTTTTGTAACTCTACTTTATCATCTTTAAAAGCTATAAGGAAAAGACCCCTTTAAATAGCTTATAAAAATTAAAAATGTTATATTTTCTAGTGTTTACTGCTTAGATCATTGATTTTGATTTCTGGGTATGTGTGTGGAGATTATACATATATGGGTGTGTGTATGTGTGTATACATATATATATATATATATATATATATATATATATATATATATATATCCCAAGTACAAAAGAATATATATATATATATATATATATATATATATATATATATATATATATATTCTTTTGTATCTATGTATATATATTCTTTTGTACTGGGGATTGATCACAGGGGACTTAATCACTAGGCCATATCCCCAGTCCTTGTTATTTTCTATCTTGACACAGAGTCTTACTAAGTTGCTTAGGGCCTCCTAAGTTGCTAATGCTGACTTTGAACTTACAATTCTCCTGCCTCTACCTCTGAAGTCACTGGATTACAGGTATGCAGCAACATGCCTGGCTAATGTCAATAATTCTTTAGATAAAGGCAAAGGTGAAGCACCCAAATCAAACACAGAAATGAGAAAATTTTATACATTTTATTGTCTCCCCAGAAGAGGGCAAACTCTTTTAATTGATGAAATATGACAAAACTATTAAAAGAACATGAACATAGCTAAGTATTTAGTGAAATATGTCATTATTATTTTATTATATAATATAATAAAATCATAAATTGTATACAAATCTTGTCATTATCATGTTCACTTGCTCTGTGAAACTGTCTACATTGTCTTTTGAGCTGTACCTATGTAAATTCTGAATATGAAACAAAGTATATCTGCACCAATGGAGAAACCTAAGAAGGAATTAATTATAAACTGGAAATTTATGTAAATATGCTGAAAAAATATATATGCATATATACATATATATGCATACATATATGTCTGAAAAAGGTTCAAAGGCAATTTGAGGGAGAAATGAAGAGCATAAAAGCATTCTAAATATGATCTTAGCACAGGCATGAAATCTATTCTCTCAGGCAAATAGAAGCACAGAAGGAACATGTTTATATATCATATATTATGGTTGATATTGTAAATAGAAGGAAAGTGATATTGATCTTGAGATAACTACATGTTAAATTAGCAAATAAGGATTTTGAAGAAGTTATTACAATTATAGTGCAGTACATAAAGAAAGCTATGGATTGTAGTTGATATTATGTTTAAAGAAATAGTAGTAAAAAGTAAGATACCCAAAGACATAGTAAGTTAGAGAAGCCAAAAGTTTCTATGTTTAGTTATTATATCTATGCTTTTGGAAATAGATAACTTCCTGCAGAATGTGGATTGATGGACAACCTTTATAGCGCTACATGGATGGATATGTTACTCATGTCACCTAGTGAATTAAAAACTGATTTAAGACTCATAAAATGTGGTATTTATCACTTATCCTGTTCATGCTGAGGATTACATGTTGTACTGTGCAAAATATTTTCATGAACATTTTTCTCCTTATCTAGTCTGTGATTCTATGAAGCAAAGGATGGTGTGCTACACATTTATAAGTTTACTATGAAAATAATGTGTATAATCTCTTCTGTACCATGTTCCTTACTTCCTTCAAGTCTTCTCCAGGAAAATTAAATGCATATTTCTAAGTTTTTTTAATGTTAAACACAATCTATGCCTTTATTATTCTTGCTCCTCAATATTTTTGAGTCTGTGCCCATTACCCACTTCCAAGAGATAATTAAGTGGAAATAAAATCATTTTCAATCTGTTTAGTTCCTTATAAGGAAAATGAGACTACCTAAGGAAGACCAAATTCTGAACAGCACTTGTACTTGAGCTGCAACATCAATCTTTCCCTGGATCTTCAGCCTGCTGAATTTGGGCTTGCCAGGATCCACTACTGTATCAACCAGTGCCTTAAAGCCAATGTCTGTCTACCTCCACACCTTCCCCCCGCCCACTGCCCCTTTCTCCTCTTCTTCTGTCTCACTTCTATTATCTGGAGAATCCTGACTAATACAGATGGAATAACAGATTAAAATAAAAAAAGGTAATCATCTCAATAAGTAAAAAAAATATATATACTCAATAAAAGTCAGCATCAATCCTTTATAAAATCATATCATGCATTAGAAATAGAAGAATTTGCCTTTCACAAAAGAATAATACCCAGAATATATAAATCCTAAAAATAAATTAGAATGTTAAAACCTATATAAAAGTGGTCAAAAGATATGAAGAGGGACTTACTAGAAGAAACAAATACAGCCTAAACATTGAGTCTGTTCTACCTCAGAGTAATGAGGGAAATAGACAACTACAATGAGATGCATTTTAAAACCTATCAGTCTAGTAAAAAGTAAGATACCCAAAGACATCTGACAGTACAAAAAGATTTGAAGAATATAATATTTAAGAAATTTGTATGCAATATTGGCATTAATCAAAATTGATAGAAGCTCTTCAGAAGACAATTTGCCTTTGTGTTTGCTTGATATGTATCTACACTCTGGAGCCATCAATTATATTTTCAGTTATGTAATAAATGAAATTTTGCACATGTTCACCAGAACAGAGGTAGAAGAAGAATATAAAACGATTTTTACATATTATTATTATTTTTTACAGCAAAAGAAAGTCAAGATAGCCCTAGTATATACTGATAAGTGAATGGTAGTGCAGTATGATACAATGGAATCCTACAGTTGCCTTTATCAGCATGGATGAATATCAGAAAAACTGTTTTGCATAAATGATGAAGTAGAGAAAAATACATGTAGGAATACACAATTGTACAAGAAAATAACAAAAATGTTATATACTCTCTTAGGATTTTATATAATTCATGAAAGCATAACCAAAATATAGAAACAATAAAGCTAGTGTTTTATGCAAACTTTTCTGAAAAAAAAAACCTTCCTAATAGTGAATTCGATGCCTTACAATAAAAATTTGTAATTTATATTTCATGAAGCTTTAGAAAAATATCAAACTTTGATACTAAGCTGTAGTGATATTGTTAGTACACTACTAGGGGGCTCAATTGATATTGTTATCCTTTGAGGTCTGTAGGGGATTGGTTTCAGGACCCATGTGGATCCCATAATCTGAGGATGTTCAAATCCCTTGTATAAAACTGTGCCATTTTTGCATTTAACAAATGCATATCTTCTCAAATATTTTAAATCATCTCTAGATTATTTATAAGTTCTAACACAATATAAATGAAGCCTGTATATGTTTAGTATAGATGGAATTTTAAAATAAAATACTATTTCCATTAAAAATAAAACTACTCAATAATAACTTAGAGTGTTTAGATTTTGTGGATATAATATAAATTGTGCTATTGACATATTTGGTAAAATATCTAAATTATTAATTTGAATACAATATTTAGAATTAGAAATATCAAAATTCTTACAAAGAAAAGAAAGTTACTGTTTTAAAATAAATACATAAGGATTAACATGCCCTAATATGTTTTAAGTAGAAATTTTTAAAAAATGGCTATGTAAGTGAAAATTATGAATAGATATTAAGTATTTTTATTTGAGAGCTTTGTTCTTAGGTAGGAAAGAAAAATTATGCTGTTGCTAAAAACAAAAAGTATATGTTTATATTAGGGAATTTATGAAAGTATGTACTGAATTAAACCCACTTTAAATAGTATCACAGTTCAAAGTATCCCACAAGATGTATTGTATAATAAATAGCCTTGTTACTAAACTAATAACCCTGAGCAGTTTGAACAGTTTTGCTGAGAGATGGATTTTGTATAATATTGCATATTATAAATTCTACAAAATCACTAAGGTAATTTGTTTTCTTGTTAAGTGAAAAATTTGTATAAAAATCAAAGAATTTCAAGTTATCTTTAACCAAAGAACTCAAAAGCTTAACACCTAAAGAACAAATAACACATTCAGTAAATGGGCAAATGAACTAAACAGATACTTCTCAAAAGAAGAAATAATAAGGCTTTTTCCTGAAAAAAATAAATGGATGAAAAAAAAAAGTTCAACATCATTAGCACCTAGGGAAATGCAAATCAAAACCACACTCAGATTTCATCTCATTCCAGTTTAGAATTGTAGTCACCAAGAATACAAACAATAATAAATGCTGGGAGATGATGTGGAGTAAAAGGAACACTTTTTGTTGTTGTTGTTGTTTGTTTTGTTTTGGTTTTTGGTACTGGGGAGTGAACTCAAGGGTGCTTAACCACTGAGTCACATCCCCAGACCTTTTTTATTTTATTTTGAGACAGGGTCTTATAAAGAGAGCAAAAGGGGACACAAGCAAGGTGCAGAGGCAGAATAATGGATGCTCTTCAAGCTGCCGGCCTTATTTTTATCAATAGGTTACATTAGATCACTGGCATCCTTAGTGCATATTTTTCATTGTATCACTAGGCAGGTTATAGAGTTAGCAACATTATGCAGCTTTTTCCTCAGTTACATACTAAGTTGCCATGTTCAATATTAGGAGCTTTGTGTAGCTTTCAAGAAAGTCTGTTGTTTAAAGTTACTGTTTTGTGGGCAGGTTTAGGAGCAGCAGAGCTTGATGAAGCATTGTAGTTATCTAATAAGATAGTTCCTTAATTCCCAGGAGCTAAGTGTCTGAGATTAAGGTAGAGGCTGATAAGACTCTAGCACAGAGGCTCCTTACAGAGGGCATCACCACAGCAGCTAGGCATCTTGCACCATTGCACAGAAATTTTCCTAGGCATTGAGCACATATTAGTTATCTTACTATTCCTGGGAGAAACTACACAATGTTTCAGAGCTGTGTAAAACAAAACACCTACTATTCCCTGGGAGTTTTCCCACCAGAGGAAATTGGATGTCTTGTATATTTCCACAGCTAAAACCCTTACAGGGTGTCACCAAGTTACTTAGGGCCTTACTAAATGACTGAGGATGGCTTTGAATTTGCAATCCATCCTGCCTCAGCCTCCAGAGCTGCTGGGATTACAGGATTATAGGTGTGTGCCACCATTCCTAGCACGATATCCTTTCTTAAAGAAACATTTTCTGTGTGTGTGAAAAATGAAATATATGTGTTATATTAAGGAAGAATTTATCTTAATGAAGTGTGGATAGAGATGGGAGAGCTGTTTCTGAACTACTATCCATTCTATTCCCACCATATCACTGAATAACCTTAATTAGAGGTAAATGAATTTCCCAGAAAAAATCTAAGCAGCATTAGACTACAGGGATTGCTTAGCTCTTTGCAAATCAATAGTGACTGATTTAGTAAAAGATTACTATTACATTAAATGAGTTTGCAGCTATGAAATAAACTGCACCTCCAAAGCCTGATCTCTTTTCATCATACTCTATAAAGGACATTAAATAGAGGACACAATACAGTGCTCATTACTTTAAATCTCTTTCTTAACAGCCATTCATTGAGGAGTGAATTTTCAATTCTAAAATTTCATTCATTCATTCATTCATTCATTCATTCATTCATTTGGCTAATATCCCCATTCCTTTGATAAAAGTCAAATGTCTCCTGAAAGAAAGCACATTCTACTTTTCCTGCATACTTCATTGTTAATCAGTTGATAAGAATACTTTGAAAAGTTAGCTTTGGATGACTTTTACAAAGAATGGAATATCTGGATCCATTTGAAAGAGCAGCCTAAGCACAAAATATTCCTGAATATTTTTCTGTCATGCTTACAAATCAAGCCCAGGGTCAGAGAGACCTGTTCATTTTGAAAATGTTCATTTTCCTGACACCACTGCTTCCTGTGTAACTTTAGGAAAATCATTTAAACTTTACTTCATCTGTGAAAACAGGTTACTAAGTGTATTCATAGGCTGTTATTAGAATTAAAGATTGATAGAACACTAATCACAATTCATACCAAGTATATTCATGTAAATAATAAATATGTAGTAACTGTTAATATTAATGTAATGATATTACCAGGGAAGGAAGAAAAGAATGTGGAGAATGTGGAGATCTCAAAGACAAGGGGTACCCAAACAATTAACCCAGCCAGGGGATGTGAGATGCAACTTCATCAATAGCTTTCTGTTAACTTCTGCATGGATAATTTCAACTTCTCTGTAACTCATTTGCAGAATGAGGGGTAATATAGTGGGAGGATAATGATCTCAAAAGTGTCCTTTCATTTCAAATGTTCAGTGATTTTCATAATTGTGCCCAGTACTGTCCCTGACTATAGCAACCTGGAAACACCTTTTCTACATAGTGAATTTCAATGCCTAAGAAGTAGCTTTCTCTAGAAGTTATTTTAATCTTATTTAAAAGTTGATAGGCTAGGTGATAGGATATAGAGCAAGCAGATCTTATAGAATCTAGGTTATCACTCTGGTAAATGTAGAGAAAATCAATATCATTATAGTCATGGTTTTTCGGTTCTTATGTTAGAACCTTTCAAATGACACTCATAAAGCGAGGGGGGGGATTATTTTAAAAACATTTTTTAAATCCTTTGGCTAATAGCCCCATTCCTTTGATAAAAGTCAAATGTCTCCTGAAAGAAAGCACATTCTACTTTTCCTGCATACTTCATTGTTAATCAGTTGATAAGAATACTTTGAAAAGTTAGCTTTGGATGACTTTTACAAAGAATGGAATATCTGGATTCATGTGAAAGAGCAGCCTTTAAATCTTTGATCAGATAAAGCAATAATTTGTTGCTCAGTGTAATTGGAGGAAGTAATCTGAATAAAGCAAAAAGAGAAGAAGTAAAAGCCCTTCCTGGAGGTGTACTACCTTAAAATTACAGCACAATCTCATTAAGCAGTAATTGAAATGGAAATTACTTGCTCTTGTAGCCTTGATTGTATTCCTGTTAGGTCATTTGCATACTGTTCAATGATTGGATTACAGGCAAGGCTGAGAGGTCTCAGAACTGTGTTCCTAGGCAATCTTATCTAATTCTACTGCCGTGACCAAGAGCAGAAAGCATTTCATGAACTTTGCAATATGATCCTCATGGAAGCAAACAAACCTTCTTTTGCTTTTAAATGAGTATGAGAAGTATAGACTTCTGATGTTGATCCAAAACAGCATAATTTTTAAAGCTTAAAATATACTTCCTCTGGAGTTTGAGACAGGAACATTGCAAGTTTGAGACATGTCTGGGAAGACCCTGTAACATTTTTCAAAGGGGATGTGAATGTAGCTTAGTGCTTTGGTTTATTTATGTCATTTTCTCCTTCTTAGCAATTCAATTGTTAACTTATAATGTTTTTTTTTATTATGAAATACTAAAGTTGGATCATTTAGAATCATAATAATATTAATAGAGACAAGTAACATTGTATCTATCAGGTTAGGACTAATGTATTATTGAGTAATCAGAGGTCAGCCTCTTGAGATTCAGAAAAAAACTAATATGAAGATCTGAATTCTTAAGATATAGAACCAAACTGAGCACAAAATAAGAATTTCATGTTTCCTAATAAATCTATTAAATAACTAAAATAAAGACATTGTCTCAAAATGAAAATAGGTAAAGATCCTCATAAAATACATATTGTCTATTAAGAACAACTAGTGTTAAATTCTTATGAAGGTAAAGCAAATGTTTTTTGTGTCTCCTACAGGAACTAACATCTTAGGTTCATTGCTCTTAGAAGACTTTAAACAAGGTAACCTATATTTATTTCTAACAATCAAACTCTGCCTATCATCTGTCTTTACATATATAAAAGAGAGTCAACACACAATGAAAGAAAATGGGCCCTAAATTCAGAGTGCCTTATATCCCATTTGTAATATATACTCCCAGAATATTTTAATTCTAATCAGAATAAAAATAATCACTGAATCCCAGTGTCCTCCTTTGTAAATATAGACACACTATATACAAATTTTATAGGGTTCATATAAAATTTAATTGCATAAATTCTGTGAAGTTTGGTAACTTGGCAATGCATATAATATTTTATCATTTTGTTGTTTTATAAAAACATAGTTGTTACAAAAACTATAAATCAGCCTTATTAGAAAAGAAAGATCAAAGATCTCAAATGTACATATGGTTATAAAATTCACATCCAAAGTGCTATTTTCCTCCTGAAAAAATTACTAGAATTAAGGTTTTTTTTTAAGTTTCATCCCTTAAAAAAACAAATATAACTATAAAACATGAGCAGAGAATAACATTTCTATTTACTTTTAGAGAATGGTTAGAATAAAATTAAAGTGTTATAATGAAGAGATTCACAAAACAGTGTGGTCCAAAGCACATGGGCACCAATGGCATGAGCTTTCACAAACCAAAGTTCTCGCCATCCTGTGGCTCTATCATTCCCTCCACATTGTCCTAATATTCATAGTTAAAGCTGGCTTAGTGCCATTTAGTTGTTGTAAGACACTAATCTAGTAAGTGTCAAATAATAATTTTCCATATACTTAATATAAATAATATCAGATATTATTAGCCTCATCTTTGTTACTATGGCTATAACAAAATACTTTAGACTGGATATTTTATAAACATAAATTTATTTCTTACAATTCTGGAGAATGAGAAGTCCAAGGATGGAGATACCAGTGGATTCAGCATCTTGTCAGGGCTAGCTCTTTCCTTTTCCAATACAATCTTCAGTTGCTGCTCATATGGTAGAAGAGCAAAAGGGATGATTGCTGAGACAGACACCTCCCAAAGGCCCTGTATTCTAATACAATTACCTTGGGGTTTAAATTCCAGTATATGATTTTTTTTCAGGGAAAAATAGATTGGTCTTTAGAAAAGGAAACTGAAATGCAAACATATGTTAAGTATCTCCCCCAAGGTCACATAGCTACTGATTGGCAGAAGTTAGTATTTATAGCCACTTAATTGTTCACTTTCGTTCTTCAAAATGAATTTATATAAGGTCTTTTTTTTCTGTCACTGTACACAACACATATTTCTACTGGACACATTTTTACAAGTGTAATAGCTGGAAGAAAAGAAATATAGCTCTTAAACTTTGACAAAATTTGACATAATTCTCCAAATAGCTTCTCCCATTGTATACTCAGAGTATGAGAATGGAAGTGTCCAGAATTCTAAAACTAGATATTATGAATTTAAAAACATACTAAGATAATAAAATGTTTTATATCATTATTATTTTACATTGAAATACCTTATTTGCTTCTGCAGATCTGTGACATTTTGTATGTACATTGTATATTTCTTTTTGCTTTGTAACCACCCCCACCACAATTATCTATCAAATTGTCTTTCTTTAGCAAATGAGGATAAAAAATGTTACATATGATTCTATATCTGAGGATTAACTTTGTAAACAGCAGGCACTAAAACGAAAAAAAAAAAGAGATAAGTTTCTAAGAGTCAATCTATCTGTACACACAGAAAACAAAATTGAAGATAAGGAGTGTACCTTTTAAATAAAAGAAGTAAAAAATAGAAGTTCTGTATCTTTCCCACATCATGATTTTTCCAATCTACTGACAATATATTTCCAGTTTATTACTTATTTTTCAAGTTCCTCTATGGCATATAGATATTCATAATTATGTGTTTAAACTTGACTGTTTTTCTATCCATTGATTTCAATTTTTTTCCTTGGGTAAACTACTGCCATTTTATGCATTTAACTATTTAATATTTTGTCTTCTTCCATTATCTAAGTTTAAATATAGTCTTATGTTCTTTACTTCAGTTATAGATATTTTTCAATAATCCAAGTCTTTATTCATTTGTAATGTGATTTGTGTGGATGTGTGTATATAGTTTCTAGATTCTCTACTATGTAGCATTGTGGTTTTTTTCTTTGTATTTTACATACTCTTTAAGTATATATTTATTTTTTATCAAGTGTGTCAAAATGTTTCAATAATCTCTTGGTATTTTGCACAATAAAATATATATATATGGTGGTGGTGGTGGGGCTCAAACCCAGGGCCTTGTGCATGTGAGGCAAGTACTCTACAAACTGAGTTATATCCCCAGCCCCTGCTTTAGGATTGATTTATCTTACTATTATTAACAAATGCTTTTTAACACTAATATTTTCAGCATTTATATTTCTAAGAATATAATTGCTATTATGTAGTATCTCATATTTGAATAAATGTTTATTGTAGCCCCCAAAACTAAATTTCTAAGTTGTAAAATATGTTTATTTCTCCTATCAACATGATCAAATCATTCCTGTAGAGTATAAATCTTTATCCCAGTACTACACATTTTTACGTAGGAGTTCAGGAAACTTGATCAGACAGGAGGGGAGAACAATACATTGTTTTAAAAGGGCATAAAATGTATGACATGATTATATGATTACGTTATGATTTTCTACTCTGAAATAATTATCCTACTTTTTTAGTTATATACTTTTTATGGTCCATAGCCACAGTTGTACACTTTTAATGGCTTTTTATCCTTGTTATAAAGCCATTTTGGTAAATGCAAAAAAAAATACTGCTCCGAAAAGGGTTTTATGAGTAAGTCATTCCAGTAAATAACATTTATGCTTTTATTTCTTCTTTGATGCTGATGTTATAAGAGAACTAATTTACTCTTTCTAAAAGCTTTAAGTAATCAGTAGATGGAACATTCTTAAAAGCAAAACATCATCTCTAAAAGTCTGAAATTCTCTGATTCTGGGATTCCAAACCTTGTATATAAGATCTCTTAAATATGTGACTTATTCTCCCAGCAACCTCTTGTATCCTGGTGCTATGCAACAATTTCCTATAAACACACACACACACACACACACACACACACACACACACACACACAATTTTATGCTTAATGACAGGTACCCAAGTTCAGCCTTGGCCTGTTGTCCTGCACCTCCTTGCTTTATTCACTTATGCTAACTGTTCTACCTCTTGTATATTCAATATAGGCCTCTATTCTACTCAAATATAAGTATAATGACTTAATATTTATACACACTTAAATTAGAATATACATGAGATCAGTGGTTCTTCAATTGAATTTTAATATTAATATGGCCTAATAATTCTTATGAGTTACTTTTTCTATATTATCATTAGGAATGTAAAAGTACATGATATTTATATTTCTTTCTTAGAAAGCCACCTTTCTGTTGAAAATAAATACAAACCAATATATAGTAAAAAAAACTACTAATATATGGAGTTCCTATATAGTCATTTATTCTTTCTTACTTTCTAATATAGTGACTTACATTTTAATTTTTTTGCACTAAGGAAATAAATTAAAATATTAACCATTACAAATGACAAAAATATATAATAACAAAACTCAGCAAAATTCCACAAACATTATACTTGAAATATAAGCAAGAATGGTAAATGACATTAATTAGAATAGTAAATAAGATTAATTAAATTGCCAACTGAATGAAAAAGTATGATAAACACATATGTGAAATTATAATTTTTTTAAAAGTATTGATTCTTTTTAGTTTTATATAACATTAGGATACATTGTGACATAATCACAAAAGTATGGAATATAATTTGCCGGATTCGGTTCCTAGAACTCCCTGCTTCCTCCCGATCCCCTCCCTCTACTTGACTGATCTTTCTGTAATTTATTTAATTTTATTAAATTAGTGTCATGTGGATATGCTTGATGTTGAGATTCCCTGTGGTATGTTCAGTATGTTCAAAAATTCCCTCTTTTGTTGAGAGAAGTTCATAGGGAAAATATGTTTTATATAAAAATTACATGTTTGATGAAATAACCTAAGTGCTACACAAAATAATTGTCTAGAATTATGCAATCAAATAAAATTTTCATTTTTCACATAAAAAAATCTCCAGATGGCAATAGTACAGATTTCTTATGGGTATTTTGCTTTATCTAAATCTAATTCATATTCTCCTCTCTGGAGCTACAGATGGCTGTTTAGTAAAATTTTGACTGGATCCCCTAGCTACTTGTTAATCTTAACCCAAAAATAAAAATTCTGTAACACAAAATGGACTATAACTTATATAATCTCAACTCCATTAATTCTGAGGTACCTCTTTGAATATCCTCTTTTAAATATATCTGTGCTATTCCAGTGAATATTGCAAGTCAAATTAACACAATTTTATCATGGGAAGATTACAAAACTAGACTCAGATTAAAGACAAAACTCTAAAAATTTTGACAGCAGGACTATATTTTATAGCCATTAGTACTACAAAACAGTCATAAACAATTTTAATTATATTTTTAAATTTTAAATTAATACATCATAATTCTACATATTTTGATATATAGTATGATATTTTAATACATGTATCCAATTTGTAATGATCAAGGTAACTGGCACATTCATTACTTCAAACATTTGATGCCGCAGTCTGGCTGGGCACACAATCACGAGCCACCACACAGCTTGTAGATTCAAACAGCAACTCTTTATTCCCGAACTCACACCAGCCGTCTACAATCACGTTCTGGGGAAGTCCACGTTCTCTGCCCAAATTCACGTTCTCTGCCCAAATTCACCTCCACTGGGCTTCTGTCTCCCAAAAATATCCTGTCTGAATCCTGTGAGAACTCAAGGGGAACTCAGGCAGCAGGATACGCCCTATTCCCAGCAGGAATAATCTTAAACCTTAAACCTGGAACCTAAACTGGGAACGCCCTAAACACGACTATCTTAAACCGGGAACACCCTAATCTGCCTTGGTCCTTGAGCAAGGTCACCTACATTCAATGTCGCTGCAACATGTCAGCAACATGGGGTACGCTGGCAAGGAAATTGTCATACCTACTTGGCTAATGGCTCCCAGCAATTTGACACTTCTTTGAACATTCAAAATTCTTTCATCTACCTGTTTTAAAATATGTAATTAATTGTTGTCATCTATAGTTACCCCACTGGGTTGTAGAATAGTAGGTTTTCCTCTGATTTGACTGTTTTCCTGTACCTGTTAACCAACCTTTCTCTCTCCTCACCCTTTCTTCTAAGCCTCTGGTAACGAGTATCCAATTCTTTATTTCTAGAAGATCAACATTTTTAGCTTCCAAATATATATGTAAACCTGGAATATTTGTCTTTCTCTGCTTTACTTATTTCACTTAACATAATGTGCTTCAGTTCATCTATGTTGCCAAAGTGAAATGATTTAATTCCTTTTATGGATGAAGCATATTTTGCAATGTATTATATATATATATATTATTTATTCACTCACCAGTGGACACCCACATTCATTCCATATCTTGTCTATTGTAAATACTGCTTCAATAAACATGGGAGTGCAGGTATTACTTCAACATGCTGATTTCTTATCTTCTGGATATATAACCAATAGTGGGATTGTTAAATTTTTCAGTGATTCTGTCTAGTTGGTTTTTCTTTTCTTGAGAAATCTGTATATCTTTTTCATAATGCCTAAAGAAATTAACATTTACATAACATTTAACATTTGTCCTTATCCTTACCAGCATTTTTTTGTCCTCTTAATAATAATCATAGATGATATCTATTTGGGTTTTAATATGCCTTTCCTAATGATCAGTGATTTTGAGCACATTTTTTCAGATTCTTGCTAGTAATTTATATATCTTCTTTTGAAAAATTCTATTGAGGTCATTTACACATTTTTAAAATCAAATTAATTTTTTTTCTGTTGAGTTTCTAATATCCTGGATATTAATCCCTTATTGGTTTATTAGCTTGCAAATATTAATTCTTTTGGTCTAGGTTGTCTCAACTCTGCTGGATGTTTCCTTTGTAGTGCAGAAACTTTTTGATAGGATATATCATATATCATTGTCAACTTTGTATTTTCTTTCCTGTTCTTTTGGGGGTCATATCAGAAAACATCTTTACCCATCCCAATAACTTGAAGCATTTCTCACACATGTTCTCCTAGTAATTTTATAGTTTGAGGTCTAACATTTAAGTCATTAAACAATTTTGAATTGATTTTGGTAAATTCTAAGATATAGAGGTATAGTTTTATTCTTCTCCAAATGGTTATCAGTTGTCCCAGAATCATTTGATGAATAGACTATCTTCTCTAATGAATTTTTTTGGTGTCTTTATCAAAAAGCAGTTGGCAATAAATACATAGACAGATATCTTAGTTATTATAAATACATGGATATATTACTGGGTTCTTCATTCATTTCTATTAGTTTGTCCATGAAGGACCATGATGTCTTGGTTACTAAAAGTGTGCAGATGTTTTGAAGTCGGGTACTGTGATGCCTCCAGCTCCAGATGTGTTTTTATTTGGGATCTATTGTGGTTCCATAAAAATTTTAGTACCGTTTTCTTCTATTTCTCTGAAGAAGACAATTAGTATTTTTTAATAAGGATTACATTGAATTAGATTGCTTTGGGTATCATGGACATTTTAAGAATATAAATTCCTCCAATCCATAAAATAAGAATCTCTTTTCATTTTTGGCTGTCCTGTTCAATTATTTTCATCCATGTTTTAGAGCGTACACTCACTTTTTAATAAAGTGAAAACACTCTATTGAGTTATTTCACCTCTTTGGTTTCATTTATTCCCTGTATTCTATTTATTTTTGTAACTATTGTAAACTGTATTGTTTCCTTTATTTGGTTTCCCTCCTGTTTCTTATTTCTTTTTTGGTATGTTATTGGTATATAGAAGCACTATTGATATTTCTTATGTACTGTGGACCAACTGGCTTTGCAAGGGCTTACGAAGGGGCACAGGCCTGGGTGTGTGTAGGTGCCAGCTGACTGTAGTAGGCTCTCTACCACATACATTTTATCAGCATATTTGTTCTATTCTGATAGTTTCCTTGTCTCTGGTGTCCACTATTGGAACCATACTCACCTTGCCTTTGATAGTTGAGCGCCACCATTTGGATACTGGTGCCACCATATTCAATTATTCCCACTGTATTGTAATTTTCAAATCCAATGACTATAATTTTCACTGTAAGTTTTGGTACATAGGAAAGAGCTTTTAAAGAATGCTGGGTCTCCCTTAATAAACCTGTTTCTCAAAGAACATTATAAGTATTCAATAAAAATTAACTATTATCCATATTATTAGTGTAGGTATTTCATGAATAATTCTTTTGTGAGTGTTCCTTCTCACTCATGCCTCTGCACAAGATGAAAATTCTTTGGGTTGGATGTTCTGAAGAATTTTAGTGTTAGGAATTTTAGCACAGAGGAACCATTCGAAGAACATTTTCACATGTTCAAGAGAGTGATAAACATTGTTTACTCTTGATAGAATATTCCTCTACATTGGTTATTGTATTTAGAAAAAAAATAAGAACTCATGTTTTCAAAGATTAGGCAGCAGCATTTAATTCAAACTGAGAATATCAGTGGGTTCATTTACGTAGCACTAGTATCTTACAGGTAATTTTCATGGCTTCTCAGTGCTTTCAATCTCCTGTCCCTCTGATAAATAACTTCTGGTAATGATAAAGAAAAGTATATTATTTTAACATAAGATGAAGCAATTCCAAAGTCTTCAATTCCCTTACTATTTTCTTAATCAAGTTAAGTTTTAATATCTATGACTCCTTTATTTGAAGGGCGATTTTCTTTGGTTTTAAGATCCCTGCAGTATCACATCATATTAAATAATATATAGTAAAAACTGTAAATCACTTCAATAAAATGTTGTTGTCATAGCACCATTGTGTTTGTTTTAATCTATTTTCTATATAAACCTAAGATTGACTGACCTGTTAAGAATTTCTATTCATCCTAAAATAGTTGAAATTTCCAATTATTTTTTAAATTGTTTTAAGATAGTCTGCTTTACCAGTGAACTGGCTCAGAAAAATTAATAATTATTATTTCAAAAATGAATCAAAAAAGTAATAACTCTGTAAAGAAATAAAATATGTTCTTTGAAACAATGTTAATGACCCTCAAATTCTATAATCAAAAGCTTTATTTTACCACTAACAAAAATCTACTGTAATCCTTGTCATTACAGTTAATGAATTCTAATACATGAGATATTTTAACAATTTTTTTGAGAGAGAGATAATTATTTTTAATATTTATTTTTTTAGTTTTTAGTGGACATGGCATATTTATTTTTTTATTTTTATGTGGTGCTGAGGATCGAACCCAGCGCCCCGCGCAAGCCAGGCGAGCACGCTACCACTTGAGCCACATCCCCAACCTGATTTTAACAATTTTTATCTAAATCATATATTTGTGTAAAACCATACTTCTAGCTCTTGTATGATTTAGTTCTAAAATCTGGCTTTTCATCTCCTTAGTGACCCTAAATTGTTAAAACGAAAGGATATATTCTTTTTTGGAGGGATGGGGGTACGGGGGATTGAACTCGGGGCACACAACCACTGAACCACATCCCCAGCCCCAGTTTGTATTTTATTTAGAGACAGGGTCTCACTAAGTTGCTTAGTGCCTCAGCAATGATACCTCTGGCTTTAAACTGATGATCCTCCTATCTTAGCCTTCTGAGTCACTGGGATTACAGGCATGTGCCACAAGGATATGTTATTTATGTGATCAGAACATGTCTGCACCATTTACTCAGTGAGTGATAACACTTGGGTTTAAAAGGAGCAAAAACATTTTCCTCCCCAAATATTGTAGAACAAGATCCATCAACCTCGAAATATGTATTTTTAACAAAGATGCATGATTTCCAAAATCACCTATGGAAAAATCCTGATTCTACACTCAGCTCTCACTTTATGCCTTAGTTTGTTACAACTCTCTTGAGAATCCAAAGAAACAAGTTTTTTGGTTTGTTTTGGGTATTCTTTAGCAATTTCTTACTTTGTAATTTATGTCTTTGTCCCTTTCTCTATACATGCTTCTTACCTTCATTTATTTTATTGAAATTTTATACATATATTCTCTCTCTACAGAAATTCCTCCTCTTTTTTGGAGTGGGGGAGGTTACTGGGGATTGAACTCAGGAGCATTCAACCACTGAGCCACATCCCTAGCCCTGTTTTGTATTTTATTTAGAGACAGGATCTCTCTGAGTTGCATAGCACCTCACTTTTGCTGAGACTGGCTTTGAACTCACAATCCTCCTGCCTCAGCGATCTAAACTGCTGGGATTACAGGCATGTTCCACTAGGCCTGGCCAAATTCCACCTCTTTTGCTAAACTTTCTCCTCTCTCCAGTTACCTAAATTCACTAAAGTGAAGTCACTTATTAGCTAGTACCTTTCTTACAGGGCTTAGAATGAAATCTCATTGAAGGCAGAGGTATTTAATCACTACATCCTAGCCCTCTGTGTATTATAAAGCATGCTGAAAAAGTGCTTGCTAAAATGAACTTAAAAGCTATTAAAGTTAAGGCTCTATTCAGTTATATGCTTATTTGGCATCATTTGCAGACTGTTAGTTCTGTATTGCATATATATAGTCAGTCTCAAGTTAATAGAAGAGAAAGAAGATTTTCTTTTTAATTTAGCATAACTGTGCTAAATACACCCCAACAGATTTTGGATATTAGAAAATCATATTGAAATGTACAGGAGCATTGTTGCTGTTTTTAAGATTACTATGTCTTGTATAATCAACAACAGGTGTTTACTTTTGCTGTTTGAATTATTTAAATACCTTAAAATTGTTTTCTTGTGATTTAGAGTTAAATAAGTATAACATAGTTACAATAAAAGAATTATGTTTTCTAGCTGATTTCCTTAATCTGATTTGTAAGTGTCTTAACAATTAACAAAAAAATGTAAACAACATATCGTGTGATTTAGTTGTATGTATAACACAGTCAACTAGCTTTGGCTATTCTATTCATGACCATAGAAGTTCCAAGAAGGTGCTGTTTAGACATTCCATCAAGAGAAGACTCACACTGGGTTTGGTTGCATGTGTCTATAACTCCAGAGACTTGGGTGTCCAAGATAGGAGGATGGCAAGTCCAAGGCTAGCCTCAGCAATTTATCGAGGACCTATGCAACTTAGCAAGACTCTGTCTCAAAAAATAAGGAAAAGTTCTTGGGATACCACTAAGGGGTAAAGTATCCATGGGTTCAATTCCCACTACTGAAGGAAGGGGAGGGAAGGGGAAGGGGAGGGGAGGAAAAGGAAAAACTTGCCAATTAGCTCGAAAGAGTGGTGGCTGACAGCCTCCAGAGGTAAGTTCTTGTGTTCTACAGCACACTGGCAAAGCTATAGTTCAAAACAACCTATCATATGAAGAACTAGTAGTCTCAAAGATTACAAACACAAATTAATGATAAGGAAACACAGAACTAAATTACCTTTATTTTATCACTTCACACTGTATTCATGTATTGAAATATTATACTGTATCTCATAAATATATATGATTATTATATACTAATCAAAAACTTTTAAATGTTTAAGGAGATAGAATTGCTACCTCCTCTGATTTGATCTTTTACACAATGTACACATGTATTAAATTATTACATTGTACTCCATAAATATTCGTTGTGTTGTTTTGTTTTGTGTCTGGTTTTGTATGGGCAATGAACCCAGGAGAGCCTTACCATTGAGTTATATCCCCAATCTTTCATTTTTCATTTTGAGACAGGGTCTAAAAGTTGTTGAGTTTGGCTTTGAGCTTGCAGTTCTCCTTCCTCAGTATCCCTAGTGCTAGGATTACAGCAGTATTCCACAGTATCTGGCAATACATATGTACATCTGAAATAATTTTTTTAAAGTCTTCAGGAGCCACCATCTAAGACTTCCATTTGTCTACTGCCTGATTGTTGTCAGTAATAATACAAGAAGAAACCTAAAATTCTCATCATCTCAAAAAAGTGCAACATGTATCACATTTTATTGCAGTTTTCCAGAGGAGTGCATTCACTTTCTTGGCAAGCCCAGCTATGACTGAGTACCTTAGGAGTACTAAGTCCTCACTATTTCTGTTTACCAACTAGCTCCTTTTGCCAGTATCATAATCTTAGGTTTTTATGTCTGATTCTGCTTCATCCTTCCCTTGTCTTTCACAAGCAAAGCCCAGTAAGACTTCTTACATTCATAATTCTGTATCTACATTTGCTGTTTTGCTGGTTTTACTGAAGTAGTGCCAGAAGTGGGGTTTGGGATCTGCATCATTATAATTTTACTGAAAACAAGGACAACATCAAAGGGTGCGTGTGAGACATGGATAATCCCTTGCACAATGCAGGGCCTTAATTGTTGTCATATTGCTGACAGTGACTTAGTGACTTGAAAGGAGGTTTCATCAGAGGTAAATACCCTGGTCATTAGAGAGATTTAGAAGGTTGAAACATACAGGGATAATCATGCAGCTAGGACAATGGAAAGGATTGGTTATTATTAAGGAGTGTTATGTTTAATAGAGGGATAATGAAAAGCTCTGGGAAATTTCCTTTAAAAATAAAAACTCGGGGCTGCAGTTATGGCTCAGTGTTAGAGCACTTGTCTAGCATGTGTGATTTACTGGGTTCAAATCTCAGCATCACATACACATAAATAAAATAAAGATCCATTGACAACTGAAATATATTTTTTTAAATGGAAACTAACAGTAAAGACCTTGGTAGCTTACAAAGTAGCTATTATTTCTGGATTTATAAATTTTCATTAAATTTATTTTCAACTGATACATAATAAAAGAATTATATATATTTATTGTATGCAATGCAATGCCTCAGTATATGAATGCATTGTGCAAATCTCAAAACAAATTAAACATATCCATCTCCTCAAACATCCATCACTTCTCCATGGTAAAATCATTCAAAATATTTTCTTCTAGCTTTTTGAAACATACAGCACATTATCCTTACCTATAGTCATGCAACTTTTCAATAACACACAAGAATCTCTTCTTCCCATCCAACTATAAACTATATAGATCAACGTTTCCCTTTCCCTCTTCCACTTCCTAGACTCCCCAGACTCTGGTAACCACCATTCTACTCTCAACTTCTATGAGATCAAATATTTTATTTTCCATGCCTCCAGTTTGAGCCATGGTGTCACAAAAGACAGGATTTCACTCTTCTTTATAGTTGAATAGTACTCCACTGTGCATATTTATCACATTTTCTTTATGCATTCATCAAATGATAGACACTTAGGTTTCTTTCATTTTTTGTCTATTGTGAATAACGTTGCAATAAATATAGCAGGGCAGATATATTTTTGACATATTTATTGAATTCATTTCCTTTGAAGTACCAGGAATGGGATTACTGAATCATACAGTAGTTCTATTCTTTGTCTTTTAAGTTTTTTTTCTATTTGTTTTAATTAGTTATACATGACAGTACAATGATCTTGACATATCATACATTTGAATAAGATGGGGTATAATTTCTCATTTTTCTGAGTGTACAGGTTGCAGAATTACATTGGTCATGAGTAGTTCTATTCTTAATTTCTTTTTTTATTCTTAAAATTTATTTATTCTAATTAGATACATATGACAGCAGAATGCATTTTGAGTCACTGCACACAATTGCAGCATAACTTTTCACTTCTCTGATTGTACACCACGTAGCATCGCACCATTTGTGCAGTCATCATGTACCTAGGGTAATGATGTCCATCTCATTCCACCATCTTTTCTGCCCCTATGGCCCCTCCCCTTCCCTCTCTCCATTTTGCCTAAAGTTCTCCATTTTTCTTATGCCCCTCCCATTATTGTCTATTCTTAATTTTTTGATGAACTTTCATATTGATTTTCATGTGGTTGCAGATACTTACATTCCCATCAATGGTTTGAAGCACTCACATTTCTCAACTTATCATTCAGCACTTGCTATCTTTTGTCTTTCAGATAATAGTCATTTGTCAGGAATGAAGTGACATATCCTTGTGGTTTTGATTTGCATTTCCCTGGTGATTGGTGATGTTGAGCGTATTCCAGCTACCTATTAGCTGAGAAATGTCTATTTAGGTCTATTGCCCATTTTTTAATCAGGTCATCTGATTTGTTGCTGTTGAGTTTTTGTCCCTTCTGTATTCTGAATATTAATTCCTTTTCAGGTGGACAGTCTGCTACTATTTTCTTCCATTCAGTAATTTGCCTCTTCAATCTTTTGGTTATTTCCTTTGCTGTGCAGATGCTTTTCAGTTTGATATAATCACGTTTCTCTACTTTTGCTTAAGTTTCCAGTGTTTTGAAGAGGCAACCCTTTTATAAAAAAATAGTACTCTTCAAAGTCCAAGTCAATATCATTACCTACTTCAGAAGCCCCTTCCCACGAGTCAATAGGAATTCTTATCAAGATTTGCCTCACCTCCACTCTTGGATATTAGATGGATAACTATGATTTGTTATTGACCTAACTCAACCAGGAATATCCAGGTCTGATAAAAAGGAAAATATTGCACTCCAACACTAAAGTATTAGTTCACACTAACAGAATTTAATAAACTATCTATAAGACTAGATTTTGAACACGCTTGATTGGGGAGCTGAAATGTAGGGCTAGATAAGGATAGGTTACTTACTTGGGCTAAGATATCTCAGACACAAAATTTAATGTTTGACAAGAACCCTAGGGCATGGTAAAAATTCTCTACTAGAGTGATATGTGTTATAGTTTTGAGGTGTCCCCCAAAAGCTCATGTGTGAGACAATGCAGGAAGGTTTAGAGCCGAATTGATCTGACCATAAAGCCTTAATCCAATCAGTGAATTGATCCCATAATGGGATTAACTGAGTGGGAACTAAAGGCAGGTAGGGTCACTGGGGTCATGCCCTTGGAGTATATATTTTGTATCTGGTGAGTGATCTCTCTCTCTCTCTCTCTCTCTCTCTCTCTCTCTCTCTCTCTCTCTCTCCTATCTGTTCATCATTTGAGCTACCATCCACTATATTCTTCTGCCATGATGTTCTGCCTCTCCTTGAGCCCCCAGGAATGGAGTCAGTATTCTATAGACTGAGACACCTGAAATCATGGGCCCCTAAATAAATTTTTCCTCCCCTAAAATTGTTCACAGAAGTGAAAACTTGTCAAAAACATTGTGTTGGACAGCTTTTGCATCATTATAATTATAAACCAACAACAACTTAGAAGAAGAAAAGCTTATTTTGGCTCACAGTTTCAAAGGTTCAGTCAATGGTTGGCCATCTCTATACCTCTGGATTTGAATATCATGTGATGGAGGAAAGCTGCTATGTTTGTTCATGACAGCCAGAAAACAGAAGCGCTTGAGTGTAAGGAACTAGAGACAATACATTAATCTCCAATGGCATGCCCCCAGTGACATACTTCTTCTAGCCACTCCATACCTGCCTTCAGTTACCACTCATTAATCCATTCAAATCATTGACCCTCAAATGAATTAATCTAATTATTTTATCCCTGAACTTTTCTACATGAATTTTAGAGGGTTACCTCATGTCCAAAGCATAACAAGTGACTTCTAGAAACATGGGGAAATTGTGGTCTATGATGAATTAAGTTAAAATCTGGACTTACCAACACAAATGGAACAGGAACGGATTAAAAGGCTCAAGTAGTTGGACATGTTAGAATGGATATTTTTGGGAGCAGTGAATGAATCATTTCTTTGAAACTGTCCTGGACAGCAGAGACATTTCTTTTAGGAATCTTTTTGTGCAAGGGAGCTGAGAGGTCTGCCCATTGGCCCCAGTTAATAGGGAGGATTCCATGCTTGTCATGGATTCCACTGGTTCAATAGCTTTGAGTTCAAATACCAGCTTCCCAGAGGTAGACGAAATATGGACAACAAGCTTCTAAGCTTTAATTGGCTGTTCGTGCTCACAATAAATCATTTTTATATTTAAACCTATATAATAAATGTTCAGAGCCTTCTCTGATAACAGTCAAGGCTCATCAGGGCTTGGCTTTACCACTGGGTTCCACTTTTCCTATATTTGTGTGTTTGTTTATCTCTTTTCCAATCCCCTCATCAGCCCAAGTTTAGGGTAAACTGAATAAATGTCATTGTGCAGGTTTACAACAGGATATATTTTGCAAAGTTAGAATACTCACTAGAGGATAAAGTTGCATAGGATGATCCAAATAGTACACTACTAATCAATACTATATGGCATGTGCAAACGAGAGAAGCACTAAGAAATTCCATGGTGACTCTTGTCTACAAGCCAGGGATCATAGAAGATGTTGTCAATGAGATTGACTTATTGATAGCATAAGGTCCCAAAGTCATACAGGCCAAGTGACAACACCAACATGAGAAGGGGTTTAAAGTCAATGTGCCAGCAAAAGGGTTTTGACTTGCAGAACCTCTGCCAGTACCACTATCCTGGAGCTTACAGGTGCATAACTTAAGGGCATAGAAATCTATAAAACAACATCTGGACAGAGGACTGAGTTTACAGCAAAGGAAACACAGAAGACCTATCACCATGGAATCCACTGGTTTTATCATATAATTTACCACCCAAAGGCAAATGGCTTGAGAGTATTGGCATGGCCTTTTGTGCATAAAGCTGAAGTGCTCTCTTGGAGCCAATATCCCACACAATGAGGTATATACACTGTATCTAGGAACTCCATATGGCCCTGTGTCCCTGGTAAGAATAATGCATGAGAATTAAACAAAAAAAGAAAAGAAAAGAAAATAGAGTGTTTCACTAGCCAAGCAAAAAACAATCAAACAATATTCATTGACTTCTTATATAGGCTGTTGCCTAGACAATTTTGAATTCTATGCCCAGAGTATTACAGGAAACTATCTTTGATGGAATAGTTGAAGTTGATCAATAGGAGGACATGGGATTGTTACTGAGCAATCCAGGGAAGGAAGATTATATACAGAATTCTGATCTTCTGAGGAATCTCTTCTGAGCATTCTCTTCCCAACTGTGTATATCAAGGAATAAATGCAGCAACTTCAACATGACAAGGGAAATGTTCCCAGGGGCTCAGTCTCTTTAGAAATGAAAATTGAGTGAAATAAGTAGCCAAGCCAGTGGAGATGGCAGAGGGCAATCTGCTTTTCCTTCTTTCCTTTCATTTTCTAGATGTCAGTTCTGCAGTACAATGTGAAGATTTTTTTCCTGCACAATGTTACTAATTTCCATTTTATCTTTTACAGAAATTATCCCTTGACAAATCTCTGGCATTTTTAAATCCATTTCACTGTATGCCTCCCAGAGAAACTAATGAACACAATAGCTATGCTGATTTATTGTTAGTCTAAATCGATCTTAATTTCATAAATTTCCAGGACACTTAGAAAACTAGTCTCACACATGATCCTCACTTAGGATTTGGAGCCAATGTAGGTTTCTCTGTCCACCTACACAACATCAAGAAGCAGATTTAATACATTCTTAATTCTGGTAAACTTCACATCTCTGTAATCTTGAGCTGACAAGACTAAAATTCTCTTCTTTATTCAGTGTGCTATAAAAATAAGTAGATTTTACTCCTGACAGAACATGCAATTTATTGAACATATTATTCAGTACAAGTTTGAAATGAATTTCTTCACCACCATTCATAACTAGTATTAATAACTACAGAACAATGTAGGTGAAAAGTAGGAGTAGGCGTCTTGAAGATATGTGAATATGATTTATATAACAAATGATTTAAAAATGGTCTGGATGCAATTTTCTTATTCTGAGTAGTAAAAGTAGGTGATTTTGCTTTCTAATCCTTCTTTTGAAATGCTTCATCTTATTAATTTTTAAGACTCACCATAGCTTTTAAACTTTAAAAAAGTATACCTCCTTAAATTCATTCTAGGTTATTTACTGTATGATCCTAAGATAATATAGTCATTACCCTCCCTCTGACACACACACATGTACACATCTTTAAATTATAAAATAAAATATATTCCTCCTTTGAGACAAAGAAATGGTAGAGTAGGAAGTGAGTACAAAGGGAAAATATGTTGGTAGTTTAATAGTTAAAACAAATTTAAGTTAATAGTAGAATAATGAATGCTCGAGTGAAAAAAAATCCAAATAATTAATATGGTATAATCTGGGAAAAAGTTCTTATTCAAAAAACATTTAAAAATGCCTTTTTACATGATTTTTAAATAAAATATTGCCTTTTGTATTATTGTTTTAGAAGTAGAAATACAATATATATTTTAAACATACCTTATGCATAGAGAAGAGATTGTGTTACATATGTGGGCACTGAGCACTATAAGCTGTTTCCTGAATCATAATGGAATAAAATTAACTACTATATTAAGCAGTGTCTGTTTTGCCTACAAACAGATTTGAATTGAGGGTTCTGGAAAACACCATAATTATAGACAAAATAAAAAGAGAATAGAAGTTCAAATCACACTCACTCACTGAAAGGAAAATAAGCCGAGATATGTATGGCGATGTGAATATTGAGAAACCAAAAGTAGTCTTTAGAGCCTGTTCTAAAAATACACATTGAAAAAGAAAAGCAAGAATAACTAAAAGAAGCAGAAAGACAGATATCTACATGAAGAATAAAATCAGACCTTTTTCATATATCGTATCCAAAAATCAACCCAAAGGAGATTAAAGCCTAAAATATAAGATCTAAAATTTTAAAACTACTAGAAGAAAAATATTAAGAGAAAACACTGGAGGAAAACACATTGCCTTTGGTCTGAGCAATGATTTTCTGAATAAGATTTCCAAAAGCATAGACAATAAAAATAATAGATAAATAGGATAGCTTCAAACTAAAAGTCTTATTTACAGCAGGAATAGATGATTAACCAAGTGAAGATAGAACATATAAGATGAGAAAAAATATTTGCAAAACTTACATCTAAAAATAGGTTAACTTCTCAAATATAAAAGGATTAAACCAAATGACAAGAAAACAAATGTTCTAATAAGAAACAAATGTTTCTTTCTTGGGAAAGAAACCCAAATAAATATTTTTCAAAAAGAAAACTTATAAATGGCCAATAAATACCATAAAAATGCTCAGCACCTCTAAATAATATGGAAATTCAAACCAAAACTACAAGGAGTATCACTTCATGCTTTTTAGAATAGCCATTTGAGTCAGCTATCCCACTCTTTGGTACATTTCCAAAGGATTTAAAATCAGCATACCAGATTGACACAGCCACATTAATGTTTATAGCAGCTCAATTCACGATAGCTAAGCTATGGAGCAATCTAGGTGAACTTCAATGATGAATGGATAAAGAACATGGAGTATTACTCAACTATAAAGGAAAATGACTTCATGACATTTGCAGATAAATGGATGGATATGGAGACTATCATGCTGAGTGAAATAAGCCAATCCTCCCCAAAAGCCAAAGGTCAAATGTTTTTGCTGATATGTGGAAGCTAATCCACAATAAGAGGGGAGAGGGGAAGCATAGATATTCACTAGATTAGATAAAGGGGAATGAAGGGAAGGGAGGAGTAATAGGAAAAGGAAAGACAGTTGAATGAATCCAAAATAATTTTCCTATGTACACATATGAATCTACCATAGTGATTCCCACCATTGTGTACATGCATATGTCATGGGCCAGGCTATATGGGTAAGGACCAAACAGACTCCATTTTGCCCTGAGACTCCACAGCATGTAAAAACTGTTTCTCCCATGTAAAAGCCCTGCCTCTGTATGCATCAGTATTTGCTTAGCATAGCATGTTTGGCAGCACAAGATGGCAATTCTTATACAATGTAAAATTGTTCTCTCCTCGATTTTCATTTTTCATGGACCATGTACCCTGTCAGAGATAGACTGTCTAGATGTTAGTAATCCTTCTTTAACTTGCACTCAAGGGACATTTTGACCCACTTCCCATTCTGTTTATGATTTTAGATTTCATGACATTTGTTTATGTTTTTTTTAATTATATCAACAGTTACTTATGATTAATATGGTTTTGGACTATAAAAGGTGTACTCAAATCCCAGGTGGGGGTCAAAGGGTATAGATTTGCAATCTGCCCCTTGGCCCACCAGCTGGGGAATCCAGACCACCAACTGGTGAATAAAGTTTCCGTCTACTACTCTAAGATTGACTCGGTGATTTATTCAAGCTCGCCATAACACATAAGAATGGAGTTATAATTAGAATAAGATATATTACTTGCTTGTATAATTATATCAAAATGAAATTATACTGTCTTGTATAACTAAAAAGAACAAATAAAAATAAATAAATAAAAAGATATAAATTGAAAAATAATTAATATTTAAAAAGGAATAGCTTTTTGCAAAAACATGAAGTAAAGGACACATTTTTATACTGTCGATAAGAAATGTAAATAGTGTAGCCATTTTGGAAAATCCTATCAGAAATGCAAAAGAAAGAAAGAATGAGAGAAAGAAAGAAAGATGGGAGGAAAGGAAGAAAATACAACCCCAAAAAACAAAAAGAAAAAGAAATCTTCAGGCTCTGCCTAGCTCCTTATAGGCCTCTCAGAAGCCTAGAAGTGTCAGTGTTTCTCAGAGACATTCTAGGGCAACAAAAGAGCCCTGGGGTGCCCTGTGCACACAAAAACAACTTGAGGCTCTCTCTTGCTGGCAAAGAACACCATGGCTGCTGTACCAGGATTTATGCAAGTTTGAGCACAGCTTGTGCCAGCAACAGATCTTAGCATTGCTCACACAATGCTGAATGTGGACATGTGCAGAAGCTAAGTGATAGAGTCTTGGCAACTTCTGAAGCAGACTCCCTCTGAAATTAAGAGCAAATTCTTCATACTGAGAATTGGTGCTCCAATCTGAAAGTAAAGCCTGAAGGTCCTCACACACACCTTCAATCTGATAGAGGCCAAGGGAATTCAGACTGGCAAATTCTCTGCCTAACTATATCTGCAGGTATGTATGCCTTTTGACCCACTTTGCCATCACTTCTCTTATAAATGCTTTCTTGGCCCTTGAATTCTCTGAAGACAGTTATTTGAAAATAGGTCTCCTCTATCTTCCTTCAAAGCTGGCTTTGAATGAAATCTATTTTCCTGATAATTTGATTCCTGGGTATTTGCCACCAGTGAAGCTGACCACTGGAGATGACCAGTAGAGCTGCAGAAGTGAAGTCAACAAGAACCCAGGAAAGGAGAGGTTCCAGCAAGGTGCCACACAACCTTGAAAAGATGCAAACATCTTTAGAGTAGCCATGTGGCATGCAACCAGCAAAGTCATGGGGCAGTACTATCTGAAACTTTGGGAGGTGATCCTTCTGCCACATGCCCAGAATGCCTCACTTAGAGATTTAAGACTTGAGGCTTTCCCTGTTGGATGTGGATCTTGTTCTGGTCAATTCCTCCTCTTTACTTTTCTAGTGCTCCCTGTTAACCCTGTGTCTGCCCCAGCACTATATCTTAAAGTTAGTGTCCACAGATACATTGTAGTAATGCAAAGGTGACAAATAGAATGTAGAATCTAATATAGTTAAACTCATAAAATTGTGGAGTAGAAGGATGGTTACCTGACCCAAGGCTGGTAAATGGGGTGGAGAGAATGAGACATTAATCAAAGGTTGCAAAGTTTCAGATCGATCAGCAGAATAGGTTCCTAATTCTACTGAACAGCAGAATGACTATAATCAATAGCGTTTTAGAAGCCAGACACAGTGGTGCACCTCTGTAATTCCAGTGACTTGGAAGACAATGACCATCCTCAGCAACTTAGTGAGGCCCTAAGCAACTTAGAGAGACCCAGTCTCAAAATAAAATATAAAAAGGGACTGGGGATATGGTTCAGTGGTTAAGCACCCCTGAGTTCAATCCCTGTGTCAAAATAATAATAACAATAATGATAACAATAATAGTAATATTTGATAAAACATATTTAAAAATAAGTAAAGTATAAATTTTAAATGTCTAATCACAATAAGAAATAAGTAAGAGAGGTGATGAAAATGTTGATTAGTTTGACTTAATTATATCATGCCATTTAATAAATTTCATATGCATATCAAAACATCATATTGTACCTATAATTTTATATAATTATGTTCAAATCAAAATAAACTTTAAATTAATAATTTAAAAAATCAAACCCCTTTCACCTCATAGATCTGACTTTTATCTTAATTATGTCCTTAGTTCATCCTTTTTTTATCTCAGAAATTATTCTTTCATTTCTCTCTTCCTCACTTGTGTGTGTGTGTATCTCTGTGTGTGTGTTGTTTTATTAGAGATTAAATATATTTCCTGTTGCATTGTTTCATATTACATATCCTAAGTTTTTCATATGTTTTCAGACAAAGTCTTTCTCTTTTAATCTTCTTGTCAATTGATATTTGCAGTGTTTGGGTTGCTATACTAGCTAGCTACAATTACACAGGGGCTTATCATAAACCACATGTTTATAAAAAATAGAGAACATAGGTTGTTATTTAATATAAAATGGAAATGGTATAACAAGTGTTTGTCATTATTATTAAATTTGTATGTTATATAATCTAAATATTTATTCAAGAAGAAATCAAAGATTTTAATGTTTATAAATTTTCACCTTCTAAATTCAGTAATAAATTGAAGGCATAATATCCATATGAAGTTTTCCTGGAGTGAATTTTATAAGACATATGCGGTTAATAATTTTGTATTAGCAAATATATATATATATATATATATATATATATATATATATATATATATAATATGCATATTATATATATAAAAGAACAAAGAGACAAATATAACAATAATGAAATGAAAGGCATTAAGATTATTGTATCTTCAATTGTATAGAAAATAGGTTTAGGAAAAAATTGCATAGAAATAAACTTATACTCAAGACTTTTGCCTCCAAATACTATTTCTATTTGCTAAGAAGTAGTAGAATATATATATTCTACTACTATATATTCTAATATATATATAAAACAATTGTTTCACATATATATGAATTATATATATTTTCTTCATTTATAGTGTCATTTTATAAATGGTGATAAAGAAACATTTGTTAGAATAAGGACTACAGGAATATAAAATATATCATCAATTGAGAATTGTGCTTCTTAAAAACTAGATGGTTATACTATATATTTTTTTATTTATTCTGATATGCATATGTGTATTTATGTGTCTATATTATATATATAATACTTATGTATATGCATATCAGTAAGTATATTTTGTAGTTCACAAAGTTAGTAAGATATAGACAGTTTTTGAACTAGATAATCTGGTCTTATGAACTACATATATTAAGTCAATACCAAAATGTCTTTCAAGCTGCTATTTTTTTGGTAGTAAAGGTGGCTTGGAAAGGAGATGAAATGGTAGCAGAAAGTGAATGAAACAATCAGAATTTTATTTTGGCCATCTCAACTAGGGAACTGAGATTGATTTTTTTTTAATGAAAAAAGTTAATGATAAAAAATCAATTAGGAAGCTATTGCAGTATTGTGTATAAATTAGTGATGATAAAAGAAATATCTAGAAGGTGAAACTGGCAGAATTTTACATTTAATGACATAGGTAGGGGTGAAGTTACAAAGGAGTCAACAATGACCCTCAGGTTTCTGCATAAGTGGTAGGGAAAACATTGGAACCACATGTACAACAGAGATCACAGGAGAAGGGTGACGGTTAGCAAAATGGCTATTAGTTTAAATACAGACAAGTAAAGTCTGAAAATCCCTTATGATAAATATACATAAGTATCTTAGGAAGAAAGGAATATGCAAGTAGTAACAAGTGATAAATAACTAATAGAAGAGTGAAGATCCACATAGTACAACCTGAAAGAAAAAATGACAGAGCACTGTAAGCATAAGAGATGGGACAGGATCAAACACAGAACAATCCTACTTTCAGTCTAAAATCCAGATCATCAAAAATCTTGTTATTATATGTGAAAACATTTATCAAATTTATTGCAATTTGTGACCATAACTTTTCCCTTCATCTTTACTTTAGAAAGAGTCATGCTAATAGGACCTTGGTATAAAAATCTAGCAGCTATTTTCCCTTAGAACATTGCTTAACCACACTGCCAAAATTGCAACCTGTAATTATTCAGTAATATACTTTGTGGCTAAACAACAATCTCCCACCCCTGCAAATACATGTAATGTCTAATTTGCATATTATTTAATGTTATTCATTCTAAATTTTCTGGTCCTCGTGATCATTTTTCCTAGATGAAATCTGTGGGGTTTTTTTTCTCCCTAAGATACTTGTGTACATTTAAACTCAAGTTTATTATGTTTTTATATGTTATAAGATCAATATCAAAAGATCAATGGTGAGTTTCATTCTCACCATTTCCTGTGTGTGAGAATGGGGAAGGATGTTTCAATGTAGCCCTCAATCATCAAGAAGATAGTCAGATTACTACTCCAGAGATAACCAGGTACAATAATGAATGAAGTATTGGGACAAGAATGAGAACTTTTTTTTTTTTTTTTTGAATAAGAGATGTACTCTAAACAATTGCAATTTTGTTTCATATGTCTATATGTTTTAGGTCTTCAGTCGCCTCCAGACTATCTTTACTCCAATCTAGTCACAAAACAAAAAGAACATAAATCTCTTGAAGTCATTTTGTTTGTTACATTATTCCAAAAGACCCTTATATCTGTTAGGTCACAAGCCTTAGTTTCCACAGAAGGAGGATATGTCTATGTTTACCCCTTTACCATCTCCTCTTTCTACTCCCTCTTCCACATTAAGGATTCTAGGACAAATCACCTACTGTTCTTCAGATGATTCATTTCTTTCAAGTCCTCTGTCTTTCTTACAGACTCCAACACTGTTGTCTATGGAGCTTCTCTTTTTATATACTCAGTTTAGAGATGGATTCCAGGAAATCTTTGACCCAGCTTCTGTCCATCAGTGGTTGGTAGGTAGATAGGAATCAGTGAGTACCAGCATGGCTGTGTCAAGAATTTACCTTCATCCTCTGATATCACATGATAAAGAGTTAGGATTTCTTCCTTCATGCTGTACAGTGAGGATTCTCAACTGGAAGAAAATGACTTTTATTTCTAAATCCAGCTTTTATGTCTAAATCCAACTTAAAAACTGCCTGGGCTATAGAAGATGCTCAGTAAATATTTGATGCATGAATGACCCATGATGGGAAACTGGTATAACATTTCCAAACTGTTTAAAGAAAAATGCTGATAAACATTCTGCAGGAGGAAAAAAAAAAAAAAAAAAAACATGATCCTGTATTATAAATTTGGGAAATATCAGGTTAACTATACTTGAATAAAAATTTATAATAAGAATATATAAACTGTATGTTCCAAGAAATGGCAATTCTATGTAGTGTTTGTCATATTTGTTTCAAAACCACTTTCTCATTTAACATCTAATAATATTACAAGTTACTTTTTAGAACATAGTTTTAGGAAAGCTGGAGTCATCTATCTTATTTAGAGAACACATATTTTATTCCTTTTCTTAACCAAAAAAGAAGAGGGGAAGAAATTTTTACCATAATTCTCCACAAATAACCTTTAGGCATTCAATCAGCATTTCTATTTCCATAACCCCTTTATTTTTAACATTTGATATTTGAAACTTACAAAACTTTTATGCTTTAGTTTTAATATGGTTGTAAAGAAAGCAAAGAAATGATAGTTGGTACACTAAAATAAAGAGATAATTTAGTCAAAAGCAAAAGGTAGAGGTTTTTTGTTTCTATTATTGTCAAGAAGCTACGGCATCATATGTAAAAAAAATAGATAAGTAATTCATTAAATTATTGTTGTTAATAGAAGTGTTTCTGAAAACTACTCTTTCCTGAATAATCAGTTTGCCTTCAGTTCAATGGTCTTTTTGAACTATATTCATTAATATAAAATTATGCATTTATTCTTTGTGAAGTGCTGACTATGGTGTTTTACATACTCCCTTGAACAGAGGATTGCTGAAGTAATTACTCAAGTATTGAGTTACTATTAAATAGATGTCACACTTTAATCTCCATATTATAAGTCTCCATCTCAAATACTTGCCACAAATATATCAAAGATTTAAATGCTAAATATTTTTCATCCATTTTTTCAACTCCAATTTTTTTTTCAATTCCAGACATATCCAAATCTATCTATTTTGAGATTGATTTCCTCAATCATATCAACTGATGTGATTAGCATAAATCCTAACTTTTTAGGGCTAACGATTTACAAAGCTTTAAGGCAAATATAAATATATATATATATATATATATATATATATATATATATATATATATATCCATGAGACATTAAAAGTAAAAGTACAAGATAAGTTTTATGAGTGGCTAAATAAATATCATATTTCTGAGGGTATAAGAGTCAATCAAGACCAGATAAAATAAATCCCAACATGCCATTATTGACAGTGATGTTTCCTTTGAAAACAGGCTATCAAGAGTCAAAGTTTATAGAAATTATTCCAAATTGAAGAATTAACAGGTACAAAAAAATGAAGGTAGTGATGCATGAAATTCATGCAGAAACAATCAGTTGAGCTAAACTACTACTGTATTGTGTAAGGGTGTTGCTCAAGTATATACATAGACAGGAAAGTTTAAGCTGAGGACATTTTATAGAATTGTTTGAAAATCAGATGGAGAGATTTCTATTTAATTCAATGATACTCCGATGTCATTTAAGGTGGATGAGCAGCAGAAGGATTAAATCAGTTTTGCACTTGAGGAACTTTTATCAGCCACAGGATGAGTCAGAGGGTGGATGAGCCAGAGACAGGAAGACCAATTAGGTAAAAGGCAACAGACAGAAGGCTTGTGCAAGGATTAGAGGACCTCATTAAAATTAGAATGAGAGTAATGAGGATGAACAGAGGATTGCTGAAGTGGAGAAGGTGGATTTGAGAGTTAGAAGACACTGATGGAGATAAAATAATTGGTGATGAAGTATTCTTCATATTTACTCCAATACAGAAATTCAGATACAGCAAAGAGAGTGTAGAAATAGTTAAAATTAGCTAACAGAAATTCACTTTGATGGTTTTATAGCAGATATTTTTGAAACAAAGTGATTTTTATTTTGTTTCATTGACAAATTTGCTGTAGATATCCCCTTAAAAAACCATCACTACAGATTAGAATGGATTTCCTCAAGTTTCTCTCCCTAGTCATATTGCATTGCTATAATAAATTCAGTACATAGTCTGCTCATGATTTTTAAAATTTCCTAGATACATATATATGCCTACATAAGAAAAATATGTACTAGTATTTTAACATTTTCTGAATTTTACTTAAATCTTATACTCTTATAATTTGCTTTTCAAAACTATACCTGCAAGCTCTACCCATATTTATGTATACATTGATCTGGTCAATTCTTCATTAACTATAGTGTAGTATTAATATACAACAAAGCATTTATATGTCTTCACTCACTTACAAATAAATAGACAGGTTCATAATATGATTTTTCTTTTCATCTTATTTAGGTCTACTTTTTATTTTAGCATAAGTTTGGATTTATAGTAAAGTCATGAAGATAGTGCAGAGTTCCTGAGTACCATTATCCTCTTGCATTCCAATGATAACATTTATCAAAACTTGAAAAACATTGCTACTGAGAACACATTTTTTTAGAGCTAAACTACATGTTCCAATGACCAAATACTTTCACTTTTCCTAGGCAGTCTAGAGAAAGCAAATAGACTGACGATAAACATGGGTAGGGAGGTGGGACACATGCACACTGCAGCATTTGTGTTAAGTGTGAATAATTGAAAACAAAACACTCTAATACAGCCTCTACAGCGTCATTCCATTTGACACAGAGAAAAATGAGAAGTTTGGGTATTTTTTTGTTGTTGTCCTTGTTATTGTTGTCCTTTTTTCAGAGAATGTAGACCTAAAATTCCATGTCAAAAAAAATAATGAACAGGGTGGACATTGTCACAAAGGTTTTGAGAATAGTAATTTATCTTTGACTGATGTGCACATTGTAGTCTAGGCAATATTAAGATGATTCTAATTGAACAGCAAGGAATTGCTAGTTTGAATATTCTCAAATGCTTTTAGCAGAGAAAATACTGGATTGTGATAGCATGGAGAGGTTTATCACAGACAACACTAGAAGAAACCCTAAAATAGAAAAATATACTTCTATATTTGATTCTCTATTCAATTTGATTCTCTCATTGCATAGACAGGCAAAAAAAGGAGACATAGAGGAGGGGATATGATTTTCCTGAGACCATGCAATCAATTGGGGTAGCAATCTGGTCCTTTGACTCTTAGTCCAAAGTTTTGATTTCCACTGAAGAGTATAGATTTGGGGCATAGAGCTAAAATAAATTAAATTGCAATTAATCTTATTAAATGTATAAACAAAGATGTCTATTGACCAATCCTTATCCAAAAGGAATAATTATCACTCTTAAAATTTAAAGAAAGGAGATATAAATGTTTGTCTATAAACTTAATACAAGGCCTCATGTTGAATCATAGTACATCTGTGAAACTCCCACTCTCAATGAATACAAATGCATACCTAGAAAATCCTCTCAAACTTGTGGCAGATTGAAAATGTGACCATTGTTCTTTACCTCTCCCTGTATCTGTGTCATTTGCAATGTGACTTTACAACCACTCACATCAAGATGGGAGTCTCACCTTTCCCCTTCCACCTGCCTTGTGACGTGATTTGGTCATGGAATGCAACGTTCAAGAAATGTGGTTTTGGTACTGAAAATTCAGTGCCAAGAAAATACAAATCAAAATTCTCCATTTTAATAAATAAGCCTAGTTTATAAATTACTTCTGTCACAGGCAAATACACAGAAACAGAGAGAAGAATGGTGGTTATTAGCAGTGTTGCTGAAATAGCAGCTCTTCATTTCCCTTTTACCAAGGGGAAAAAAAAATTAATTATGCAAAATGATAGATCTGCTGGGTGACACTGCGGTTGCAGTTAACAATACTCTATTGTACACTCAAACATGTAAGAACATAGAGCTCAAGTTAAGTTTCACACCACAATTTTTTAAAAAATTGCAAAATAAACTATACCAATCAATGACAATGGAGTTGAAAATTCTGTATCCAAATCATTTGACTTCAGTTCAAAAATGTCAACTAGAAGTAATAATTAATTACTTATTTTAGAGCTAAATTGTAAATTAGAGCACACTTCTTAATTCCTATTTATTAGCTAAGTGTAATATTTGTAGTTGACCACTAGGTAGAGCTAGTATAATAGTATCCTGAAAGAATAACAAAAATATACAAAACATACTTAGCACGTGTATAGACTGCTATTTTTATTTTGCATTCTATATGATCCCAGTAGTCCTAAATATGACATTAAACTGATAAAACTTAGTTCTGCCTTCACGGCAGTATATTCAACCATCAATTTTATTAGTTTACAATAGTGATCTGCATAGACTGCATTATGAAGTTTGATCTATAGCAGTCATTATCTAAAACTATATTAGCACAACATTTTAGCATGGAATTTGTCCTAAATCCACCTAAATATTTTTATAAACTTGTAATTATTATTTTTAAAATTTGTATACATTATAATATTTATCATGCTTATGGCAAATGAGACTTACTACTTTTAGATAAAGATTAAATGTAAAATAAAGAATACACAAAAATAAAGGTTCAGACCAATCCTGAAAGCCTTAAAGCCGAAGGTAGACTAGCTGAAATCTAAGTACTTTTTAATAGTCAGAAAACTTCCATCATGGAACCAGCAAAGAACAATAACATTTATAAGAAACTTGAAGACAGAGATCATGTTGAAAACTTCTTTTCCAGCTCCTATAAATAACCATTACTCTCATGATCATCATAGAATAGGAACATAAATCTTTGAGGATTCATTCTTAAAGATCAGTTGTTTACATGCTGGCTACACAAGTGCATTATTGATGAGTATCCAGAAATTAATTGGACCATTATTTAATGCAATGTATGTACTTTATTACAATTTTAAATAAGTGACCTCTCTCAAACTCAATTTATTAATCTGTAAAACTTCTTAACAATATGTGATTTAGAGTATAGTCAGGATCAATTGGTTTTGCTAGTCAATGAAGCAACATTTTTCAGATTTTGTTGAATATCAGAATCACCCAGCAACGTGTTAAAATGACAGTCCTGTACCTGACCTGTCTCCTGAGAGTCTGACTAATAATTCTGAGATATGTCCTATAAAGTCTGTATTATATCAAGCACCTGTGATTGTTATGATGCAAGAGACTATATATTATAATTCCAGGAGTATAGTCATTAAGTTGAGACAGACCTGATATCCGAGCCTCAGTTTCTTAATCAATAAAATGGAAACAAGAATATCAGCATAATTAGTTGTAATAATTAGAGCAGCTTGTGTACATAAGAGAATAACAATGCCTGGCACATGGTACCAACTCAATAAATGGAGCTCAGTATATTCCCTTATCCAGTTATCTTTAAATAATGTGAATATTCTCTGACAAGATATTCAAGGAACGATAGTGACAGTGATATGCATTTTTGTTATGCTTCTGTAATTTTATTTTTCTTGTCATTTATTTGTATTATGCAAATCTTGTTAATCACATGCTTACATGAGTAGCAATGTCACTTTATCTATTAATAATTACTTCCAGCCTTGTTCGTGTTTTTTTTACTATGCTTAGGAACAGATTAGAGTGCCACAAGGTGTGTGTGCCTTGTCTCCAAAAAATGTGTCAGTAAAAATACACACAGGCCTTTTCTCATAAAAATGCTCTCAAATAGAAACTTCAAAACTTTCTCCTGAAGAAACTAATTCAATTGCATGTTGTCATCTAATATGTTAAATCCCTTTCTTGTCATAGGGTTTCTCATAAAATTGTTAATGCATGACCCTCAATGAGACCATTGAACTAAGCTGCTTTTGTAGTTCTGCATTTACATAATCCTGCTTTCGGGTATTATTCTATTATCTGAAGAAAAATACATGATGTGTATAAATAAAAGGAACCCTATCTTAACAATTGTCTTTTCTTTGGAAAGTGATCACTTTGAAAAGATGTACATTAATACAATGTGCTTGTATGGCTTTTGAATAAAAGAGCTGTCCCATACTGACATATTGAAAAATACTCTGAATTAAATAAACAATAATAATAAATGGGCTACATGATAATGCATTTGTCCAAATATTAAACTAAGTATTTTGAAGGTAAATTATTTCAAATACATTCATCATGTATCTCTTTCTTCTCATATTTAAACATAAGGGAGATGGAAGTAACATTAGCTAACATTTATTGAGCACATAATCACTTATGGGCCCTCTGTTAAGTGCTCTATGTTGTATACCTTATTTAACCCTTACAAGCCAGTGCATAAGAATATTATTTTTCTGCATTTAGAGGTGACAAAACTGAGCCACAGAGAAGGATACATTTGGCTTAATGATCTTGCAGGAGGAGCTTCCTGATTTATATCCTGATAGTCTTATTTCCAGAGGCAATGTCCTTAAATCACATTTGATCCTCCCCTACCTTTTCACATAATCCCCTTTCCACCTGAAACTATTATTGCACCAAGCAGAGCTTTAATGAATTAAACTCACCATAGTTTAATTCTAATCTATTTTTCTGATCTATTTTCCAGAAATTTAGTTTTACATTGCTTCTCTTTCTGCTATTTCAGGTTCTTGAACTTACCTTTGTCAAAATTATTGCTTCCCCCACCTGAATGCATTCCCTACAATACCTACAAGTAACATAACAATATCATATTCATCATTCATCGTGTTGTACCACACTTCAACTTTTCAAACTTTGTAACTGAGAGCTCAATCAGAAAATCTTCAGCCTGCACATGGCTAAACTGAGAATCACCCCTTCCCCAGAATATGTTTAATATTTGGAAATAACCTTGTGTTTTATGATATGTTCCAACCATCAAGCAAGATTCCCTATATATAACATGCATTGTATTTAGGAGACTTAGGGGTGACCCACATTTCTCTATAATTTATAACTCCCAGTGTAGAGACCCAGAAGAATAAATCATTATCCCCATGGGTCCAGTGACTCACCTAACGAAGAGCTTCAATACCACAGAAGAACTTATCTTAAGAAACTCCAAAGATGATGGTAAAATAAAAGTGCAGAGGGTACTTTACATAAGTTTTCTTTTTGAAAGTCCTACTATTTCTTTATTAAACATTGTCTTTATAAGAGATCCTCACTTTTTATTGTTAAAAATTAAAAGAAAACCTGTTCTAAGACCCCTATACGGTAGTCATGTTTTTTTTAAAACAAAAGCTAATTAATTCAGTAATACATTTAGAGTAATAGAGTTGACAGTGACACCTATTTTCTTATAAATATGGGTTAACATTTTATTTAACTAAAAAGTTAATGCAGGGAACTCATAAACTTGAGGATTTCTATAGTAAATCTGTTTTTCACCCTGGTCTGAGAATGACAAGTTGAAAATCTTTCTTTGATACAATTTATTTGGAATGTAATCCTTTACTTCATAGTGATGAACTGCAGTAGCAGTTCTCTTTCTCCTCCTGCTACTCATTTTCTCCCACTCTGTCCCTTAATGAACTCTCCATCAGGGTAGCATCTGTATGTCCTCTTATGATGACTATGTAGACACACATTTTGAACATTGTAATCTCATTCTATGGATTAGAACAGAATTCAATTTGAGAGGAGGCCTCCAAAGCCTCACTCCTAAGCAATGATCATTCTCCCCCTTTTCCTGGCTAAGAATACACAGTTTTATTCAGGGATGGCAGTCTGGTTTACCTCTCTATAGCCACAGGTAGTAGATATTAACCCATCAAGATAACCAAGATAATTCTTTTTACTGGTGACAAGAACTGACTTGTGTTTCAGCCCTCAACTACTAGGTGCCCAGTAAGTCTGTTCCCCTAATATTTCATTAAGGTTTTCCTTTATGGAAAAAAAGTGGAAATCAGTCTGGGATTGTGGCTCAGTGGCAGAGTGCTTGCCTTGCACGTATAAGGCACCAGGTTTGATCCTCAGCACTGCATAAATGTAAATAAAGTTTAAAAAAAGATATTTTGTCCATCTACAACTAAAAAATTATCTAACAAAGGAAAAAGTGGAAAGCAAAAAGAAATTACTTTTTCACCTCTGAGTATTTTCCTGTGAGAAAACAATACATCTTAATTGCTGAAATCATGTCACAATTATCATGTTGAGAGTGGCAGTTTGAAATAGAGCAATGGAAATTGAGCCCTTAATAAGTGTTATCCACCATAAAGTCTCCAGACATTTTATCTTGTGACTTCTTTGTTTAAGCATTCTTAAGTTTCAATTACTTGCAACAAAAGTCATCCCATTACAAGAAACTCATTTTAGCAATCCTACCTTCTCTAACTTACTTTTCAAAGGACAATATCATGGAGACTTAATGTAATTCTACTGGCATTACATAAAATATCTTTTTGTTATGTTAAAATGATCTTTAAGATATCTGAAAAATTTTTGGAGACAGTAAAATATAAGTTTAACTTCTCATTTCAAATAACTTTTTAAAATTATCATAGTGGAAAATGAAAGCTGTAGTAATCTTAATGGAAGCGAATTATTCTATGTTTAAGAGTTTAAATAATAGTCTAGTGTTAGCTAAAACTCACACACAAAATTATATTAATACAATGAATGTTTTTGTATCATTTGAAGGTCATTATGGTTTTTTTGTGGAGTTTTGTGGTTTATCATTATTTGCAGCAAGGGATAAATTTTATTCTGCATTGATTTTTCAATATAATTGTTTATTATTTCTAATATTTTATGAACTTAATTTTAATATGTATATGACTCTTTTTTTGATTCATTTTGGAAGTTTCAACAGAAATGATTATTATCAACATAAAAATTTTGCAAGTTTAGAATATTCTTTACCATGTGCCATTATAAAGGGAGTTACATCATTATGAGGATATATGTTTGATTATTCTCATTTTATGATGGAATAAAACTAATTTCAGAAATTTGCATCACTTACTAAATACCACAAGATGAAAAGGGAGAAAGATTGGAAAATGTGGTCTTATCCCCATGTAATTATTCTATGTGTGGTTTAGTATAAAATCTGTTATGATTTTCACCCTTACCTGACTCAGTGTCAGCCCCCCTACCACCAAGGGGAAGAGCCAGCCTACTGGTCCCTTTCAGGAAGTGGCAGCAGAGCTTTATAGCAAAGTGGAGGACTGAGGGAGTGGTGATGTAGGCAGGCTGGAGCACTGGTGGTGAAAACTAGCCTGAGGCGAGGTGGAGCACTCACTGCAGGCAAGCCAAAACCCACATACCTGTCATCCTACACAGCTCAGTCAGACCAAAAGCAGATCCTCACTCCACACAGCTCTGCAGCTTCAGGTCCCCCACCACAACAGAGCATGTGCCATTCACTGACCTCAACCTCTGATTTCCCAAGATGTGGGGAGAAAATAGAAGCAAGGCAAACCTGAATGGGAATCAGGGTTAACTGATAGCATTAGTACTTCCCCAAACCCTATTTAACTTTGGTACTTTTTGCAAACCCTGATTAGCGTAAGTTTGGAACAATAGCATCGACCCAAGTGCTACATAAACTCCTGGACTAGCATACTCAGAAAGCAACCCTTCTGGGGTCCCATCTCACACTGTGAAGTTCTGTTTCTATGCACACGTGAATAAATCCTATTCTCAACATTCATTTGTCTTGGTCTCTGGATTTTATTTTTTGAATTCAGGGACAAGAAACAGAAAGAAGAAGCTGATAGTGAGCTGCTTGGGCTTCCTGCAACACTACCCACCATTAAGAGCTACAACAATTTTCGGCTGCAGAGGTTTGCAGCTTGTGCACGACCCTACCTACCAGCAGAAGGGGAAAATAGAGTTTTATCTCAAAACTCCAGTTTTAATAGTGCAGTTATAAATAATTAAAATGAATAAGTATCAAGGATCATGAAGAAGTCTCAGAAGCATAAATAAAGCTACTAGAATAGGATTATGGTTCTGGAATTGGGAACTTGATACTTTTTTTGAAAATCAAAATTGGTAGTCATAGAAGCAAGAATTGTATTATGGGTACTTTAGGCAATTCACCGTTGTTAAAGCATAAGGTTAGTTATATTCTAGGAAATTGCTGATAATTAACCATTTGAACTTTTTAAGGGACAATTTCATCTAGTTCAAATTAAAAAAAAAAGTTCACATCAGAATTTAGAAAGGTAAGTAAAATTAGGGAGGTACTATGTCTTGAAGGATGTTGAATGCCATATTAATGAGCTTAATTTTATATTGCAAATTATTCAGAAGTATTGAAAACGTGTTAAGCACAAGAATAATACAGTTATATTTTCATTTGTAACAGACAACTCTAGATGTGAAGAAAGGATGAGACTAAGATCAGAGTAAACACATCACTACATCACACAATCAATCATATCACAAGAAGCCAGTCACAATCACTAAAACAATAAATAATCTGGACCTGTACCTGGCAATGGCGAACAGAACACATAAAAAGCTCTGTCTGAATAATACTTATGCAATGAAACTTGTAATATTATTAATTTTTTAATAATAGTATTAATACAAAAAGAAAACAGTACAGTACTTTCAAGTTGCTGTTTTACATGACTAAGTGGACTTAGGTACTAAGATTTTATTAGCAAAACTGATCAGGCAGAAGAATGGAAGAATATCTCTCTCTCTACTTATTTGCCATGTGTGTGTATACCAATTACATAGCTGGATGGGGCAGGAAACTGTATAAATCAAAGTCTTGAAGGACAAAGAACAATGCATTAGTTCAATAAAAATAGTCATGTACATTTAAAAGAAAATTAGGAAAAGAGTGTTTCTGAAGACAAGAGGAGAGGTTAATAAGAAATACTAAGACAGTTGTAATAAGCAGGCTCACCAAGAAAATTGAAGCTTAAAAAGTCTGTATTGTACTTAACAACTTATAAGTAACCCTAATAGGAAAAAAATAAAAGAATTTTCTGAAATTTTGACAGTCATTACATTGAATTAAAAGGAAATCTTTTGTGGACCATTCATACCTGTCTTTTATACATTGTTGTTTTGAAACAGAATGAATTTTGGTTTTTGAGTTTTTATATTATAAAGCAGCAGCTCAATAAGTAAAGTCTTAGAAAGAAGACAGGCTAACAGTTTAATATATAGTACTAAAGACAAAATGCCCACGGAAGTTTGTTCCCACCATCCTTAGTGTGTCATTGGTGATAGAGGTAAGTTTGTATTAACAGATTTAGAATTAACAGTGATTGTATCTGGTCAGCTTTAGCCATTTGTACACCCAAGTGGAGTTTTTGAGTGGGATATTGAATATATGACTCTTATACTAAGAAGACGTTCGTGTTAATTAGAGACAATAATTTCCAAATTCCAAGCTAACAGTATTTGACATCAAGGAATAATGTAATACATAGTAGGAGAAGGCAATGATAGAGCCTTAAGGGTCACAAATACAGAAGTATTATTAAGAAGATGAAACTAGTAAGGAAAACATGAAAAGGTGAAAATATAATAAGATGGTGACCAAAAACAAACAATCAAAAAAAAAAAAACCCCTAGAGAGGAAAGTGTTTCAGAAAGGAAAGGATGGTTTAACATGATAAATATTACTACGCTTTATAGAAAATGAAGTCTGAGAATTGCCCATGTCCTTAACTATATGAAGTTAATTAATGCCTGTGGTTAGCATGATTGCTGCCAAATGACAAAAGTAGACTTAAGTAGATGGTAGAGGGAAAAGGAAGACTGGGCACAATGAATAAAACTCAGTTTTATTGTGAAGGGTAGAGAAGGAAGTAAATAGCAACAGAGGAAGTTACATCAAGGACTTTTAGTAGAGGATACAGAAGGTTTTCTGTCCACTGACTGAAACTCTCAGTGAAACTTGAAAGCATTTTCTATCTATAAATACTTAAGTTGAACAAGTGAATTATCTCAAAGATGTATGTTTAACTTTTTAAGAAATGGCTAAAGAGATTTCCCAATAGTTCATGCCATTTTGCACTTGCAACAACAGTTTGAAAGAATTCCTATTGCACTATTTCCACAACAAAACCCTGTGTAATTAGGTTTACTAATTAACTATCTCAATGCATGTATAATAGTTTTAATTTATACTCCCCTGATGGCTGATGATGTTGGGCTTCCTTTTAGGTACTTATTCTCTATCAATATATCTTGTTCAGGAAGATGTATTAACAACCTTTTTTTTTTATTGGTATGTCTTTTGTTGAGATGCAAAATATTTATGTATTCCATATATGAAATATTTTTCAAATACATGGTCCATGAAAACTTTCCATATGTGCTTTGACTTTTACATGTTTTTTAAAAACATCTTTTTCATTTTAAAAAGACCAATTTTAAAATTTATTTTTATTCCTCATGCTTTTTTGAATCTTATCTAATGAATCTTGCACCAATTTTAGATCACAAGGACTGTATCTTATACTATTCTAAAAGTCTTGTAATGCTAATTTACATTCTTAGGCCTATGATCCATTTTGGGATCATTTTTTTTGTGTGGTATAAATTAAGGTTTCAAATTTTTTATTTTTATTTTTTTCTCATAAGGATATCAAGTTCTTCCAGTACCATTTGTTAGAAACCTTACATCTTCACTACTGAATTGCTAAGAACTGTCTTTATCCTCTCCAGTCTCTGGTAACCACTATTCCACTCAACAACTTCTATGAGATCTACTTTTTAGGCTCTACTTTTAAGTAAGAACATACAGTGTCTTTCTGTGCCTGGCTTATTTCACCTAACATAATGACTTCAGGACCATCCATGTTATCACAAATGAGAGTACTTCATGCTATTTTATGGCTAAATAGGATTTCAACCTAAAAGTTTATTTATAGACAAAAGAATGAAGAAAATGTAATAGATATGCACAGTGGAAATTTTTAAATATGGTGAAATATACATGTATCACAAATTTACTATTTTAAACATTATTAAGGGTACAGATGAGTGGTGTTAGTTACATTTACAGTGTTCTAGAAACTGTCACTTTTATCTTTTTCCAAACATTTTCTGTCACCCCAACAGAAACTCAGTAAGCAGTAAGCAATAACACCCCACTCCCTCCTCTTTTATGCTTCTGATAATTTCCAATCTATTTTGTGTACCTGTAAATTTGTTCATTTTATGTATTTTATATATCTAAGCAATATTAAATAATATTTGTCCTGCTGTGTCAAGCTTATTCCACTTAGCATAAAGGTTTCAAGTTCATCTGTATTATAGCATTATGGTTATAGTATCTGTGTTATAGCACCAGAAATTTATCCCTTTTTACAACTCAGTATTATGTTTTATTACATTTATTTATTGATGGAAAATGAGTAATTCCACATTTATTGTGGATAACAATACAAAAAAACAGTGTAGTATTATCTATTTGAGCCCCTGTTTTCTAGTATATATATATTACACAACCATTAATTCACTTTCACTCATCTGAAAATCAGAAGAAACAAATATGACCTTAGGAATAGAAAATTAACTCCCTATAAATTGCTGGAAAATTTGCTAATAGTTCCTTTTGTTATAATATTATACAAATTAATTTTACTATATAATTCTTTCTATTCAATTTAAATACAAAGCAGAAGCAATTTGCTGTGGTGTAAAGAATATAGAATATATATATATGGAGAGAGAGAGAGAGAGAGAGAGAGAGAGAGAGAGAGAGAATTGAAATTGCTGAGTCAACAAGAAGTAAGATGTTTAACTTTTGAGGAAGAACCATATTGCTTTCTACAAAGCTGTACTCTTTTAAATTCTTATCTCCTATGTACAAAGGATCTAATTCATCTACATATTCACCACCTCCAGTTTTGATTTTTAATTATAACTATTCTTATAGGTGTAAAGTGGTGTCTCATTTATGGTTTTGATTTGCACTTCCTGTTAGGAAGTAACTATAGTCAAATGAGGCCAGAAGAATGGGACCTTTATTATTGTGACTTCATACAAAGAGAAAAGGAGAGAGATCTATCTCTCCCTTTTCATACACAGAAGGCATGCGAACACATTGCAAGATGGTGGCTACCTACTAGCCTAGAGGATAAGCCTCAAAATGGACCTACCTTCCCAGCACCATGATCTTTAACTTCCCAGACCTCAAAATGCTGAAAAACAAGTTTTTATTATGAAAATTAACTTTTTTCTAAAAAATGGGAATTTATTTCATGATTTAGCTATTGGAGAAATATAATTTTTTTCACTTCTGTGGATTGAGATAGAAATTATGTCAAAACTAAAAAAAAATTAAAAACCCTTTTTATTTGAATTTTTTTGGTATACAGATCTATATCATGTTATAGTTTAGCAATGTTAGATTTATCCTTTCAATGGCCATTTTAAAAGGTATCTATAGATCTTTAATTATCTCTGGATATTCTGTACTGCATATAACAGAACCTCAACATTTATTTTTTGAATGTGACAACTAAAACAATTTGAACCAAAATAACAGATTTGTATATTTACACAAGGAGACAGTACTGATGACTTTTGTGTATAAGTAACTCCAAATTCTTGAGTAGCAAAAAGAAAGGGTATATAAGATAGTAATGAAAGCATGGACATTTGCATCTCAGTATCACCATTTATTTCCAATGTGATATTAGACAATTTGCCTAAGATCTATTATAGCATCCTTACCTGAAAAAATGCAAATAATAATAACAGTTACTTCAAATTTAGATAATTTTATATTAGTATTGCAAATGGTATGAATAATCTACTGTTATTAACCCACACAAATATAATGTACACGTTTCACGTTCCAATTTACAAACAAATTTTTTAACATGTTTCATAACATAATCACCAAAATAACCCTGTGAGACAGAAGAAAATATATTATTACTCATATTTAATAACAAATTAAAATTCAAAAAAGTTGTGAACTATCAAAGATCATATGAAAATTAGAACCTCTAAAATCAAATCTTATTAAAACCAAATAATTGTTTTTCTATATTCTTTACACCACAGCAAATTGCTTCTGCTTTGTATTTAAATTGAATAGAAAGAATTATATAGTAAAATTAATTTGTATAATATTATAACAAAAGGAACTATTAGCAAATTTTCCAGCAATTTATAGGGAGTTAATTTTCTATTCCTAAGGTCATATTTGTTTCTTCTGATTTTCAGATGAGTGAAAGTGAATTAATGGTTGTGTAATTTATGTGGTGGTTAGCAATCTGCTGAATGCAGGATCATTTTTAAAATTTGTATTACTCTGACTTCATTATAAATAATCACAATTTACCCCCAAATCTCATAATTCTGTATGCTAGAATATCAACAATGAGATATGCATGCATATTTGCCTCTTATTTAAATAATTCTTTATAATTGGCTCATATTTTAAGAAAATTTACTTGCTCATTTTTGGAACCTCATAAGGATAAGTAAAAATAAAAGATTGCATTGATTTAATCTTTCTAAAATTCATCAGTAAGATCAAAATGATATAAAATGTTTTAGTTTTAAAAAAGCTATTAATGAAACAATTACCTAGTTAATAGGTATATGTGCATGAAGTTTACTATTATTATTGAACATTATATGCAGAAATATTTAAAATATCTAGACTGAGTTCACAACTTTGAAGTAGATGCAGAATTATTATAGAATTTGGAAAAGCATTTTCCATTGCCTTTAAAATAAGCCAATTGAAAGATAACAGTCCTGCCACAATGTCACAATCTGAAAAAATCAGATTTGATGATATCTACTTAATAATGTTGCTCTTAGAGAAAAATTATGTAAGTGATGTTCTTACAAAAATTCAGGCACATATATACCCCCCATACTAAATATCATTTTTTATTTAAATTCTGTAAAAATAGTTTTTTATGACTATTTTGTATCAGCAATATGAATTTGACTAAGAACACAATAAATTTAAGAATTCAAACCAATTATGCATGTAGTGATTGTTACTATAAAATATTTACTTCAAAATAAATCTTAATTATAATTTGATTTATTTGAAAATTTTATACAATTAACATCCTAATACTACGATAAAAATTTAAAAAAGTAATTTCAATGCACTATATTAATTTAACTACTGTAAAGTATGTGCAGCAAAATGTTAAAGAAATATAAATATTTACCATGGACCATGGATAATTCTCCTTTATTTTTGTAACAATTATGTATCTGCATGTTTTATTTTTAAAACAGAAAGTATCTGGTAATACCTGAAATCATTCCAATAAAAGGTGGAAGAATAGAAACTTAGAAGTCACTTTTGAAATTCAGGATAGCCTTTTAGGCATTTTGCTCACAAGTTTTTGCTTTGAGGACAGTGGGGAAAGAACAGTGGTGGAGTAAAGCATCCAGGGAGGAGAGTCAGAGTGAGCAAAGCCAGTCTCCGAGGCTTGTCACTGAAAGGGGAGAGCAGAGAGATGGCATCAAGAAAGGCAACCCATGAAGAGCAACTGTTGTTACCAGGATGTAAGCGAAGAACTAAACCCAGTATAGAACGGAAGTGAGTAACAGGAAGAGTAATAAGAACCCAAGGGTGAAAGAGACAGAAGAAGCTGTGAAACAGCAGGGAACAGAGAAGCTGCCTCCGTGCTTTATTTCAGCCAGTGAGCTTGTCTGGTACTTCAGGAGTATCCTTTTAGGATTATTCTCTTTGTCATCCACACTGTTATCTTGGATGCACTCTGCAGTATTCAGAATAGCATAAGCTTCACTGGAACAAGAAACACCATAGTCTAGGTAGGGACTGAAGATGATTTGAAATCCAAAGATGATTTGTCCCTCATGCCATGTATGTTAAACATTGAACATGTGTCTAAGCAGAAGTCAGGGACACCAGAATTCAGGATCAAAGGAGAGGAGAGGTTTGGCCACCCATGCACTAGATCACACCTCCCAGATGTGACACCCTTTTCTTCCACTCAACATTGCTTTGCTCTGTACTTGTCATGTAGAAAACATGCTGAAGGCAGGCTGGGAACTGTAGGTGGACACTGGTCATCACTAATAGTTTCTTCTATTCCACCTTCACTTGTTGCCACCTATATAAATACCATTGCTGTTAATCTTCCTGACAATATTCTTCTCCAACTCCAGTCCACACATTATATCTGCTTTAAAAATCTCAATTGTCTTTCATGGCAACCTATCACTAACCAGTTTTATCACAACTGAACTCTATAATGTACTTGATAAAAATCTCCATTTTCTGGTTCTACTTTGTCAATCTTTAACAAATGACAATGAAAGAAATCTATTCTATGCCTTCTACACAGACCAGGATCATTTAAATCTTATTCATGTCATTCTCTTCATTTTCATGATATTCTTCTTATTCACTCAGATAATCAACACTAGGGCCTCTATCAAGACTAAAAATGAGTTAATACATGAGAAAATCTTGGGATTATGGTGCTATGGAGTTATGCCTGCTACCCTATACCCAATCAGCACTAGTCCTCCAAGGATTGTTACTGTAGAAACATGGCACCTAGAAAGAGAGTAGAGGCAACAGATTATGTAAAATGATAAAAAGAAAGAGTGATGAAAAATATTTCCACTAGTAAGTGAGAGGACAGTGGAAAGCCTTGTGTTGCGAGTCCAAGAAACTAGAATACTAGAAGTAGAGATTAGCCTGAGAAAGGCCAACTCTGATCTCCAAGAATGTTCATAAGGATTCCCTGGCTTCTGAGAACTGTTGGTCTGAGGTCTCCATCTCTTAGTCAGGATTAATTCCATTCTAAATGGGAAATCCAAACAGAAGGAGTTTACTGATGATCACGCAAAGAATGTTAAGAACTTGATGACTAGCATTCCATCAATACACAGGACAAAATCTTGGTCCCTCCCATTTCTAATGAGATTGTCACCAATTAAGGAATTCCAGAACTATGTCTGAATTCCAAGGATAGCATGGAATGGACTACAACCTAAGCGTGTCCATCAGGCAAAAAAAGAAATAATAAAAATGAACATTTACAGCAGAGTAAGATGGAACTGCTATCAATAGAATAACTGAATGTAAAATAAATTAGTATTTACAATGATTCAATTGTAGCATAAAATATTTTCTAGAATAGGTAGGTAAATAGTGAGATAATTGTGTGTAATATTTTATATGAATTAAAAATCAGAAAAATAATAGTCACTGAATTAGGTGACAGAATGAAGCCCATATTAGGAATTCATTCACATGAGATGAAAGTACACAGCAATTAGAATTATAGAAAGAGAAGTAGCAACAACAGGTAGGGAGGCAAAACTTAAATAGGTAAGAAATAACTTTCTTGAGCTGGAATAAGACCTGATTCTGTAGATTAAAAGGCATCACTGCATTTTAAGTAGTAAAAATTAATAAAACAATACTTAATTATATTCCAATATTATTCTCTAACTCCAGGAATAAAGAGAAAAATCTTATATGCTTTCAGAAGAAGTAAGTACTTAGTTACACAGTAAAAAGAATCAGAGTGAAATGAGCTCTTTCAATTCTTGACACTTCAAGTTAAAAAAGAAAGTAGAACAACATGAATAACTAATATGTAACAGTCATCTTATACACACATGAATACACACACACACACACACATACATACACACACACACACACCAGTACAGAAATATATATGCAAATAGAATAGAAATTGAAAAATAGAGACTTTAAGATGAAAGAACATGAAGAAAGGAAGAAAATCTTGCTATCTCCTGCCAAGTATGAGACAAGTATTTGTTTCAGGAAAATCTCCAAAATATTTTCTTGCATTTCTGTGTAAGCATTTCATTCTCATCTCTGAATTGTACACAGATGTAGAATATAATGATTTGCTTATTCCAAACGGGACATGTTCCTTAACCTGATGTATAGGTCATGTACACCCAAAAATACATACAGCAAGTGTACATTCTCCCTAACACATGTATAGTTAGAAAGGTGAAATAAAAATTCAGTCTATTGTTTGTCAGGACACTGTAGTAGAATAAAAGGTGTTTTAGATTTGAAGATTCTTTTGATTGTAAGACAAAACACAGTGACACTTACATAGGTAAGCAGCAAAAGTTTTTGTTACATCTCCAAATGAGAGAAGGCTGTCACACAGGGACACCTGGAAGATTGCAGCTGAGAATAGGATAAGTGCAAGCCAAAGCCCAAGAGGTAGCTTTGTGTGGCAAGAAGGGAAGGATTATCTGGGTATACTGGCACACACCTGTAATCCCAGAGGCTCAGGAGGCTGAGGCAGAAGGATCCTCAGTTCAAAGCCAGCCTCAGCAAAACCTAGGCACTAAGCAATTCAGTGAGACCCTGTCTCTAAATAAAATATAAATAGGGCTAGGGATGTGGCTCAGTGGTCAAGTGCCCCTGAGTTCAATCCCCGGTACCAAGAAAAAAAAATAAAAAGAAGGGTAGGATTAGCTAGGTTGCATAAGCTCACTCTGAATTGACTAATTTGAACAATTTCACTGGCTCTTGGCATAGGGCCTGTCCCTAGGTTTCTGGTATGTGGCTCTGGCACAAGTAAGGTAGGTATGTACTGACCCCAGAGTGTTAGAGTGCATAAGGGAAGTAGTTATTTAGTTGACTTAATCAACTGCTAAAGAAGGGGAACTGAACTTGCTCTTGCCAGAACCTCAAAACTTTATGAGTACACTTTAAAAAATACATTATATTACAAAATGCAAATGTTTTGTGTATCCTTCATAAGGACTCCTCTCCAGAATATATATTTTCAACTCACCAGGATGAGACAAAGAATTCAACCTATATACCTAATGCCACTTACAAAAATATGAGTAGATACTTCCACAAAGAAAATTTAAGAATGAGACATAGCATGTTGATAAATTCTCATTAGTCATTAGGGAAATGTAAAGTAATACCACAACAAGACACCATTGAATGTCAATCAAAATATTAAAACCAGCGTCAAATGTTGTTGAAGATATTATAATACAAGTAGAAGAGTCACATTTTGTGGATGAGAATGGAAAATGATATAAATACTTTGCAAAACCCTTTAGAAGTTTCTTAATAAGATTCAGAAATCCTTTCCTAAGGACTCACTAAAAGTAAATGAAAAGTTATGTTCAAAGACAGGATTGTATCTAGATATCCATAACAGCTTATTTATATTCATAATATCCACATACTGGAAAGAACTCTCATGTCTATCAATTTGTGAACTAATAAAGAAATTATGGTTTAACCTTACAACAGAATTCTACTTGGCAATAAAAGCAAATAACTACTGATTCATTAATGATACACCCAACAACATGGATGAAGCTGAAAATGATCAGCCTAAGTGAAAGAAAGTCTTGGCATATTCACAAAATCTACAATTTGTTTATGTGATATTCTTGGAATGGCAAAACTATAATGTCAGAAAACAGAGCAATGATTAGGAGAGGTAAGGTTGATTGCAAAAGGCATGAGAAAACATTTTGCGGTGGTAAAAATATTTTATATGATGCTCCTCAAACTTACAAAATTGCACACTTAAAATTATTAAATTGTGTTATATGCAAGTTCCATTGAAAATACTGGTTAATAGATTTAACAATATGAAATACACTTGAAAATTGCTGAGATTAGATGTTAAATACTCTTGCCACCAAAATATGTGTTGTAATGCATATGCTAATTAGCTTGATTTAGTCATTGCATAATGAATGTATACATATATTAAAACATCATGTCATCATTATAAATATATAATATTGTTAATTGCCAGTTAAAATTAATTAAAAATAAAAATGAGAAAAGAATGAAGAGGTATTTTGATTAACATTTTAATGTCTTTGCTTCTTTTATTTTCCTCTCTGCAAGTTTATTTATTTTTAATATAGTACTACACAAATTTGCAAAATAAATTTCAATAAAAAAGAAAATTATGATTGAGAAAACTAAGCCCACCACAATTTGTTTAAAAACAAATTCAGTTTTTAAAAGAGCAGAATGTATTTTTTAAAAAAGTATCAGGATTTACTTTATATGCCTAGTAGTACTGTATATCATAACTCGGATTTTCACCTTTAGTGTTTTAGTCAGCTTCTTCACTGCTGTGACTAAAAGACCTAATGAGAACAATTTTGGAGGAGGAAACGTTTATTTGTAGACTCATGGTTTCAGAAGTCTCAGTCTATAGTAGGCTGGCTCCATTCCTCAGGGCTCAAAGTGAGGCAGAACATCATGGCAGAAGAGTGTGGTAGAGGAAAGTAGCTCAGGACATTATCAGAAAGCAGAAAGAAAAGTTAAGTTCAGCTTACTAAATATATACCCCAAAGGCATGCCCCTCAGGAATCCACCTCCTCCAGCCATACTCTGCCAGTCTACAGTAACCCCTCACTTAATACATATCAGGAGATTGATCCACTGATTGGGTTAAGGCTCTCAAAACCCAATCATTTCACCTCTGAATGTTCTTCATTATCTCACACATGAGGTTTTAGACTACACTCCACATCCAAACTATAACATTTAGTTAACTCATTTAATCACCATCCAGGCAAAAATTACAGATTCCTTGTAGATTCCTCGCTCTCTTATAACAGTCAGTGTTACACATGCACTCCTGTGTCTATTAACAGGAATTTAGCATTTGAAATTAAAAAAAAAAAACACAATTTTTTTGTAAACTGAAAAACAATATAAACAAGCCAGTTACTATTATTTATCATCCTTTGATGTAGAAATTGTTCCTAATTCATCTTTGTATGGGAACTAACAAAGCATACAATATAATTGTTACTCAGTAAATAGGTGTTATGTGGTTCAATCAATGATTAGGATACTTACTTTTGCATTTAGACTTTTCCATGTTGCAATATTGAATTTAGGCATCACATGATAGCATCCTCAGGGCAAAAGCTGAATAGTGACTAACAGTGACTGCTGTGTTTTTTCTATTGGGTTTTACTCATCATCACATTTCCTACAAGTGAACTATTTATTGAGTTTCAGTAGCACTGAGTGCCAAAGGACAATTAAATTGATCCTCGACAAATTACTAAGAAACACTTCCTTGATTTTAGTGTTTCCCCTTAATTGTGAAGCCATGGCAGCTCCACAAATAAATGGGTTGCTTAACAACTCCACTGCTAATAATGTGAAAAGCTCGCATTACCTAATGCCACTTACAACATCTCTATTACCACTGTAACTGCAGCCAAATATAGAGTGATAAAGAAGAGTTGCTGTATTTTTCACCATAAATTACACTCAAGCCTTTACAGATACACACACACAAGCACTATAAAACATTAAACATGTTTTAAAAATATTTCATGTCAATTGCTTTTACATGAAATATTTAGTCATTATAAGCAGTTTATACAGTATATGAGAAAGCCCTATTTCATAAATAAGAAAACTAAGACTCAAAGAATTAAAAAAAATTCTTGGCGGGGGAAGTGTCACAGTTCTTTTATTTCCCAACTATAATGTTTGGTTACCTACAATAATTAATTCCACTTTCAGAAAAGTAGAAACTATTTGAGAGTAATTCCATGTATACATTTTTCAGCATCTCATCAGCAGTGACTACTAATTACTATGTTGTTTGATTCATAGCACTTGCAATAAATAAAAAATATATTAAATAATTACTACAAGTTCTGAAAGCCTATGTTCCAGATTGTTAAATGGTTTATATATTCAATGTTATTGATTATATCAACAACTTTGTGAAATGGTCACCAGAATCCTCATGTTTCCTTCCATTCCCATGATTAATCAATTTCACTACATATTAATTTTCCACAACTGATGTAGCAAAGGACCACAAACATAGTGGCTTAAACAACATAAATTTTATTTCTTACAGTGCTGGTTGTTCAAAATCCTAAAATCAAAGCATCGTGGAGGGGCTTCATTTTCTTCTGGAAGCTCTGGAGGAGACTTTATTTTCTGGCCTTCTTGAACATTTAGAGGTTGCCCACATTTTCTTAGTGGACAGTCAACTTCTTCTATCCTCAAAGCAAGCAACACTGAATTTCTCTGACCCCTTTTCTGTGGTCACACTCCCTCTGATCAAAACCAAAAAAAGGTTTTCTGTTTTAAAACACTCATGTGATTAAACTGAGCATACCTAGATAGTTGTGGCTAATCTTCCATCTCTCCATCTTTAACCTTAATCACATCATCAAGGTCCCTCTTATCGGGTAAGATCATATCCACAGATTTGGGGACGGTCATTTTATCTACTACACCTCCATCAACTTTTCAGTAATCATTTCCTACCCCTCTGGTTTAAACTGAAACCTGGTTTCTTTCTAAAGACATTACTTTTCTCACTATTGTCATAATTAAACTGATTTTTTAGCCCAAATCAGATGTTCTAAAATAACCAGCATTGGACCTGTGTTACCTTAGATACATAATATTAATTCCTACCACTATTTCTCATTTCAAAGTATCTGCTCTTAAGTTTCTTACCCACCCAGACATAAGATATATATCTCAATTCATAATTTGCCCTCTCAGTTATTAGGCTGTATCCTCCACAATAAGCTTTCATCCTTTTTCAACTGATTCCTATGGTCTCATCCTCAATCTGTGTGTCGATCCCAGTTGGACTCTTAGTGCATTAACCACTTATTTTTATTTTCTGTTTTCTTTTACCTTATTAAAGAGAGAGGATCACCTTCTATCTCTATGGACAGACAAAATTAGGAGCACATTTTCCCAATTACTCATCTGTCTCTTCAAATTCCCCAAGACTATGGTCAAGAAAGGATCTATTTAACTACCAATTGGCACATTTTTAAAGACAATTGCAGCAAAGAAAAGAAAAGGATAAACTCTTGACAGAATAATGTTTCTTCTACAGTTCAAGGAAAACACCTTTGATCTTTATTCTCACAATGAGTGCCACCAACCTCCCCCCTGAGTTAGCTTGGTTCTTTGCCTTGAGGCTATGCTCCCATTTCTCAAATAAATCTTTTATTTACTCTTACCATTGAAATCCTCACCCACCTCTGATAAAATAGCTAACCATATAATATATGAGTGAATCTTAACTGCTTGGATTACAATTTCTTTCATTCATTTGTAATAAATAGAAAGTTTAGAGTTGAGAGTTTGAAATACATTTTCCTTGCTTCCCTAAATAGTGATGTTGTTTGTTAACAAAGTTCTGTAGATTAATAAGTGCCAGGTAGAGTGAGAGTGTCAGATGGAAAGGAGAAGAAGGTTTAAGCACTGGTAGTAGAATGAATTCTAAGACTCCTCCATTGAAGTTGGCCATAAATCCATCTTCATTGTTATTCTTATCTGTAAGAGTTTAAAATATCATTTCTATTTTTATGTTTTTCTTAGTGCATCACAATTATACATAATGGTGGGGCTTTATAATGACTAATCTGAATTGTCAACTTGATTGGGTTAAAAAGCACCTAAGAGGCTCCAGGTTGTGTCAATAAGGGTATTTGAAAATTTAGCCCATGGGATAATGAACAGAAGACCCACCCTAAGTGGGTTGGACCATCCAATAGGTTGGAGGTTTAGATGGGATAAAAGTTGGAAGAAAAAGGAAACAGCAACATATGAAAGTTCTAGTTTCTTAAATGGGTTCTTGATTGCTGCTGGGATTGTCTGAAGACATCAAATTCCAGCTCCTTCTCTCTTCCAAAGTGGACTCTGACAGTGATTCTCCAGGGAGTTTCCAGGTTTTCCGTCTTGGACTTGGGTAGCATAGTTGATCCCTCTTGTTTCAGTTCCTCTAGCTTTCCAGCCTACAGATAGCCACTATAGGACTATCCAGCATCTGGTTGTGTAAGCCAATCTAGTTATATATCTCCATCCCATTGGTTCTGTTCTTCTAGAGAACCCTGACTAATACAGGTTTATTGTGATATAATTACACATTCATAGAATAAAATGTGGTTCATTTCAGCTCCCAGAATATGATCATTTCTTTAATTAGTGAACCAGCTAGGTCACACACTTATATACTACCTAAGGACAGAAACACAGGAATCCATATGGAAGAAAGAAACTTGTCTCCGTTTAACAAGTCATCTATAATTTCCTATAAACACAGTAATTCTCTTTTCTGTATAAAATATTGTTTGATTTGTTTCTGTCTCTATCAAGGTCCTTATTAGAATAACAAAAGTAATTAATTGCATTCTCTTGGGCTTCTCCTTGGTTACCACAGAAATGGGCCCTAGTTTTTTAGTCAGTGTAGTAAAGACAAGAGAAAATTATGTTGTTATAACTAGTTTTTCTCTGAGTGTAGAGAAAAGAAAAGAGAAGAAATAATTACATTTTATAGATGTGCTTTAAAATATAGTCTTTCTACCTAATATTTGCTTCCTGTAACATCTGAAATTCTTTAGGATATTCCTGTATTCTTTAGTGCTTCCTTCAATTATAACTTTAGTACCTTCACTAATAGTTTTTTTTTTCCCCCCCTTGGCAGCATCTCTTTCATATAAAAATAAATTAAACCATGTACAACCTTCCCTTTTCACTTCCCTCACCATGTATTTTTTTTTTCATTTTTCACATTCATTAATGGCCCAAAATGTTCACATTGTTTCTGAAACTTTCCATTCTAATATTCTCCCTGATCATTTTTACCTTCTCACACTGAAATTGGGCTTCTGATCCTGTAATACCACCAAAATATTTTTTCTACAGGTCACCATTAGGCTTCATATAAGGAAATCAGTAGAATTCTCAGAAACTTTTAATCTCCTTTTAAGAATACTCTTAGCACCTCTTACTCCTTTCTCTTCATCGATTTTTCCCCAAGTGGTTCCTTTTCAGAATCCCTTTAAGGTCTTCCCTCCTCCCATCAGTTCTTTCAATGCTAGTGTTTCTTCATTTTTTCTTCTTGTCTACAATTCCTGCAGCATGATCCTATCCACAGTGGTGGCTTTAGTTGCTACTACACTTCTGCTGATTTCTAATTCAGTGTCTTATAGTTAGACTTCTGACCTTCAAGTTCGTTTACATATCTCTTTCTAGTTAACATTTTTTTTGTTCATATATCAGAATTTTATTTCTGCCAGGTCAAAATCTATCAAACTTTGCTAACAGTAATAAAAATAATAAAAGGGAGATCAGAATGAATAAAACAAGCAGATCAGGAGAAGGGAGGGGGTAAGGAGGGAAAGGGAAGTTACTTGGGAATGATCTTAACCTAATTATGTTATGGACATGTACAAATATTGCATACTGAATCCAACTCCTATGTATAATTATGATATACTTGTTCTGGTTTAGTTTTAAGGCATTCCCCCAAAAGCTCATATGTGAGAAAATGAAAAAAAATATTCAGAAGTAAAATGATTAAATTATGAAAGCTGTAACCTAATCTACTTGAATGAATTAATTGGATGATAACTGTGGGCAGAAAGGATGTGAATCCAGGAAGTAGGTCACTGAGTAGGCATGCTTTTGGAGTTTATTTTGTCTCTGGTGAGAGAAGCGCTCGCGCGCAGGCTCCTGCGCTGTCTCTCTCTCTCTCTCTCTCTCTCTCTCTCTCTCCTTCCTGGTTGCTGTGTCCTGAGCTGGTTCCCTGTGCCATGCCCTTCCACTATGAGTTTCTGCCTCTGCTCAGGACTAAAGTTATGGAGTCAGCCGACATGAAATAAACCTCTGAAACCATGAACCAAAATCAACTTTTTCTCCTCTGTGTTGTTCTTGTCAGGTCTTTTGTTCACAGCAAAGCAAAACTGACTAAAACAGCACCAATAAAAAAATAGTAATACTACAATAAAAATTACCACTGAACACTAAAATGAAAATAAAGTCCAGAACATTGAATTCCTACTTCCCATCTAATGCCTACTTAAAATAAACAAATAAGTTTGAGCTTGATGTAAGGATTATGTCATCTCACTTCATCAGCCACTCAAAAAATAAATGGAAACGGTTATAAATATTATTATTAAAAATAGTGAGATGCATTATTTGGTTTCTCATTTATATTTTGTTATAAGAAAAAATGTATAAACAGCAAATACAAATGTCTGATACCCAAGGCTTTTTTTAATGTAGTTTTAATACTGAGCAAATAGTTTTACAAGTACTTCTTATTTTATGTAGTAACTTTCAAGTTTGTAAAGTGGCAGTAAGTGTTCCTAGCCTACTCAACACAAGGTATACTGAAAGTATTTAAATAGGGGAACCAAAAGAAGTGAGCCACATACAAAACAAATATATCATCTGACTGAACTGAACAAGCAGCATGAACTTTCCTTTTAATGCTAATATTTCTTCTCTCTTGGGCTGCTAACTACCCCCTTGGGAAAGTTACGTTGTGTGTGGATGATCTCATAAAATCACTTCTTGGAAGCAACTGTAGCAAATATTTTAAGTCATTATAATCTTTTATCCTTTGATTTTTGTTTTATTTTATCCTAAATAAGAAAAAGGTTTTTAAAAGTCTGTTATTCATCTAAAACAGTAATGGAAAATGCTGTATGAACAGCAAGAATCCAGTTCTGAAAATAAACACTTCAAGTATGGTATTTTAAATTTTTTTCGTTTAATTATTTTAAATATTATTTTACAGACCTATATGTGAATATATTTATCAATTTAATACCATGCTGTTGTTTCCAGATATAGTTCTTTTATATAATTAAATGTAGGCCAATAGAATGTTATTCAGTATTTGGGATCATCTAAAATATAACTCTTAATGACTATTAATTTCATGGCCTTTACCACATAATTATCTGGAGTCTTTTATGCTTACAAAATACAATTTTCAGGCATCAATTCACTCTAAGTAATAATTAAGTTAATGATTTTCATTAGTAAGATTTGTTGACCATCTATTAAATTTTATTGGAATTCATTTATGGATTATTTTATTTTCACATTATTTCTCCTAGAGATAAAGTTATATAATTGTTAGTCACATAACACTTTTAAATAGTATATGTCATTTATCTTATGCAACTGAAAAATTGTGAGAAGAGTGCTAATTCTCTGGAGAGTATCATCATACCAGTAACACTAATTAGCATTTTACATTCTGCTTTTTCATACTGAAAGCTAATTTAAGCCTTTCTCATTTTTTCCATTATCTTTTCTTATCTACTACGAAGCTGATTAAATCACTTGATCATTTATATGATTAGAAATTGTTTAACAGAACAATTTATCATTCTGCCCTTCTGGTCTCCTCTCTCTCTCCCACCCCTCCTGCTTGTACTGACTATCAGGATAATTGTGTTACTCACATCAATGACGTCATAGTATTTATTCATTAAATGTGATAAGTTACACTAAAAGGACAAAATCAACATTTTTTTTATTACAGTGGAGTTTTATTTGAAGCATTTTCAATAATAAATGGAATCTAGCTAATACTTTAAAATATGAAATTCTAAATAAGGTGACTAGTTTAATTAGAGAACATCCTTCTATGCATCCACTAATGTCTTAAAATATTTTTAATTCTACTATTTGTCAGGCACTATGCTAGGCTCTGATATTTTAATAGAAATAGAAGCAATGAAAGTCAAATCCCTCTCCTTCAAGTAGCTAATAACTCACTTTATTACCAAAATTAGACAGATTATTCATTAGAGAGGTTACTAATTAGATTTCATGAAAGTCAAATTTTACTTTCCATTTTAAGGTTTTACTATGCTTTATATTTACATATTTTTTACCCTAAATTACAATATGAACTTCCATGATAAAGTATATGACCTAGGCAATAATTAAAACATATATTTGATTTGTTGGAATTATCTCTAAGCTCAAATTAATATATAGAATAAGCCCCAAATGAGATTGCTAAATAATAATTAATTTTGATCATCCATGTACTCAAAAAGATCATACTTGTCTAGTTCAATTTTGTAATACCTACATGCAACCCTCTGCATTGGTGAGTAAGGCAGAAGAAAAGTCTGTTAGAGTTTTGGCTACAAAGGCTGACCAACCTACCTGTGCTATGGCTGTAGCACGTGTACCAACTTCTTCACCTCCAATTTGAAACTTGGGTCTGAATGGAGAAAAATGGAAGGTCTTCCAACTAAGGCACCTGAAATTTTTGAATTCTAAAGACTGGTTCTCCACCTTACATGAGCATGGACATATGAGTTATTATACTTCACAAAAGCACTTATATTCTGAGAAAGGAGTCCAGAAAGTCTGATGATCCTTTGAAATGGCATTCCTCATATAATTCCTCATGTATTTATATGCATTGCTCATTTAAACTCTGTTAAGATAAAAAAAATCCTGCTTTTTCCATCTGCATGAAACTGCTCTTTCATATTTCCATATTATCTCTATTTGATAAGGCATCTTATTTCCAAGGCTTTTCTCCTCTGGCAATTCCATTTTTTCAGTTGCTATTTCTTATTTTATGAAGATGCCCCACCATATCTACCATGATTTTTGTTTACCACTCCTAGGATTGAGCAGATGTTGAAAACTAGAATGGATTCAATAGGTCACTCACTGTTTTTCAGTGCTGTTTAGTGATGACTATATTGTCTGCTTAGACTTCAAATTATAGCGATACAGCTATTCTAAGGGGTAGTCTATATAATCATTGGACAGTTCTCAGATGAGAAACACCTTTTTATACCCCATTTTAATACCCACTTTCTTGTGATATCACTGATTAATTTATTTTTTCTTTTACTCCTCTAGTGTATAAGGAGCACCTAATTATGTAAACTCTTTGAATGGAAAACATTATATAATATCTGTATTCAAGCCATTTATTGTTTAATGGAAACAGGCTACAAAAGCATTAGGATCCTACTTTAATATAGTAGCCCTGTTATAAAATTCCTTCTATTTACAATGTTCTTTCCAGCTAGTTCTTCCAGCTCCTTGTTAAACTTCACCTTCTCACCCTTGAACCTAGGAGCGGTTCTTTGATATGTACATGCAATGAGAAAAATATACTCTAATTTTAGATCCTATAACTCAGTTTTTATTACTTTAACTATATAACCCCATCTGTATCTGTTATGCTCTATGCCTTAAGACTAGGTTTGGGACTATAAAATTTGTTTGCTCTTCTTCCTAGTGAAATAATAATAGTAAATATTAAATGAGTAAATTAATTAATTAATCACCAATTTTTGTATTAGTCCTGCTGTTTACCACACTATAGCTACATGAGTCATCTATTATTGCATAAAAAAAAGTTACTACAAAATTAGAAGTCACGGCATATGTATTATCTCACAATTCCCTTGGGTCTGAGGTCTAAGCATGGTTTAACTGGAATACAGCTACAAATACAATCTCCTTGGAATGTGGCTGCTGTCAAGTCAGCCAGAGCTCTGATCTTATCTGAAACTTGGTGTCCTTTTCCAAGATCAGTGATTTCTGGAAGAATCGGGTTCCTGTGGTTTATAGGTTGTCACCATTTTCTGTTATTAGACCCTCTCTACAACATGCCAGTTTGCTCCTTCAGGGACAACAGAAAAGTGTTTCTGCTCTTTGTTTTTATTACTTCCACATTTTTACTTTATACATTTAAGTGAAATCATGTGGCATTTATCTTCCTGTGACTGTCTTACTTAATTAAGCATAATGTCCTCCAAACTCATCCATATTGTTGCATGTGACAGGATTTCCTTTTCTACGGCAGAAAAGCATTTTGTTGTTTATTTATACCACATTTTCTATTTCCAGTTATACAGCAACATGTAAATGTTATTTTTCTGCACATCCTCACCAACACTTAGTATCATTTAATAGTAGCCATTCTCACAGGTGAGATGTGCTATCTGACTGTGGCCTTTAATTTGCATTGGTTTGGTGGTTAGACACGTTGAGTACTTTTTCATTATCCATGAGCCATTTGTATATCTTCTTTGTAGAAATGTCATTTTGTGTTACTTCCCCATTCTCTAATTGGGTTATCTGTCTTCTATGAGTTGTTGAAATTCTTTTTATAAACAGTTTGGATATGAACTCCTTATCAGAGACACAGTTGGAAAATATTTTCACCTATTCTGTAGGTTACTTTTCACTATTTTGATTATTTCTTCAGCTGTGCACAAGCTATTTAGGTTGTTACAATCCCATTTGCCTATTTTTGCTCTTGTTGCTTGTACTTAGGAGATTACATTAAAAACATCTTTGCCCACACCAATGTTGAGAACCTTTTTACTATAGTCTCTTCTAGTAGGTTTATAGTATCAAGTCTTATATTTATGTCTTTAATACATTTTGAATTATATTTGGCATGAAATACAGGTTCAATTTCATTCTTCTTCATGTAGATATTCAATGTTCCTATTTACAGAAGAGACTATTCCCATTGCATATTTGTAGTACTGTGTGAAACATCAGGTTACTGTGGACATGTGGACTTATTTATGGGCCCCCTATTATATCCCATTGGTCTATATGTCTGTTTTTGTGCCAGCACTATGCTGTTTGATTTATATAGCCTTATCATTGTAGTACATTTTTGAAATAAGTTTGTATGATGCCTCCATATTTGTTCATTTTGCTTAATGGTCTTTGACCATTTAGAATTTTAAGATTATTTTCTTCTATTTCTGTGGAAGATGTCATTGGAATTATAAACGGATTTCCTATTAAACATGATGAGCTACAAAAATAGTTATGGTCCTATGGAAAATGATTTATTTTTCTTTTTTATTTATTCTGGGAGGGAGAGAGAACTATGATTTTTTTTAATTCTCAACACTTCTTCCTCTAGATTTCATTTTATGCAATAAACTTACATGATCATGTCAACTCCCATCTCAGAAACTGTGCATATAAAAACACCTGTAATTTTGAATGTCTTCTTCAAAAAACTTTATGAAGATTTTTCTACTCTACCTTCAAAACTAAATAATTTTTTTCCATGTGAACACCTTCTCTTTCCTAAACACCAGAATTTTGTTATGTGCCCTTTTTGCTTTCAATACCTGTTTTTCACATCTCTTAATGCAGTTGTAAATAGTTACTGTTTAATTAATTATGAAAATGACTCCTTCCTCAGAATAATTCTGAAGAACATGCTATGACTCCCATACCTAGGAACTTCTAATAAATTACTATATAATCAATAACAAATAATTGAAACTCAGACTCAGCAAAATTAATTTTCCTTAAAAAATACAAGTAACACATGACACAGTCAGGATGTGAGACTCTTGCTTTTTCTTTATTTCCCCTGCATTATATGACTTGATTACTTGGAGGAAGGAAAAGTAATAATTGATAAGATCATTTTCAGGCTCTAAAGAAGATTTTGCTTTGTTTTTGTCACTGTGAGAAGTAAATTCTGAACTTCAATGGAGGAAGATTAAGCCTTTTCAACAAATAACTCAATGAACTGCTATACACGACTGCTCCCTGTATGTATGTATTTTTTTTTTAATTTAAGGGAATCAATACTTCTCCCTTCTCAGAGATCAAGAAAGAATTCAGACTTTGTCTAAGTACTTGTTTCAAGTGTGAGGCAGTTATTTTGACATTTGAGACAGGTCTTCATCTGTCCAAATAGTCATTAAAAACAGATTTAACATGTTTTACTGAAAAGCTTCCCAATCTCCATTTTTTAAAAACTAAACCTGTATTTAATAACTACAAAACATACATTGATAGAAGCAAACAAACAAAAAGAGATCTGGCAAACAAAACTTGGTGCATATCGTGGAATATGAGATTCAATAGGAATGCTTGAGAAACCAATGTGATTTTGAGATATCATACATCAAATAGATATATGGATGCTCTACAAACATACTAAAGAATATATTAAACATGACAACTTTGTTCATGAGTAAAAAATATCAAGTTTTGTAAAAATGTTAAAGCAAAAATCATATGACATTTAGTGGCATAAATATAATTATTTGGCTTTTTTATTTCTTATTCAAGAAACTCGAATTTTAATACAATCATATATGATTCAAAGATGATATTCATTAGTAACAAATACATGCAAATTTCATTTGTGGATACTACTTGTTGATTTACACAGGAATATGGGAACATAATTTACACAACTGGGATATATCCTTATTGGTACTTTATTTCTTATTTATGACAGCAATGATATTTTAAATTTGACTCTAAAATAACTACTTTCATCTGTCTGTTAGCTCTGTGTTTCTCAGCTCACACAGCATAGGCTGGGCCACTGCAATATTCCTAAGTGGCCATTCATAGATGAGCAGAAGATGGCATTACCATACTCTGTGCTGTAGAGCATAGAATTCTCCAATTATTTTTACATCATTTT